>NC_090819.1:97887674-98487674 GCF_000390325.3 Nicotiana tomentosiformis | reverse complement strand
AATAACTTCAGTTTTTGGATGTTCTTTGAAATTTTATTGAGATTTAACTCTTGACCTTGTTATTGTGTATGAGGAAGCTTTTAGAGGCAAATTGTTTTATTTGAACTGTGTGATAGTTTCACGCTTTGTGGTGCTTTTGTGTAGTTTGCTTTTGATTTGAGAGACATTGTAAATGGAAGATGGTGCATGTGTTGACGTATATTGTATTTGAGACTTATTAGCTTCCATGTGATCATTAATTCAGGATTGGTGCAATGGATGTCCTCTCCCTCCTCTTGTATGACATGTGTAGTGAGTAAAAGGGCCGCCCGGTGCACTAAGCTCCTGCTATGCGTGGGGTTCGGGAAGGGTCGGACCACAAGGGTCTATTGTACGTAGCCTTACTCTGCATTTCTGCAAGAGGCTGTTTCCACGGTTCGAACCCTATAGTGGTTAAAAAAAATGAGACTTATTTTGTACTCACAAGTACAATCTCAAGTATAGGACCAGGATTATTACTGATCCGTCCACAATTACAGAAGCTGCCGCATTAAGTTGCTGGAACCATTGCCCTCTATGTGGTTTCTGGAGTCGGGGACGTTGTGTGATAATTATCCCAGCATGTAAAAGGAAAGAAAAGGCCATTAGACTTCCCTAATTACCCAGCAGACTTATATAGTTTTGAACATGCATCCAATTGAGCCTATCATTTTCTATTTTGGTTTAACCATCAAGTATCCACAACTCATTGGCTTGATTAATCCGGATTTATACCACTAAAGGAGTAAAGCGTCCCTACTATGAGTTTACAATTTCATGGCTCGAACCCGAGATCTCTAAGGATAGACGGATCAGAACTGTCATTTTCTTCTTGTATTATTTGTGTGTTGTGTGAATAATTCTGAAAAATATTATAAATAGTAAATTTTGAGCTCTGCAGTTTGAATTTTGGATCTGTCTTCGTCCTACCATAATATATGACCTAAGAAGAATAATTAAAGAAAATCATATAATATAAGAAACAGAAACCAGTTGCTCTAACTTTAAGGAAACTTTAACAATTTCTTTGGAAAACAATATGGGAAGCACTACCCAAACAGGCCTAATGGCTAGTTCAGAAAATATTGAAGGCTAGAAAATACTATGGGGAAGCTGGCTGGCTAGAAGGTGATGTGTTGAACATTGAGCAGTTCTTTATAGAACAGGTATATATATCTGAAGTTTAGAGGAGGTTTTCAAAAGGTGTATTGGAGGAGATTGGTTTGTAACAATGTTTCCTCACAAAAATGGGCTTATATTCTGTATCTAGCTGCATATGGAAGAAAGTTTGGCACTATGGGGTTGTTTGGACAATATGGTTTGCTCTTTATGCAATGCACCTATTGGAGGGAGAGTGCTATTTGTACATCATGCCCCTTTACAATTTTGAATTTAAGAAAATGACCTTTTTAGATCTCTTATGTGTAAAAGACGGCTCTTTTACGTGTAAAAATAAATTTATCATGTGAAAAAAAAGGAAGTAGGTTCATAAAACTAAAAATAAGTTTGTAAAGAGCCAAAAAACCAATTGACACGAGTATTAAGAGTACTCTTGACCATTTGTTTTTTAGATAGATGCCCTCTCAATTAACCTTTAGAGCTCCTTCGGCTTACTGGTTACAATAATGGGGAAGTCCAAAGCTCGATTTTTACCTATTTATTTATAAAACAAACAAATGCGGCTAAAATTTGAGCTACTGTACCAACCACTCTCATAAAACTATCTATATCCGATTGATTTTGCATATTATTTATATGTATATTTATTACAATTTCCCGCCCAAGCGGTGTTGGATACGGTGTTGCATATTATTTTATACATATATTATATATTTACTCGATAACTATTTATAATTTAAGCCGTTGAGTGGACGCTATTTAAGTTAATTCTTACTTTTAATTATGATTAGTTTCAGTGTACGTGCGATGCACGTGTGTTTTGCGTCTATTATTAAAAAGTCCTACATCATATAGAATAAGAATGAATTATGTGAAATAACAATTGATGTTGAGATATATGCAATAATTTTTTGAATAAAAAATAAATACTTTACGTTAAGACAAGATGAGTTCAAAGTAATTGCATGTTTTCTAAATCTTCATGTACGAAATGAGTTAGTTATTTAGTAGTAATTATAATTATACATATTTTATTGTATAAAATAATGCTATGTTGTGTTGTTGCTTCTGACCTAATTTATTATATTTAAGTTTTATTTTTCCTTTGAAGCATGGGCAAATATTTGCCACAATTCTCTTGTTACTTTCTTAAAAGAAAAATATAAATCTATTCTTTATTTGGCTATTCCTTTTTTGGAGGAAAAGGTTTGTATACTATTTTTTTCGTGAATTGCTCATATATATATAGGTGAGGTGACCAAATCATATTATTGTATCTCTTTTTATATATTTCTCTTTTCTCGTATGATTTATTGTTATTTAAAGTTTGCTCTGTGAGCTTCCATATAATACATTGTTATTTCAGTTTTAACAAATTAAAGTTAACGAATTTCTTAATGACCACAAGGTTTGGACTCCTCAATGACTTTGGTATGCATTCTAAACTAAACCTAGACAAATTATAAAACAAATTATAAATTAAATAAGAAAAACCTAAACAAATTACTGTAAAACAAATCAAAAATAAACATACACGTATAAACAATCAAAAATAAAAAGAAAATTAATTGTAATGACAATTTAATCTTATTTGCCCACTGACTTTAGATTTGGTCTAAACCAAATATAAATAAATTATTAAAAAAATCAATATAGAAACACATTGACTGAACAATCCTCACCTAGAATTTTACAAAGAAACATGCAAGTAACAAGTTTTTAATTTTTTTCTTCTAATTTTTTATCAATTCTATCTGCCATCCCCAAAAGAGAGTAAACTTATGGCATTGAGATTCTAATTTCACCTTTCCAAATGAGAAGAAAATTACTCTTGAAACTAATGTCAAGTTAAAATAAGAACATAAGTAGAATAAGTTCACTCCTTTTAAGAATACAAAAAGATAAATGAAAATTTAAAAAATTACCCGTGAGTATAACATACAAACTGATTTTGATGGTAATATCTTTTGCTACCAAAATCAAATTTTTATGGCACTTGATTGGGCACTCTTTCGTAGCAAGAACCATCTTTCTGTTACCTTGAAAAAATATGTACAAAATAACGGACAAATACTGACACTAATCTATAGAATAACATATAATTTCAATTTTCATGAATTAAGAAATATGATAAAACTAAAGAAGGACAACAATAATTTAATCAAAACAATGGATGCTTAAAATCATATTTAAAGTGGGTGGTATATAATTTTAAAAACCTATATATATATATATATAATTTTAGTCCTAAACTTGTACATGTTTTACTATTGTTATTTGCAATGGGAAGATATTGCTTTACCGATATTAGAGAACCAATTTAACCTTATTTAAATTAAATAAGAGATCTGCCACTTTAATCTTCATAAATTGTTAGAATTTATAGTTAACTAAAGAAACTCTATTCAATTTTGTCGTTATTTATATTGCAATAAATTAGAATTTTTCAAGTTTCCATGTTTACCTAATTAACGTTAGGTAAGTTTTTAAAGTTTTCTATTTCTCTTTTTATTAGAATAAGAAAATCTTTTAATTGATTTTAAAGGCCTAATTTAAATAAGGAAAAATTTAATAAATTAAATTTTATTTGATTTTAATGTCCTAAATATTTGGAGAAGCGCTAAATAACAAGATTATCCGATGTAAAATTATGTTTTAAAGGATAAAAAAAGCAATTGACATTTCGATAAGAGTTTTCCTACTTTTAATATAGTATAGATAAAGTAACTCACCTAAATTTGGCCCAAGCAGCCCAATAAAAAATCTAGCCCTCAATTTTGTAGAATCCACCCCATTCTCGGGTCAAAATAGGAATTTCAAAAAATAAAAGACAAAACAAGATGTTACAGAAAATAGTAAATACAATTCCATAAAAGAACACAATTACAAAAAAACCATAAAAAAAAAACACATAACACAACGCAAGAGTCTCTAATCTTTCTATTCTCTTTTCCTCTGAACTCCTGCGGCGTAGATCCGAGGAGTTTCAGACAAAAACAGCAGTCTTTGCAAACCCTAACTCTCCAATCGCTTTTACCCACTTTTCCTTTCAACTCTCTGTTTGCTATTCCTCAGATCTTTTCCTCGTCTCTATCAGGTTAGCTATGTTTTTTTCTCCCTTTTTTCTATGATATAATCTTCGTTTTTGTATCTTGATGATTGGTTGTCGGTCTGAATTGGTTTCTACAGCTGGGTTTTGGGTTATGTAGCTGTTTCTGTATGTGTGATATTTTTTGACTACTTTGGATAGAGATCTGATTGATGTGATATTCTTGATTGTAAAAGTATCGTCTTTGTTTATTATCTGTTTGTAACATCAGCTATTTCATTCTCATAGTGCTTGTATTTAGATTAAAGAACCTTTTTGTAAAGTATTGTGCAAAAGGATTATATTTTGAAAGGAATGTGAATGGTGGTCATTTGGACCTTGGATTTGTATGTTGAGATACTTATGGGATGAGACTATCATTAATTTGATTTTAAGTAATGGGTGTTTTCTTAGATGTTCTCTCAGTTCTGAATGTATTTGCTCATTGGAAAAACTGGATAGTTGGAAACCTATTACATGTGGAAAGGTTGGCTGGCAGTTGGCTGCAATTTAGTCTGTATGTTCAAACAACTTTTTTCATGTGTATCTCCTCTTTATGTGCTTTGTGCTTCTTCATAAAGAAAGAAAACATACATTCTGTCGTGCCCTCCACCCCTTTCAATATTCGAGAGGAAGAACAGATAATATTATCGCTAGTGCTAGTATTGGAAAATGTGATATTTCAGCAGTAAGGTTTTGGCTTTTCCTCTTTATTAAGTTCAAGATTGTTTAATGAATTTCCATTAAAGTAATACCATAGTTCTTTTATTTTCTACAGTCATGGCTGGCTTGGCACCGGAAGGTTCTCAATTTGATGCTCGTCAGTATGATGCCAAAATGACTGAGCTGTAAGTTGTTTGCTCTCAATTCTCTACCAATAGGATATTAATCTGGTTGCAGAAAACTACACTTGCGTTTTATTTTCGTCCTTTCTTTAGCTATCACTTGCGACTATGTTGTGTTCCTTGTCTTTGCTTGCTCATTTAATTTTTCAATTTTCTGGATGTTTTGACATGCTGAAACAGGCTTGGGACTGAGCAGGAGGAGTTCTTCACATCATATGATGAGGTTTATGACAGTTTTGATGCCATGGGTTTGCAAGAAAACCTTCTTAGGGGCATCTATGCTTATGGTAAATGCACTTCTTAATAGCACATGCGATTTTCCTTCTCCATCGTTAGATTTAGCAGGGCATTTAACACCTAGGGCATTTAACACCTGGCTTAATTTGCTTGAAGGTTTTGAGAAGCCATCTGCTATCCAGCAAAGGGGTATTGTTCCATTTTGCAAGGGTCTTGATGTGATCCAACAGGCACAATCTGGAACCGGAAAGACAGCAACTTTCTGCTCTGGAGTTCTCCAGCAGCTCGATTACAGCTTAGTCGAATGTCAGGCTCTGGTTCTGGCTCCAACCCGTGAGCTTGCCCAACAGATTGAGAAGGTTATGCGAGCACTTGGTGATTATCTCGGTGTGAAGGTTCATGCTTGTGTAGGAGGTACCAGTGTCCGTGAGGATCAGCGTATCCTTCAAAGTGGTGTTCATGTGGTGGTTGGTACTCCTGGCCGTGTCTTTGACATGTTGCGCAGGCAGTCTCTTCGCCCTGACCACATCAAGATGTTTGTTCTGGATGAAGCTGATGAAATGCTCTCAAGAGGTTTCAAGGATCAGGTTACTGTTTTCTCCTTTCATTTCCTGCTTTATTTCTTTTTCTGTCATTCAGGTGGATTTTTCTTATTTATTAGGTTTCTGTATTGGTAGTGCACAAAAATGGGGATGTGATTTTCTTTTTTGGGGTTGGGGGACAAAGTAAGTATTTATATGCTTCTTTTCTTAGTCGTATGCTAGGTTCCGGAAAGATTTCTGCATATGTGTTATTAGCTTCTCTATGGGAGTTCTATTCTTGTCATTATTAGCCTTATTATGCTTTAATGTCTTTTAGAATCTCTGCAGGACTTTGCTGGTTCTTTTTCCCTTATTTCCTATAGTATCTCCTGTGGGCCTAACCTATAAGCTGATTTATGCTCCCAAGGCTCACAAACAGTGTCTTTGATTTTATTATTTCCAGATTTATGATATTTTTCAACTGCTGCCACCAAAGATTCAAGTGGGTGTTTTCTCTGCCACTATGCCGCCAGAAGCCCTTGAAATTACTAGGAAGTTCATGAACAAGCCTGTTAGGATTCTTGTGAAGCGTGATGAGCTTACGCTTGAAGGTATCAAGCAATTTTATGTCAATGTTGATAAGGAAGAGTGGAAGCTTGAAACTCTTTGCGATCTTTACGAGACCTTAGCCATCACCCAGAGTGTCATCTTTGTTAACACCAGGCGTAAGGTTGATTGGCTCACTGACAAAATGCGCAGCCGTGATCACACAGTATCTGCAACTCACGGAGACATGGACCAGAACACTAGAGATATCATTATGCGAGAGTTCCGATCTGGGTCATCTCGTGTGCTCATCACCACTGATCTTCTGGCACGTGGTATTGACGTGCAGCAAGTTTCCCTTGTGATTAACTATGACCTTCCAACTCAGCCAGAGAACTACCTGCATCGTATTGGTCGTAGTGGACGATTTGGAAGGAAGGGTGTTGCTATCAACTTTGTCATAAAGGATGACGAAAGGATGCTTTCTGATATTCAGAGGTTTTACAATGTTGTAATCGAGGAGTTGCCAGCCAATGTGGCCGATCTCCTTTGATGTGGTTTTGGTTCTGTGAGGTGAATTTCTTCTTTACATGAAGTAATTTAATATCTTATTATTAGGTTTGTTAGATATCTATTGGTCTTAGAATTGGGAAATGCAGGTGCCATGATTCGCCATGGAACCTGTAATTTTCCTGTTTGGTTGGAGTACCTACTATCAATTTTGTCGGTTTATCTTTGTTTTGTATTGTAAGTCCAAAATAACTCCAAGTTTTGGATGCTTTTTGAATTTTTATTGAGATTTAACTCTTGGCCTTGTTATTGTGTATGAGGAAAGTTTTTAGAGGCAAATTGTTTTATTTGAATTGTGTGATATTTTCACGCTTTGTGGTGCTTGTGTAGTTTGGTTTTGATTTGAGAGGGAAACATAGTAAACGGAAGATGGTGCATGTGTTGACGCATATTGTATTCGAGACTTGCTAGCTTCCTTGTGATCATTAATTCAGGATTTGTGCAACGGATGAGACCATCCCACGGTTGAGCTGTTTAGTATTTTTGTTGTATCTTACAGCTTCTGGCTCTTCTTGTTTGACATGTGTAGAGAGTGGCTAAAGAAAACGAGACTTATTTTCTTGACTCGCTAGTACAATTCCAATTATAGGACCAGTATTAGCACTGAACTATTGATACATCCAGTGCTAACATCCATAATCATAGAAGCTGCTGCATCATAGTTTTTTGTTTGAACTGGAATGGAATGGAAGCTGCTGCATCATAGTTGCTGGAACCATTGCCCTTCTATGTGGTTACCTCCTACACACTGTAAATACTGCCGGTTACACCTGTAAGGTTAGGTGCTGGTTTGTGTTTACAATAATAGTAGCTATTACAGATTTGGTAACCATTGTAAGCTAACACGATTAAACGATCAAAGTGACCAATGATATCCCATAGAGAGCCCTTATGTTTCCCTTCATTATACTTGACATAAATGCATACATGATCGCGTGCAACAACAATGACAACAATGACATCTCTAGTGTATTTTCATAAGTCGGTTCTGGGGATGGTAGTGTGTATGCAGCTTTACCCTTTCCTAGAGCAGGTAGAGAGGATGTTTACGATAGACCATCGGCTTAAGGCATGCACAATCACAGCAATAAGGAAAAGAAACATAGTAGTGAAGGTCACGAAAAGAAGCTGTAATAATATCAAGATAGCAACAAAACCAACATTGAAGCAACATTAGGTGTAGTAATAGAAATCTAAGAATAAGATAAAATAAGAATAATACTAAAACTACTGGTATGGAAAGGAATCGTGCTCTGCACTTTACTTATCTTTTGCCATAATTTTCGACCTCCACAACCTCCTATCAAGGGTTATGTTCTCGGTAAGCTGAAGATGTGCCATGTAGTGCCTAATCACCTCTCTCCCAACACTTCTTCGACCTTCCTTTACCTCTCCTTAGACCCATCATATTCAACATGTCACACTTCCTCGCTAGGGCATCTACACATCTTCTATTCACATGCCCAAACATTTCAGTCTCACTTCTCGCATCTTATCCTCCATAGGAACTCCCACCTTATTCCAGATATCTTCATTCCTGACCCCATGTCTCATAGTATGCGCATACATCCATCTCAACATTCTTATTTCTGCTACCTTTATCTTTTGGACATGAGAGTTCTTGACTGGCCAACATATCATCCCATACAATATAGTCGGTGTAACCACCACTATGTAGCACTTATCTTTAAGCCTTGGTGGCATATTCTTATCACATAAGATACCGGACGCTAGACTCCATTTCATTTACCCGACTCCAATAAATTGTGTGACTCATCGTCAATCTCCTTATTTACCTTGGATTATTGACCCGAGTTACTTAAAACCAGTGTTCTCGGTAAGCTGAAGATGTGCCATGTAGTGCCTAATCATCTCTCTCCCAACACTTCTTCGACCTTCCTTTATCTCTCTTTAGACCCACCATATTCAACATGTCACACTCCCTCACTAGGGGATCTACACATCTTTTATTCACATGCCCAAACATTTCAGTCTTACTTCTCGCATCTTATCCTCCACAGGAACCCCCATCTTAGTCCGGATATCTTTATTCCTGACCCCATCTCTCATAGTATGCGCAGACATCCATCTCAGCATCCTCATTTCCGCTACCTTTATCTTTTGGATATGAGAGTTCTTGACTGGCCAACATATCATCCCATACAATATAGTCAGTGTAACTACCACTATGTAGTACTTACCTTTAAGCCTTGGTGGCATATTCTTATCACATAAGATACCGGACGCTAGACTCCATTTCATTTACCCGACTCCAATAAATTGTGTGACTCATCGTCAATCTCCTTATTTACCTTGGATTATTGATCCAAGTTACTAAAACCAGTGTTCTTGGTAAGCTGAAGATGTGCCATGTAGTGCCTAATCACCTCTCTCCCAACACTTCTTCGACCTTCCTCTACCTCTCCTTAGACCCACCATATTCAACATGTCACACTTCCTCACTAGGGCATCTACACATCTTCTATTCACATCCCCAAACATTTCAGTCTCACTTCTCACATCTTATCCTCCACAGGAACCCCACCTTAGTCCGGATATCTTCATTCCTGAACCCATCTCTCATAGTATGCGCATACATCCATCTCAGCATCCTCATTTCCGCTACCTTTATCTTTTGGATATGAGAGTTCTTGACTGGCCAACATATCATCCCATACAATATAGTCGGTGTAACTACCACTATGTAGCACTTACCTTTAAGCCTTGGTGGCATATTCTTATCACATAAAATATCGGACGCTAGACTCCATTTTATTTACCCGACTCCAATAAATTGTGTGACTCATCGTCAATCTCCTTATTTACCCTGGATTATTGATCCAAGTTACTTAAAACCAGTGTTTTAAAAGGCGCGGGTATAAGGTGAGGCGTTTTATATATGACTCAACGAGGCGTAAACCCTGAGGCACGAGGCGTAATCCCCATAGATATTTAATTTTTAATATTTTATAAAATAATATAATGACAATAAATATTTATAAACAGGTAAAATTGCATAAAAATTGAAGAAAACTATATATATGTGTGTTCCATCCCCACAAAAAATTAATCAAAACAATCTATTATACGTTACTTGTATATATATATACATACACACACACACACACACATACATGTGCTCCATCCCCGCAAAAAAACTAATCAAAACAATCTATTATACGCTACTTACAAGCACAAGTAATTTGAGTCTAAAAGAATAAAGTTTTCTATATGGAGGAACAAAAATGATGATTAATCTGCAATTTGAACTTTGAACTTGTTGCTATGAAGGAGAATGTAGTTCTCTTTATATTTGTAAAAAAAATTAAATATTCGTTGCTTTTGGGAGATATTAGTAGACTAGCGGACAAGATAAAAAATTGGGAAAGACCATGAATTATGGCTTCAATCAATAAAAAAACGTTTTGACTTTTATATTTAATACTTTTGAGTTCCTTTTTAAACCTTTTGAGTAATTACCAAACCGACTTTTGAGAATTTGGGTATTATATGAAGGACTTATTCAACAAATTTGTTTAAATTTGAAAAAGTCTTTGGAGTTTACTCCTCACTAAAAATCGTGCCTCGAACGCCCGGGCGTACGCCCCAAATTGCTGGGCGTACGCCTCTTGAGACTTTTTTCCCACACCATCCCCCCGGGGCTCGTCCCGAAAATGCCTTTTAAAACAGTGCTTAAAACTTCCTATATTGGGGATGACTTGTGTATCAAGTCTCACTTCTACGTCAGCTTTATGGGTTACATTACTGAACTTGCATTCCAAGTATTCGGCTTAAATCATGCTAAACTTGAAACCTTTAGACCCTAGGGTCTGTCTTCAAACTTCCAACCTAGCGCTAACTTTACCTTGCTCAATCAACACTATGTCATCTGCAAATAACATGCACCATGACACCTCCCCTTGGATGTGTCATGTCAATTCATCCATCGCCAAGGTGAATAAGTATGGGCTAAGAGCCGACCCCTGGTGCAACCCCATCACGACTGGAGAGTGTGCCGAGTCTCCTCCCACTGTCGTTACCCGTATTTTAGCTCCATTATACATGTCCTTAATTTCCCTAATGTATGCTACATGAACACCTCTAGCCTCCAAACACCGCTATAAAATCTTTATTGGGGCTTTGTCGTATGTTTTCTCCAAATCAATGAATACCATGTGCAAGTTCCTCTTCCTCTCCCTTTACCGCTCCACCAATCTCCTTGCAGGATGAATGACCTCCATGGTCGATCGCCCCGGCATGAATCTAAACTAGTTCTCGAAAATAGACACACTCCTCCCCACCCTCATGCATACATGATCGCGTGTATAGAGCAAAATCTAACTACATTCATATAGTGTTGCTATTCTAGATAGTTCCACTATGGTAATGGTCACTTTTAGAATATAACCTTTCAGCAATTCTCTTTCCATGTTTCCTATTTATTGCCCCGATTCCTCACTAGTAAGTATCACATATATGGATTTTTTTCTTCCATTATGTCCTATCTTTAGTTAAGTCCGCATTGATTGTAAGGATTTGTAGGTCTTTCGAGATAACTTCATTCCATATGATTTTAGGTTTAATTCATCTCCTTTAACACTTTCATTCATCATAGTTTCGCACCTACAGACCGGTACATCTGTAGAGCGATTTCATCATGACTCATGAGTAGTAATTTTACGTTTTCGTTATTCGTGTTCCAAAAGTCATCAAATATGGAAATAGTTGACTTAAGATAGAAACTATTTGAAAGTGCAAGGGGAGGGGATTGTCGATTTTTCTTTTTATAGCTAAGTAGTTGACTAGTTTTCCAATTAGTCTACTGAGGATAGAATTGCGGTAAAAGTTAAAGATAATGTAAAGTGCAGAAATTAAATGACACCAAAAATTTTATACTTGTTCGGATTCAATGTGAATCCCTCCAGTCCCCTTGGGTTGTAAGAGTGTTATCTCTTAAAAGCTTTTTGAAATACATCGTACAATATGTCGATGTTACAGCGATTACTAACTGCCTTTTGGTTCTAAGTACACTCGTTGTAGTTTTGATACAATGCTTCACTAATATTTCTCTCTCTTTCTTCTCTCCACTAGTTACAAAGTAAACTACACTCAAATTACAATGTTCGTTTAGAGTAGAACAAAGAGCACGAAGTTGGTTCGATCAAAGTGTCCCTTTTCTTGGTCATCTCTTGATATATATACTTCAAGGATGCTTCCTTGATTCTTGATGATGGAGATCTTGAGAGATTGCGGACCCAAAGAAATTAATCCTTGGAATGAATCATAGATTGATTCTTTCCAAGAATAAGTGTGAAGCTTCCGTTAATATGCCTTGACTTGTTGTCGTTGATAGAGCTTTCCTTCTTTGAAATCCTTCAATTACTCGAACAACCTAAGGTTGATCCCTTAATTTCGAAAGTTAACCACTTTCCTTTGATAGAACAATCTACAGTGCGCTGATAGACAAACACAACGGATTTCGAGCAGTCTCGTCTTCCTTTGATTTTGGTCCTTCCTTTAATAACTTCCTTCGATCGGATGTCATGTCTTAAGAAGATCTTTTCTCTTATTCTTCGTTACTTCTTCCTTTCTTGTCTTCAATTGCTAATACTTGAAGATCTTCTTTTCCTTTCTCCCCTTCCTTTCCTTTGCTTCTGGAGTGTTTATGCAAACAAAGATATGCTATTTTTTATCATTAAACCATGAATCTAACAATCTCCCTCTTTTTTATGATGACAAAATAACAAAAAAGAATAAAATCAGTTTACTTCCCTATATGTCAGTCAACTTTTCGTCTATTGTAGTTGACTCCCCCTCAATTAATCATTAGCGCACTTCCTTGTATATTAGTCGACTCTTCATCTATTGTAGTCGACTCCCCTTCAAATTTACCTGCAGGCTTCTTCTGTTCCTGAAATTTTACCTAATCTTTCTCCCCTTTTGGCATCAACAAAAAGGCATCATATAGGAAAACAATAGGAGTAAACAAGATATAAGTAGCTAGTTAAGCATGCAAAAGCAAGTAATTATCTTAACAGTACAACTCTACGACTGAAAATCAGTCCCAAAAAAAAAAAAAAAATTATCTTAAAGAACCATTCATCAACGACACCGAATATAAGTAAGGGTGTTGCAAATAGCCTCCTTGAGGCGATCAAAGCTAGCATTAACAATGACTGATATCCCATCGATCCTGTCATGCACCTCATTGAAGGCCTTTACCACGTTCTCTGCTGTCCTTAGGATCTGAACTCTTATCTTGGACACATCAGAGCCTGTCTCCTTTGACACACCATGGATGTCTTCAATTGCGGTTTGTGTGCAGACCAATACAATCAATATATCATTGATGGAGGTTAGCTTTCCCATGCGATCAGGGTCACATACACCAGGAAGAGAAATAAAGGCTTTGGCTTTAGAGTCTGTTGGAGCGGTTCTGGCTTCACCTTCCTGCTTCTTTATCCATATGCCTTTCACGACAACGTATCCCATGCTAGCAAAAGCTCTAGAGTTGAAGGAATTTGTGACAGTGACATAGGGACAGTTAGAAATGGAGATGTTGTAGGCTTCTAACAGGTGGGTAATGACTATTCCATAGGGATGACTTGTGGGATCATCGACATTCTCAATCATGAAATTGATTACACATGAACACAATTTGACCTTATGCTTTGTAAGAAGGCAGTAAACAAGGACGGTATCCCTATGGGAGAAGGTAGAAAAAGATCATGTACGCGGGAGAAGAGTGGTTGCCATAATGTGCGCTTGAACACGAGTTTCAAAACTAACATTAATAGGTCCTAACTGACCGGTAAGAGGCTTAGTGGGTGACTCATCAATACATATTTTCGCTTGATCAAAAAGAAATCTCAAAATCTTTTGGCCAGGTATTTTTGAACAATATAGAAAAACCAGAACACTTACACTAAAAAATAGAATCAAACAGGGCACAATCTAGAACAATGTGCTTACCAAGAACTAGAGACTCTAATTTGTCAAGTTTTGGAGAGCGAAGATTAGCATAAAACATCTTGACAAGATATTCAAAGAGTTCCATCCCTGGAAGCCGAAGAGTTCCTTAACCTTGCAATTGAGGCTTTCCATGTTGTTCAGATCAATGACTCTACCATGGGCAACGAGTTTGTCTTTGAAGGCGATGAAGGCATCTCTATTTGGGGTGTCCCAGAAGTTGATGTCTGTGTCTACGGAACCTGAGAGATCTGCTTTGGACTTTTTGGGAGTGAGTGACTCAAGGTTGTCTTCCATTGGATGCTTTCCTAGGTCTTTTTCATTTAGACTACCCTCATCATCGGAGAGTTCTGCTTGAGAGGAGGCAAATTCTTCAGAGTGGTTCGACCCTAGATTGACTAGTTCAGGAGGTTGTGAAAAGGATTTTGTTCTGGAATGAGTGCTTTTTCGGGTTGAAGCAGAAGGGTTTTTTGAGTGTTTTGCCATTGTTGGGATGAAGGAAAGGGTTTGGTGATAGAAACAACATGAGAGAAATAGAGTGGTGGAAAGAGACTAAAAAGAAACGAATTAGACAGTTGAGTGTACAAGGTAAAAGGCGTCAGAGATACGATGTGATGATTGACTGCCTTCTGAAGAGTTATGAAAAGGTGTGAAAAAAGGAAAAACAGGAGGCACATCATTAATGACACTTACACACATAAAGAAACATGCAGATAATGTGGTTGTAAAAGTAAATAATGTCACATAGATCCTAATTTTTGGGATTAATAAAAATAATACTTAGAGAGTCCCGCAAAGCACAAAATCTGTCTTCAAGTAAGGGCTTTGTAAAAATATCTGCTAATTTATCAATAGTGCTCACAACATTAATTATATATTTTCTTTAAGGATATGTTCTCTAATAAAATGATGCTTGATATCTATGTGCCTGGCCCTAGAATGATGTACGGGATTTTTTTGAGCGACATATAGCACTAGAGTTATCATAAAATATTTGAATGGGTTTAAGGAATAATTCATAGTCACCCAAATGACGCGACATACATAGTAGTTGAGCACAACATTGTCAATGGGAATGTATTCTGCTTCGGTTGTGGACAAGGCCACCGATCCTTGTTTCTTATTGTTCCATGAGATTAATGCCCTTCCCAGTAATTGACACGTTCCACTAGTACCTTTCCTATCCTCTTTGTCACTTGCAAGATCAACATATGAAAATCTTTCAAGTTTAAATTTGTTAGAACGCGGATGCCATAGTCCATGAGAAGTAGTTCCAATAAGATAACGAATCATTCGCTTTACTACAGTTAAGTGCGACTCCTTAGGATCTAACTGAAACCTGTCACATTTGCACACACTGAACATAATATATGGTCGATTAGCAGTTAAGTATAGTAGAGATCCAATCATTCCACGATACTTAGTTTCGTCCACTGGATTCCCTTCTCATTTTATCAAGAATTGTTGAAGGACTCATGGGTATTCCAATTGCTATAGCATTGCTCATGTCAAACGTTTTGAATGAATTCCGTTCTCCCATCATACTCATTTCAAACTCACTCTGCATGAGGTTTGAGAAGTCCTTGCACAAAAGAGAGCTTGTGCTACCAAAAATAATATCATCAATGTAAATCTGAATAATGAGATTACCTTTAGAGGATCTTTTGATAAATAATGTAGTATCTACTTTACCTCTGGTAAATCCATGATTAGATAGAAATGAACTCAAGATTTCATACCAGGCTCGAGGGGCTTGCTTAAGTCCATAGAGGGCTTTAGTCAACTTATACACATGATAAGGTAATTGTGAGTTCTCGAATCCAGGAGGTTATTTTACATTTAACTCATCATCAATAAAACCATTTATCAAAGCACTCTTAACGTCAATTTGAAAAAGGTTGAAACCTTTAGAAGATGCATATGCAAGCAATATACTAGTTGATTCTAACCGGCTACCAGAGCGAATGTTTCATCATAGTCGACTTCTTCTTGCTGTGAGTAGCCTTGAGCCACTAATCTGGCTTTGTTCCTAATCACCTTTCCATCCTCATTTAACTTGTTTTTGAATACCTATTTGGCTCCAACGATTGTGGCATTTGATGGCTTAGGCACTAGTTTCTATACTTGATTTTTGTCAAATTGATCAAGTTCATCTTGCATAGCTTGTACCCAATATGAGTATTTTAAGGATTCGTAAACCTTTTTTGGTTCAACTTGAGAAATAAGTGCAATGTTAGCCTTTTTCTTAAGAGCTCCTCTGATTTTCATTCCATCATTTGGATTTCCTATGATGTAACGATTTGGCTGGTTATTTTGAATATTGTATCCACGTTCCCCTATCTATTGCCTCTTCTATGTTCATTTATTGTTATGTAACTTGCTGGGGTGGTTTGGATTGGCTTCGAAAAAGTTTTGGGGTGAATTGGGACACTTAGTCCCAAGGTTGGAAGCTTAAATCGAAAATGTTGACCGGAGTTTGACTTATATGTAGACGACTTCAGAATGAAGTTTTGATGGTTCCAATAACTTCCTATGGTGATTTTGGATTCAGACTCCCATGTAGCTGCCTCGATCGGACAACCTCTCCATTGCACTCTAACAGAAGAATAACTCTTAGACCTCAACTTCCTGACCTGCCGTGTTAGAATGGCCACCGGCTCCTCCTCGTAAGTCAAATCCTTGTCCAATTGGACCGAGCTGAAATCTAATACATGGGACGGATCACCGTGGTTCTTTCGGAGCATGACATGGAACACCGGGTGAACTGCTGATAAGCTAGTTGGCAATGCAAGCTTGCAGGCCACCTCACCAACTCTCTCAAGAATATCAAAGGGTCTGATATACTTAGGGCTCAACTTGCCCTTCTTTATGAACCTCATCACACCCTTCATGGGTGAAACCCGGAGTAAAACCCTCTCTCCAATCATGAATTTAACATCACGAACTCTACGATCGACACAATTCTTCTACCTAGACTGAGCTGTGCGAAGTCGATTCTGAATCATCTTGACCTTTTCCAAGGCATCTTGAACCAAATCGGTACCCAAAACTGGGCCTCTCCCAGCTTAAACCAACAAACTAGCAAATGATACCGCCTCCTATATATTGCCTCATAAGGAGCCATCTGAATGCTCAATTGGTAGATATTGTTGTAGGCAAATTGCGCAAGTGGAAAGAACTGATCCCAAGAACCCCCGAAATCCATAACCTAGGCACAAAACATATCCTCTAATATCTGAATAGTGCGCTCGGACTGTCCGTCTGTCTGGGGGTGAAATGCTATACTCAACTTAACCCGTGTGCCTAACTCACGTTGTACGGCCCTCCAGAAGTGCGATGTGAACTGCGTACCCCGATCAAAAATAATGGACACTGCCACACTGTGAAGACGAACGATCTCACGGATATAGATCTCATCCAACCGCTCTGAAAAATAGGTAACTTCTACTGGAATGAAATGTGCCGACTTGGTCAACCTGTCCACAATGACCCATATTGCATTGAATATCTTCGAAGTCCATGGGAGCCCAATAACAAAATCCATGGTAATATGCTCCCACTTCCACTCGAGAATCTCAAGCCTCTGAAGCAAACCGCCAGGCCTTTGATGCTCAAACTTTACCTGCTGGCAATTCAAATACTGAGCCACATATGCAACTATATCTTTCTTCATTCTTCTCTTCCAATAATACTACCTCAAATCCTGATGCATCTTAGCAGCACCAGGATGAATGGAATACCGCGAACTGTGGGCCTCCTAAAGAATCAACTCACGAAGCCCATCCACGTTGGGCACACAAATCTAACCCTGCATCCGTAACACCCCATCATCTTCAATAGCAACCTACTTGACATCATTGTGCCTCACTGTTCCCTTACGTACAAGTAAATGGGGGTCTTCATACTAACGCTCTCTAATACGCTCATATAAAGAGGACCGAGAGACCGTGCAAGCTAGGACCCGACTAGGCTCCGAAACATCTAACCTCACGAACTGACTGGCCAAGGCCTGAACTTCTGATGTTAGCAGTCTCTCACCAACTGGAATATACGAAAGGCTACCCATACTTACAAACTTTCTACTCAAGGCATCGACCACCATATTGTCCTTCCCGAGATGATACAAAATGGTGATATCATAGTCTTTTAACATGTTCAACCACCTCCGCTGCCTCAAATTGATATCCTTTTGCTTGAACAAATACTATAGACTCCGATGATCCATGAATACCTCGTACGACATGCTGTATAGGTAATGCCTCCAAATCTTCAATGCATGAACAATGTATGCCAACTCTAAGTCGTGAATAGGGTAAGTCTTCTCATAAACCTTCAACTGCCGCGATGTGTATGCAATCACCCTGCCATCCTGGATCAATAATACACTGAGCCCAATACGTGATGCATCACAATACACCGTGTAGGATCCCGAACCTGTGGGAAACAATCTTGAGCTTTTGAAAGCTCAAATAATACTCATCGGACCATCTGAATGAGGCACACTTCTGGGTCAATCTAGTCAATGAGGATGCTATGGATAAAAATCCCTCTACGAACCGGCGATAATAACCTGCTGAACTTAGGAAACTTCGAATCTCTGTAGCTGAAGTAGGTCTAGGCAAGTTCTGAACTATCTCAATCTTCTTAGGATCCACTTTAATTCCCTCGACTGATACAACATGTCCCAAAAAGGCGACTGAATCCAACCAAAACTCACGCTTTGAAAACTTGGCATATAACTGACTATCTCTCAGAGTCTGAAGTACAACTTGAAGATGCTGCTCATGCTACTCTCGACTGCGGTAGTGCATAAAGATATCATCAATGAATACGATCACAAAAGAATTCAAATAGGTCTTAAATACCCGGTTCATCAAATCCATAAATGCTGTTGGGGTATTTGCCAACCCAAATGACATAACTAGGAACTCATAATGCCTATACTGAGTCCGAAAAGTTATCTTAGTGACATCCGATGCCCTTATCTTCAACTGATGGTAGCCAAATCTCAAATCAATCTTCTAAAACACTTGGAACCTTGAAGATGATCAAATAAGTCATCAATTCTCGGCAACGGATACTTATTCTTGATGGTGACTTTGTTCAACTGCCGATAGTCTATACACATTCTCATCGAACCATCCTTCTTCTTCACGAACAACACGAGCGCACCCCAAGGTAAGACACTAGGTATAATGAATCATTTATCAAGCAAATCCTGCAACTGTTGCTTCGGTTCCTTCAATTTAGGCAAGGCCATATGATATGGTAGAATAGAAATGGGTTGAGTGCCCAGAGCCAAGTCAATAAGAAGTCAATATCTCTATCGGGTAGCATCCCCGCCAGATCTGTAGGAAATATCTCTAGAAACTCACGCATAACTGGTATTGAATCCATGGAAGGAACCTCCGCACTAGAATCATGAATATAAGTCAAATAAGCTAGACATCCCTTCTCGACCATGCACCGAGCATTTATAAGAAATAAACCTGTTGGTAGAATGGCCAGGAGTCCCTCTCCACTCTAATTGAGGCAACCTCAGCATGGCGAAGGTCACCGTCTTAGCGTGACATTCCAATATAGCATGATAAGGTGACAAACAATCCATGCACAAAATAACATCAAAGTCTACCATATCAAGAAGCAGGAGGTCTGCACTAGTATCATGACTCCCAATAGTAATCATACACGATCGATAAACATGATCTACAATAATATAATCTTCCACATGCGTGGACACATACACAAGAGCACTCAAAGAATCACGAGGCACAAACAACTATGAATCAAAATAGGATGGCACGTAGGAATAAGTAGAGCCCAGATAAAATAGAACGAAAGCATCTCTATGGCAAACTAGAACAATACCTGTGATAACAACGTCAGATGACTCAGCCTCAGGTCTAGCTGGGAATGCATGAAAATAGGGCTGGCCCTGGCCACTCTGACCTCCGCCTCTCGGACGACCTCTATCTGGCTGGCCTCCACCTCTAACGGCCTGACCTCCACCTCTAATGGCCTGACCTCCACCTCTGACATCCTAACCCCCGCCTCTAATTGTCTGAGCAGGCGGTGAAGCAACTGGTGCCGAAACCATGGCACGAGAACTCTGTTGTAGCATACCTGATCCACGTCCAATCCACACTCAGTAGTGAGTGGAAATGGTCGTTGGAAGAATAGTACCCAACAAGAGTCGGGGTCGATTTTCACAGGGAGTTTAATATGGGTGTTCAGGGTATACACTTGATGAGAGCAAATGGAAGAACTAAATTACACTTCCAACAAAGGATTTTGATTTCTACTTCTAAATTAACTCTAATAATTATAAGCTAAGAGAAGAAACTAGAAAGCAAATGATTGTTTTTGTTGTTTTTCCAAATGGTTAAAAAGCATAGAGATGTGACCTTAACCTAGGTGTTCGCCTAATGGGTTAAATACATTAATAATTATTTTATTGATCGGAGTGTATTTTGTCCAATTTGGCTTTCTCAAGCACAAATGGGTATCGAGCTAAATAGTTGATATGAGCTCAAGTCGGGTTTTCACTATCTCTAGTTTAAACCCTTTAATTAGGCTAATCAAACTCTTAACTAAACCAATTTCTTGTTAGCCAAGTTTTCCTAGATTAGGTCTCTCTTTCTTAAGCAAAGACCAAGTCAAAAAGGCATGAATCAATGTTTGCAACCATTAATTCTAAAATTAAATCATAAACTAGGCTAAATAATCAACACCCAATCACAAACAAACATTAAATTAAATACCCATAAGGTTTACACACTAGGGTTGGGTCATAACCCTAGTAAGAATCGAGCTACTTATAGTGAGAAATGAAGAAAATAAAAAAAAAATGCTAATTCAACTCATAATCTAAGATTAAAATGATAAAATATAATGTTTAAATCCCAAAATAGTCACAAACTTCCTAAAATACAAAATACAATGACTACAACAACTCAAACTTCGAAACTTAACCTAAAAATATGATTCTCATCTATTTATAGTGACCCAAAATTCGCTGACAGAAATGACCCTTGGGAGGTTCTGCGGCCGCACAATTTCATGTGCGGTCCGCAGATTGCTTCAGCTTGCAAGGACTTGGATTTTGCAACCGCACAATTTGGTCTGTGGCTGCAATGCATCTTCTGTGGCCGCACAATTCTTAGTGCGGTCCGCACTTCAGGAAATGCTTCAAGTCTTGGTCATTTGCACACTCTCTAAACTTTGAATTCTTTATCGGTACGGACCTTGTTGTGCGGTCGCACAATTAATTTGCATTCTACACATTTGCTAAAAGTCTGATGGGCTTCTCCACTTGTTCTGCGGCCACAAAGAAAATTTTGCGGTCCGCACTTTCTTCTGCGACCGCAGAAATACCTCTATGGACCGCACTTCTTGTGTCTTGTGCCCCTTCTTGTCTTGTGAGTTGGAACACTCATTTTTGAGTAGGATTTCATCATGGGAGCCCGAATTTCCAATATTCCTGCAATTTGCACACTTTCATTAGTGTTGGGAACACAAATCAATACTTTTGGACTAAAACAGAAGCAAAAAGGTGCTAATAAGTGGTCAAAATCCACACTTATCAACTCACCCAAACTTAAGTCTTTGCTTATCCTCAAGCAAATAAATTAGTTCCCACCTCTTCAAAGTTAAAGGTAATTTCAACGAGTCAATGGTGAGCTATTCATACATCATATAGGACTAACAATTACCCACACTACTCATGCATTATCAACAAGGTGACAAGTCAAATATTCATGCACATATAGTTCTAATGTGACATTTGAGATTCAAGAATTGACTTTACTCATCAAAGACTCTTGTTCTATCATGTAGGTCACGGTGGACTCCAAACTCTTCCTCCTCTACTTTCCATTTGCCAAGCTCACTTAAAAAGTTAGCACTCAATCTTAAGATTCATGAAAGGTTCACTCATCTCTCATATCTCACAAGTGCGGCTTCAAGTATCATAGGCTCACTCCTCATGTAGATCAACACTAATGTAAGCTCACTCGATTCAAAATCAAGTAGGACTTCTTTTGGGTTGTAATGAAGGCTTTTGGATTAGGGTAGGATACCATATGGGTAAGTGGTTACACCTTTTCTTAAGCACTCCACATTTTCATTTCTCGGCTCACAATTACCAATTCTTAGATGCATTTTCTTTTCATTAAGGGCTAGAGAGACTTGACATCACTATTTCTTGTTCATTTCATTCTTTTTCTCCCTTCTTGATGCTCATGTTAAGGGATCATTACCTCTTTTTGAGTCCATCAACCCTTCCATTTATTCTTTTTTGTTTTTGCATTTTATTCTTTTTATTTTCTTCTCTTTTCATAGAGATAATTTATTTTTTCTTTTTGTGCCTTGATATCTTTTTCAAATTCCTCATCTCTCCCCCAAACTTATGCTTTAAGCCACTTATTTCACAAGAGTGTCAAGAAAAGTCCTGGTGCCAAGAGAAGGCCACGACAAAACGGGTAAAGGCTTATCACATGGTTATCAAATGAGAAAGGCTAGAGGCTCAAAGGGGTTTTACTAGAGATAATGACATTGGTTGGTAATAAAAAGCTCAAACGGACCAAGGAAAGCCTACGATCACTTCTTAAATCAAGCAAAACTTAGGATTTCACCGTGAAACACATTCGGGGCAAGTGCTAGACCATTCGCACGGATACTTGGACTAGCAACAATTCATCTCACACTTCACGCAACTAGATTGTAAAAGAGGATAGAGTCGAGATCCTACAACGACCACATTTAAGTTTTAAGATCACTATGGTCCAATAAATCACTCAATGATTACCAAAGTCAACTCAAGAGTCACAAAGTCACTAACTAAAGCTATTTCTTTCAAAAACTTTGTCTCTAACCATAAGCCCGTAGTTAAGTGTGTTAGTACCAAATGAAGCATGATTAATCTTCGAGAATGACTTGATTAGGCCTTTTTATTCATTACTACTACTACTACTACTACTACTACTACTACTACTATTATTATTTAAACACAAAAACGGACTCATTACCTTAAGAAGGTTGTCACGCCATCCATCGTTGGGACGAGTCACTCGGTTAATACAAAAACTACCTTTGAAAACAATTGTGGCATTAAGAAAACCAAAGGCTTATTATCTACGAAAGCACAAAAAAGAAGCTACTTAACAAAACAAAAACTAAGATGGAAAAAATAAAGAAGCTAATGAATAATAACTACTAAATATAGATAAATACACATAAGAAAAGAGAGAGAAGATAGATAAATACAAATAAGAAAAGAGAGAGAGAATCATCAAATTATTACAGACCAAATGTATCCAAAGTGTGTCAATGTATCAAATAAACTCCACCCCCAAATAAAAGTAAGCATTATCCCCAATGCTTAGCAAAATAAGAGTAAAATAAGAGAGGGTGAAGAAAAATCCCTAAGGATCCTTCGACATCTCAGTGTCCCCAACAACATCATCTCCCTCAGTGTCAGCCAACTGAATCTCATCATCATCATATCTAGGCGTGGATGGAGTGGCAAACATCGCACGCACTGCCTCGGTAGTGTCGGCAGCAAGGTGTGGCTCCTCAGACTGGCCAGTTGGTGCTACCGGTGCTAATAGTGCTGAAGGATTTGGGGAGGACTGGTGCGGGTCAAGCAGCATATTAAAGGGGAGGTCTCCAGCTGTGGCAAGTCTAGTCACCTCCTTTCGGAGCTTGTCCATTGATTTCTTGTTTGCGTGAGACTTCCTCATCTTCTTCACTTCCTTTCGCAGCTCCTCAATAACTGACCCGTGTTGTACCAAGGTGCCCATGATTGTCTTTTGATTTTCTAGAATATTCTTCAGTGTCTCATCAATATCAGAAAGAGCATGTGGTGCCTGAGTAGTGGACTGCGCTGCAACAATACTAGACAAGTCAGACAACTTAGAAGTAGCTGTCTGCATCCAGTTGTTAAGACTCGCCAATGTCTGGGAGACTCGCAGAGCAGATAGTGGAACTGTTGGCATGGACACTGGATTCAGAGCTGCTCTAGGGGTTGTGGTAGGGGATGAGGATGATGGCGGAGGCATAGCAGTGGCACTGGAAGAAGGCTCAGTAGAGGCGGATGGAAGATTAGCTGTCTCAGAAACTACCACTGTTGGCTCATCAGACTGGCCTGTGGTGACAAAAGGCTGGACTTTCTTCTTTGGGTTGCTCATATCCATCAGCGAATACCAGCCGAATGAATTCTTCGGATTCACCTTGGTGACAAAATCTCTCAGCTCTACCTTTGCATCAGTGAGGTACTCTGTGATAGTGTTGGGATAAGGGTAGGCCGAGATATCTTGCCGTGCTATAAATGAAATGTTGGCCGACATCATGGCACCCACATTAATTGGGTACCTGTCCATGATGGAAGCCACAATTAACTGCCCGAGGAATAGGAAGGCGAGTCTCGTTCTGGCATGCATCCAATTTGCTACAAACAAAGGTATGCCCCATTGCCTCAAAACTCAAAGTGTTTCGCTGAAAGGGAACCCCAGCGGTAATCCATAGTGGTGGTGGACCTGGTGGTGCTAAGATCTCAGCCATCCAAGGTCGGACTTCCTCCTTCATTGCGCACTTCTCTAGATACTCCTTTGGCTCAACATCCTCGAAACCTAAGTACGTATTTAGCGTATGCTAATCAAACCTCACCTTAAGGTTGCGCACTTTGGTCACCTTCGTCCCATTTTTCTATGAGCAACATTGGCGTAGAACTCTCGGACGAGGTATTCTTTGGCATCCTCCACTTTCTTGGTGAACCACATCTAACCCTTTCGTGCTCTGAACTGACTCAAGATTGCCGGGTTGTATCTCTCTAAATCTTTCAATAAGAACTGGTGCTCAAGAGTCAACGACCTCACTGGCCACCACATACAAAAATTAGTGAAGGCGGCCAAGCTGACAAATTGATACTCCCAGACCTCCTTCTTCTTTGATCTCTCCAGACTTGTAGATGTAGCATCTCCCCCTCTACCATCATCTGGGATGTCATGTATAACCTGTGCCACAGGGACTGGTATGGATGATGGCTCAGAAGCCTGGCTAGCACTCTCCGATCCCTCGGAGTTGCTGTGAGATAAAGAAGGCTCATCCCTGAGCTGGTATCTCCCATGTGGCCTCGATTGTGTGGCCGTCTGCTTCTCCTGAATAGAGGTTGAGTTGTCGTATGACACCTCCCTAGACGGGACATAGGAGCTAGACTCGGAGAGGTCTACACCTCTCTCTCTGCCGGATGTGGTTTTCTTCCTGATTGTCTTAGGCTGGCCAAGGGCAAGGTACCTTTACCTCGACCCTGAGAAAATTCACCTCTTCCCTTTGAAGTGTCGCCTCAGCCTCTTGATCGAACCATTGTCTGTATCAAAGCAAAGAAGATTGTTAGTTGCAATTCATTGTTCAACATATTCAGGACTATTGTAGGAAAAGGAAAGACAATTGTACACAGTGGGGTTATGCATGCAATACATGTCTGTAGGTAAAAGGGATATGCGGTCCGCATATTTTTGATGTGTGGCCGCAAAAGTGGGTTGCGGTCCGTAAAAGTCTGGTGTGTGCGGCCGCAGAATGGAAGTGCGGTCCACACTCACTTGCGGCCGCATATTCCTTCTTCACTACGTTTCCCAATTTCAACATTTGCAGACCGCACAAATTCAAGTGTGGCCGCAGATTTTAAAAAGTTACGAGCAAACTATTTTTTTCTACTTAGTTTTTTCATTTTTTTCCCAAATAGGCATGGCAACATGGTTAAAACATGAAATTACACTAACCCAACCCCATTAGAGCACGTATTATGTTTACCCAGTTCAGATCTACCCCACACGAACACATTGAACTCTAATAACAAATGGCCTAAAAAGAACTAAAACTCTAAAAATTAAACTAACACAAAAAATTTAACATGAAATTGAAGCATACCAGATAGAGTGAGTGTAATGAGTGAATTATCAAGGTAGTGGTGTGTGAGGATAGTTAGAAATCTCCAAGAAAATCAACAGAGCAACAATGTTTTATTCAGAGAGGGAAAAAGGTAAAATGAGATCTACTATTATATTTATACCAACCATTTTGAGAAGGGAAAAGAGACGAGTGCGGCCACACATTTTCATGTGCGGTCCGCAACCTATCACCTGGGTTGTCTCGTCTTAGAACTTAATCTGTGGTTCGCACATTTTCAGGTGCAACCATAGATTTCACGTGCGGCCGCAGATCGACTTCTGCACTGACAAGCTTAAACTTCAGAGAGTTGGTATTTTGACATTTCAAATCTGTGGCTCGCAAAAGAAATGTGCGGCCACAATGCTCTTCTGCTATGGCACATAGAAAAGTGCGGTCCGCACAAATATAGTGTGGTACGCACAATCTTGAACACTTAGCCATATTTTTCCCACTTTTTTGTAAGTCACACTCATCCCTGTAGCACACTTCAAATCAAGTTAGAACATAAATAACACCTAACTACAAAAGAAAAAGGAAAAGAACATGGGTTGCCTCCCAAGAAGCTCCTGATTTAACGTAGCGGCACGATGCAAAATACCCTCAAGTGAAATGAATAACCGCCACCACGTGGCTATCTCCAACCTTGACCAAATAATGCTTCACTCGGTGATCGTTGATTCACAATACTTCATTATTTTTGTTCTTCAAGTCTAATGCACCAAAAGATGTCACACCAACAATTTCAAAAGGACCACTCCACTTGGATTTTAGCTTCCCGAGAAATATCCTCAATCTTGAGTTAAACAATAATATAAGATCGCCTACCTTGAATTCTTTGTTCCGAATGTATTTGTCATGAAGATATTTTATCTTTTCTTTGTACAAGGACGAACTCGCATAAGCATGGTACCGGAACTCATCCAGTTCATTCAAATGTGCAACCCTTAAATTAGAGGCTACATCCCAATCATGATTCAACTTCTTTAGAGCCCGCATTTCCTTGTGCTCTAGTTCCACCGGAAGATGACAAGATTTTCTGAACACCAACCAGTATGGCGACATTCCGATAGGGGTTTTGTAAGCCATCCAATAAGCCCATAATGCATCATCAAGCTTCTTGGACCAATCCGTCCAATTAACATTCACCGTTTTAGACAAGATACTCTTTATCTCCTGGTTGGAACTTCCACTTGCCCACTAGCTTGTGGGTCAATATCAAATTCTTGTAACAAGAGCACCAATATCATCAACCGAGCTTTGGAGTCCTTTTTTCTCATAAGATAACAAAGCACCGCATGATCTGTGTGGACAATAACTTTTGCACCCATCAAGTACGAGCGGAACTTCTCAATTACAAACACAATAGCAAAGAGCTCTTTCTCTATAACGGTATATTTGACTTGAGCACTATTTATGGTCTTGCTAGCATATTAGACCGGATGGAAAATCTTGTTGATACGTTGCCCTAAAACAGCCCCAACTGCTACGTCACTTGCATCACATATGAGTTCAAAAGGCATACTCCAATTTGGAGCTGTGATGATGGAGTAGTTGTCAACTTGAGCTTCAACAATTCAAAAGATCTCATGCAATCATCATTGAAATTAAACTTAGCATCCTTCTCAAGAAGCTTGCACGACGGGTTCACCACCTTAGAGAAATCTTTGATGAAGCACCGGTAAAAACCCGCATGGCCTAAGAAACTCCGCACACCCTTCACTGAAGTTTGTGATGGAAGCTTAGAAATCACCTCAATCTTTGCCTTGTCAACTTCAATTTCATTCCTTGAGATTTTGTGGCCACGGACAATACCTTCCTCGACCATGAAATGGCATTTCTCCCAATTGAGCATCTTATTGGTTTCTTCACATCTTGCCAACAATTTGTCCAAATTTGCAAGACAATCATCAAAAGAATCTCCAACCACTGATAAGTCATCCATGAAAACTTCAAGATAGTCCTCTACCATGTCCGTGAAAAATATCCATCATACACCTTT
Organism: Nicotiana tomentosiformis; assembly: GCF_000390325.3. Lineage (NCBI taxonomy): Eukaryota > Viridiplantae > Streptophyta > Magnoliopsida > Solanales > Solanaceae > Nicotiana > Nicotiana tomentosiformis. The sequence goes on along the minus strand of NC_090819.1, from coordinate 98,459,816 downwards.
GAAAAGTCGCCCGTGCATTGCACAAACCAAATGGCATCCGCTTGAAAGCAAAAGTACCATAGGGACATGTAAAGGTTGTCTTCTTTTGATTTTTCGGAGCAATGAGAATTTGGTTGTAGCCCGAGTACCCATTAAGAAAGCAATAGAAAGCACGACCGGCCAATCTATCGAGCATTTGATCTTGTAAAGGAAGTGGAAAGTGATCTTTCCTTGTGGCTTTTTTGAGCTTGCGATAGTCCATACACACCCTCCAACCGGTCACCGTTCTTGTAGGAATCAATTCAATCTTGTTGTTGGTGACCACCGTCATGCCCCCTTCTTTGGGATACATTGAACCGGAGAAGTCCATGAACTATCAGAGATGGGGTAGACAACCCTGACATCCAACCACTTGATAATCTCCTTCTTGACAACTTCTTGCATAGCCTCATTAAGTATCCTTTGATGTTCAATAGATGGTTTAGCTCCATCCTTCAACTTGATTTTATACATGCAAAAGGCAGAGCTTACACCCCGAATATCCGTCAAGGTCCACCCAATAGCCTTCTTCATCTTTTGTAGCATCGCCAAGGTGGAATCTACTTGCACGTTAATCAAACAAAAGGAAAGAATAACGGGTAAAGTAGAACAAGGGCCAAGAAATTCATACCAAAGATGTAAAGGCAATGGATTCAACTCCAAGTTAGGTGGCTCTTCAATATCCAAGGATAATTTCTGGGGTGCATAGTTGTATGACCCCATTCCTTGCAAAGAGTTCACACATTCCATGAAGCCATCCATCTCATCATCATCAAAGTTGAGCAAGATAGCCTCTAACATATCACCAACATTGATTGTAGCAATTGTATCATCAACAATAACATCGGTCACCAAATCCACAAAAAACACACCTCATTGCTATTTGGTTGCCGTATGGAATTACACACATGGAATACCACGTTTTCATCACCAACCCAGAAAGTGAGTTCTCCGGCTTCAACATTACAAAGAGCCTTACCCGTAGCAAGGAAAGTTTTCCCAAGAATAAGTGGCACTTCATAATCAACCTCACAATCTAGAATGACAAAATCCATCAGAAGAATGAATTTATCAACCCGGACCAAAACATCTTCAATCACACCCAACAACCTTTTCATGGTACGATCGGCCATTTGCAATCTCATGGAGATGGGTCTTGGTTGCCCAATTCCCAAAGTCTTGAAAATTGAATAGGGAATCAAATTTATACTTTCCCCAAGATCACAGAGAGTTTTAGCAAACTCGGCACTTCCAATATTGTACAAGGAATCGTGAAAGCACCGGGATCCTCTAACTTAGGATCCATTGAATGAACAATTGCACTCACTTGATGAGTGACTTTGATAGTCTCAAAATTTATTGAACGCTTCTTTTTCACAAGATCTTTCATAAACTTTGCATAATGGGTCATTTGTTCCAAAGCTTCGACCAATGGCACATTTATTGAAAGACTCTTCATCATTTGAATGAACTTCTTGAATTGATTCTCACCATTTTACTTGGCAAGTATTTGAGGGTATGGAGGTGTAGGCTTAGGCTATGGTGACTTAGCCTTTTGCACTATCGGCTTTGGTATGTCAATAATGTGTTCCCTAGAAAGGCTCACCTCCTTGTGCGTCTCTTCCACACTATCATCAATATCAATCCGAACTTCCTCATTAGGTTGCACAACATTGTTCGGGATCTCTTATTCTTGCATCACTTGATCATCATCAACAAGTCGCCTTCCACTTAAGGTGGGTGCATTCCCGGCTCTACCACTTTTTGTGATAACCGCAATGGTATGCCCCGTATTGTTACCACCCTTTGGGTTTACCACCGTGTCACTTGGTAGTGCCCCTTTAGGACGATAATTTAGAGCTTGAGAGATTTTCCCCATTTGAACTTCTATGTTGCGGATTGATATGTTGTGTGAGGAAAGTTGGGCATCCGAATCAGCACTCTTTTCCATCATTTGCTTGAATATACTTTCAATACGTCCCATTTTATTGTTTGATGAACTTGAACTATGGGAAGGATAAGAAGGTGAATTGCGTGGTTGTTGGTACATCGGGGGATTTTGAAAACCCGACCCCGGTTGCCTTGATTGTTACTCCATCCACCTTGATTGTTGCCTCCCCAATTTCTTTGGTTCTTTCCACTCCAATTTTCTTGATTGTTGTTACTCCAATTCCCTTGATTGTTATAATTCCAATTGCCATGATTGTTTGTGATCACCATTGTTGTTGGTTTGGGCCTTGGAAGTTATTTTTTTGCCTTTGAAAATTGTTCACATATTGCACTTTCTCCTTTTGTTCATTATAGGAATCATCTTGCTCAAAACCACCATCATCTTGCACATAGTTCTCTACTCGAGTTTGCACTTGTGGACCCTTGGTCCTTCTCTTGTTTACCATCATGTTCACCCCCTTCATAGCATTAACTTGATTAGGAGCTTGCACTTGATTTAGTTGGGCCTTTGCTAGTTGAGTCATGGTAGTGGTCAATTCGACAATGGCTTGCCCACGGTCTTGCAATTCTTTGCACGGGATTGCCAAGCCTACTATATTTCTGCCATCTCAATCAAAATTTCACATGCCTCCGCATAAGGCGTAGTCATAAAGTTCCCACGAGCTAGTTGATTCACTACACATTGGTTGGTTGTGTTAATCACACGATAGAAGGTATTTTGAATCATGTTTTCCGTCATATCGTTGTTAGGACATTCCTTAACCATTGTTCTATAGCGCTCCCATATTTCGTGTAGTGGTTCATTCGGCTCTTGCTTGAATGCCAAGATCTCATCTCGAAGTGTAGCTATGTACCCGGGAGAGAAAAACTTAGCAATGAACGTTTCTGCCAACTCATCCCAAATTTGAATTGAGTGGTTCGGCAATCGTTCCAACCAATCTAAAGCTTTTTCCCATAGAGAGAAGTAAAATAGCCTTAGCTTCAATGCATCCTCGGAAACATTAGTTTGCTTGCTCCTGATAAGTGGGAATTTTGACTGCTTACTAACACCTTTTAGCTTTAGGTTTAGTCTAAAAACATTGAATTGTGTTCCCGAAACTAATGAAATTATGCAAAATTGCAGGAATGCTGGAAGTTGGTCTCCCGAGATGAAACCCGACTAAAAAAGGAGTAATCCGAAGCATAAGGCAATAAAGGCCGCGAAAACACAAATGTGCGGTCTGCAGAAGGAATTCTGCCGTTGCAGAAAAAATTGCGGACCGTAGAATTCCATCCGCGGCCACAAACAAAGAGAAAAAATGTAGAAGACATTTACGCAAAGTGTGAACCGCACAAGAATTGTACGGCTGCAGTCCTAAATCTGCGTACCGCAGAAGAGTGCCTTGCGGCCACAGTTCTAAATTTGCGGACCGCAGAAAGGTTACCTTGCGGTCGCAGTTCAAAAACGTGCGGTCGTAAAACTCCAGCTCTTGCAAGATGAAGAATGTTGTGGACCGCACATGGAAATGTGCGGCCGTAGAACCTCCTGAGGGGGATTTTTGTCTGAGATTTTCAGCCTTGTATAAATTGACGAGTTTTATAAAATTAGGTTAAGTTTGAACCTCTGAAGTTGTTGTAGCCGTTTTCTTTACTATTTTAGGCGGTTTTACTTTGCTTTGGTATATTTACAATAGATTTAATCATTTTAAGCTTCCATTATGAGTTTAATTAATCTTTCTTCTTTATTTTCTTCAAACCCAATTATGAGTAGCTAGATTTTTACTAGGGTTGTGACCCAACCCTAGAGTGTAAACCTTATGGGTATCTAATTTATTGCTTGTTTATGATTGGGTGTTGATTATTTAGCTTAGTTCATGCTTAATTTTAGAATTAATGGTTGCAAAAATTGATTCATGCCTATTTGACTTAGTCTCTACTTGAGAATGAGAAACCTAGTCTAGGATAACTTAGCTAACAAGGAATTGGGTCAATCAAGATATTGATTAACCCAATTAAAGGGTTCAACCTAGAGATAGTAATAACTCGACTTAAGCATTTATCAACTGTTTTGGGGGATACTCATTTGGTCTTGAGAAAGCCAAAGTGGGTAAAACCACTCTCTGACCGAGAGGTAATGAGTGGGTAATTTAGAGTTGATAGCTATAATACACCCCAATCAACAAAATAAGTATTAAAGTCTTTATCTCATTAGGCAACCATCTAGGTCAAGGTCACATCCCTAGGATTTTTATCCATTTGGAAAAACCTTAAAAAATAATTTTCTCTAGTCTTATTCCTTTATTTTGCAATCATTAGAGTAAAATTAGAAATTGAAAACAAAATTTTGTGTGGAAGTTCAATCTAGATAATCCAATTGCGCAAATTGTAATATATACCCCTAACTCACATCTTAGATCCCTGTGGATTCGACCCCGACTCTTAGTTGGGTTTTGATTATTGCATAAGACCGTTTTATATCTCTATTGAGGTGTGCTTTGGGCGTAATTTTTGGCGCCATTGCCGGGGAGTTAAAAACGGTATTAGCTATATATTTGTGTGTATATTTGGAATATCTTCTTTTTCTTCCGTGTTACTAACTTGTTTGAGAAATCGTAGCTATAACATGGAAAACAATGAGCTCGAAAATATTGCTTTGGGGTATGTGGACGTTGAGGAAGAGCAAGTGGATGAGGTTCCTCTTGAACCTCAAGCCAATAGAAAAGGCCGAGTGCCTCATGACAATGTCCCCGTTCCACCCCCACCTCCACCACGAGCGGCTCAACACCGGGTGTTACCTAATGAAGGATATGATAGTGTAATAGTCCCTCCTCGTATTAAGGCGAGCAACTTTTAAATCACCAATGTGATGCTCACTTTGCTAGAGCAACGAGGTTTCTTCACCGGTGCTCCAAGTCAAAATGCATACAAACATTTGAAGGGGTTTGTGGACACTTGTTGGGGGAGCAAACAAATAAATGTCTTTGAGGATGCATTGAGGCTAAGGCCATTTCCCTTCTCTCTACGAGGGAAAGCTTTAGATTGGTTGGAACGGTTGCCGAACCATTCCATTCACACTTGGGATGAGATAGCAGAAACGTTTATTTCTAAATTCTTCTCTCCGAGGCATATGGCTACACTTTGGGATGAGATTTTGGCATTCAAGCAAGATCCAAATAAACCCCTACACGAGATATGGGAACGCTATAGAATAATGGTTAAGGAATGTCCCAACAACGATATGAAGAAGAATATGATTCAAAAAACTTTTTATCATGGGATCAACACAACCAACCAATGAGTAGTGAATCAACTTGTTGGTGAGAACTTCATGACTATGCCTTATGCTGAGGCGTATGAGATTTTAGATGAAATGGGGGAAACATCATTGGCATGGCAATCCCGGGCTAATATTCCACAAGGTGATCCCAACATGATCCACCTTCAAAAAGAGTTGAATGACCATGGGCAAGCCATTGCCGAATTCACTACCACCATGAATCAATTAGCAAAGGCTCAACTTCAAAAAGTGCAAAATCCTAAGCAAGTCAATGCCATGGAGGGAGTGAACATAATGGTGAGCAAAAGGAGGACCAAGGGTCCATAAGTGCAACATAGAGTGGAGAATTATGTGCAAGAGAATAGTGGTTTTGATCAAGATGATTCTTACAATGAACAAGAAGAAGAGGTGTAATATGTGAGCAACTTTCAAGGGCATCGAAACAACTTCCAAGGCCCAAACCAACAACAATGGCGACCTCAAAACAATCAAGACAATTGAAATTCTAACAATCAAGGAAACTGGAATGGTGGAAATAATCAAGGTAATTGGAATAACAACAACAATCAAGAAAATTGGAGTGGCAATAATCAAGGAAATTGGGGGGGGGGTAGCAATCAAGACGGATGGAACAATAATCAAGGCAATCGGGGGTCGGGTTTTCAAAGGCCCACGATGTATCAATAACCGAGCAACCCGCCTCCTTATACTTCCCATGGTACTAGTTCTTCAAACAATGAGATGTGGCAATTTGAGAACATGTTCAAGCAAATGATGGAAAAGAATGCCGATTCGCAATTTAGAAGTTCAAATGGGGAAAATCTATCAAGCTCTAAATTCCCGTCCTAAGGGGGCACTACCAAGTGACCCTATGGTAAACCCAAAGGGTGGAAACAACACGGGACATGCCATGGACGTTACTACAAGAAGTGGAAGAGGTGGGAATGCACCCACCTCAAGTCAAAAGCAACTTGTAGATGATGAGAAAGTGGTAAAAGAAGAAGACGTCCTGAACAATGTGGTGCAATCAAATGATGATGTTCGGATTGATATTGATGATAGTGTGGAAGAGACTCAAGAGGAGGTGAACCCGTCTAGGGATCACATTATTGACATACCGGAGCCGATAGTGCAAAAGGCTAAGGCACCATTGCCTAATACTCCACCTCCATACCCTCAAAGACTTGCCAAACAAAATGGCGAGAATCAATTCAAAAAGTTCATTCAAATGATGAAGAGTCTCTCAATCAATGTGCCATTAGTTGAAGCTTTGGAACAAATACCCCGTTATGCAAAGTTTATGAAAGATCTCGTAATGAAAAAACGGTCAATGAATTTTGAAACTATCAAAGTCACTCATCAAGTGAGTTCAATTGTGCATTCAATGGCTCCTAAGTTGGAGGATCCCAATGCTTTCACAATTCCTTGTACAATTGGAAGTGTGGAGTTTGCTAAAGATCTTTGTGATCTTGGGAAAATATCAATTTGATGGCCTATTAGGTTTCTAAGACCTTGGGAATTGGGAAACCAAGACCCACCTCTATGAGATTGAAAATGGCCGATCGTACCATGAAGAGACCTTTTGGAGTGATTGAAGATGTCTTGGTTCGTGTTGATAAATTCATTCTTCCGGCGAATTTTGTCATTCTAGATTGTGAAGTTGATTATGAGGTGCCGATTATTCTTGGACGACCTTTCCTTGCTACGGGGAAGGCTCTTTGTGATGTTGAAGCGAGAGAACTCACCTTCAGGGTAGGTGATGAAAAAATGGTATTCCATGTGTGTAAGTCCATGCGACAACTAAATAGCAACGAGGTGTGCTCTTTTGTGGACTTGGTGATCGATGTTATTGTTGATGATACAAGTGCCACAATCAATGTTGGTGATATGTTGGAGGTCGTCTTTCTCAACTTTGATAATGATGAGATGGATGGCTTCATGGAATATGTGAACTCCTTGCACAGAATGGGGTCGTACAATTATGCACCACAGAAACTATCTTTGGATCTTAAAAATAGGACAACTCCTTCCACAAAGACTTCCATTGAAGAGCCTCCTACCTTGGAGTTGAAGCCATTGCCTTCACATCTTCGATATGAATTTCTTGGCCCTTGTTCTAATTTACCGGTTATTCATTCCTCTTATTTGACTAACGTGCATGTAGATTCTACATTGGCGGTGCTACATAAGAAGAAGAAGGCTATTGGGTGGACATTGGCGGATATTCGGGGGATAAGCCCCGCATTTTGCATGTATAAGATCAACTTGGAGGAAGGCGCCAAACCATCTATTGAACATCAAAGGAGACTCAATGAGTCTATGCAAGAAGTTAAAAAGGAGATTATCACGTGGTTGATGCCGAGGTTGTCTAACCCATTTCTTATAGTTTGTGGACTTTTCCGGTTCAATGTGTGTCGAAGAAGGGGGCATGATGGTGGTCACCAATGACAAGAATGAGTTGATTCCTACAAGAAAGGTGACTGGTTGGAGAGTGTGTATGGATTATCGCAATCTTAACAAAGTCACAAAGAAGGATCATTTCCCACTTTCTTTCTTAGATCAAATACTTGATAGATTGGCCGGCCGTGCTTCTATTGCTTTCTTGATGGGTATTCGGGCTACAACCAAATCCTTATTGCTCCGGAAGACCAAGAAAACAATAACCTTTACATGTCCCTATGGTACTTTCACCTTCAAGCGGATGTCATTTAGTTTGTGCAATGCACCAACGACTTTTCAAAGGTGTATGATGTCTATGTTCACGGACATGGTGGAGGACTACCTTGAAGTTTTCATGGATGACTTCTCTGTGGTTGGATATTCTTTTGATGATTGTCTTGCAAATTTAGATAAAGTATTGGCAAGATGTGAAGAAACAAATTTGGTGCTCAATTGGGAGAAGTGTCATTTCATAGTCGAGGAAGGCATTATCCTTGGCCACAAAATATCAAAGAATGGAATTGAAGTTGACAAGGCAAAGATTGAGGTAATTTCTAAACTTTGAACTCCAACTTCGGTGAAGGGTGTGCGGAGTTTCTTAGGCCACGCAGGTTTTTACCGGCGTTTCTTCAAAGATTTATCTAAGGTGGTAAACCCGTTGTACAAGCTGCTTGAGAAAAAGGATAAGTTTAACTTCAATGATGATTGCATGAGAGACTTTGAATTGTTAAAGTTCAAGTTGACAATTACTCCCATCATCACCGCTCCAAATTGGAGCATCCCTTTTGAACTCACGTGTGATGCAAGTGACGTAGTGGTTGGGGTTGTTTTGGGGCAACGCATCAGCAAGATTTTTCATCCGGTCTACTATGCTAGTAAGACCATGAATGGTTCCCAAGTCAACTATACCGTTACGGAGAAAGAGCTCATTGCCATTGTGTTTGCAATTGAGAAGTTACGCTCGTACTTGATGGGTGCAAAAGTTATTGTCCACACGGATCATGCGCACTTCGTTATCTTATGAGCAAGAAAGATTCCAAAGCTCGGTTGATGAGATGGGTGATTTTGTTGCAAGAGTTTGATATTGACATCCAAGATAGAAAAGGGAGTGAAAATCAAGTGGCAGACCACTTGTCTCGTTTGGAGGATGAGGGGAGGCCGCATGATGGCCTTGAAATCAATGACTCCTTCCCTGATGAGCAACTCTTGGCTATTTCAATGAAAGAGGTGCCATTGTTTGCGGATCTAGCAAATTTCCTTGTATGTGGAATCATCACGGATGAGTTCTCTTCAAACTAAAGAAAGAAACTCAAACAGGATTATCAAGAGAATTATTAGGATGAACCATACCTTTTCCGGATTTATACGGATATGGTGATTAGAAGATGTGTACCAGCATAAGATCAAGGTGAAATTCTTGGGGCTTGTCATTCTTCGCCATATGATGGTCATCATGGTGGAGCAAGAAAGACAACCAAAGTGCTTAGTTGTAGTTTTTATTGGCCCACTCTTTACAAGGATGCAAGTGAATTAGTGAAAAGATGTGATGAATGTCAAAGGGCCGGTAGAATCTCAAAGAAATATAAAATGCCCCTCAACACCATTTTGGAGATTGATATTTCTGATGTGTGGGGTATTGACTTCATGGATCCTTTTGTGAGTTGTTGTGGACACACCTACATATTGTTCGCGGTGGATTATGTGTCCAAATGGGTAGAGGCCATTGCTCTACCCAACAATGAAGCGATAAGTGTGGTGGAGTTCTTGAAGAAGAATATTTTCACAAGGTTTGGTACTCCGCGGGCTATTATAAGCAATGAGAGGTCACATTTTTTCAACAAGGCTTTCGACACTTTACTTATCAAGTATGGTGTTACTTATAAAGTCACAACTCCCTATCATCCACAAGCTCGCGGTCAAGTGGAAGTCTCCAACCGGGAGATAAAGTGTATTATTTCCAAAACAATGAATGCTAATCGGACTGATTGGTCCAAGAAGCTTGATTATGCATTATGAGCTTATCAGATGATTTACAAAACATCTATCGGTATGTCGCCATACCAGTTGGTGTTCGTAAAAGTTTATCATCTTCTGGTGGAACTTGAGCACAAAGGTATGTGGGCTCTAAATAAGTTGAATCTTGATTGGGATGTAGCCGCTAACTTGAGGGTTGCACATTTGAATGAATTGGATGAGTTATGGTATCATGCTTATGCAAGTTCGTTCTTGTACAAAGAAAATATGAAATATCTTCTTGACAAATACATTTGGAACAAAGAGTTCAAGGTGGGTGATCTTGTGTTGTTGTTTAACTCAAGGTTGAGGATGTTTTTCGGGAAGTTAAAGTCCAAATGGAGGGGTCCTTTTGAAATTGTGGGTGTGACGCCTTTGGGTGCATTGGACTTGAAGAACAAAAACAATGAGGTATTCCGAGTCAATGATCACTGGGTGAAGCAATATTTGAGAAAAGTTGGAGATGGTCACATCGTGGCAGTCATTCATTTCAATTGATGGTATTCTGCATCGTGCCGCAATGTTAAATCAGGCGCTTCTTGGGTGGCAACCCATGTTTCTATTCCTTTCGCCTATTTTGCTTTTGTAGTTAGGTGTTATTTTTTGTGCTAACTTGATTTGAAGTGTGCTGCAGGGCTGACTGTGACTTATAGGGACTGTGGACAAAAATGAGGCTAAGTATTGAAAGAAGTGCGGACCGCAATTGATTTATGCAGACCGCATAATCTGGACTGCTGTTATAAAAAAAACACTGCGGCCGCACAATTTCCTTGCGGACCGCACAAATAAAGGGTGCCAAAATACAAACTCTCTGAAGTTAGTCTGTTAGAGAAAAGGTCAATGTGCGACTGCAAGAGGAAATTTGCGGCCACAACAAGAAATCGGCGGCCATACGTTGAATTTTTTGGACCGCAGATGGAGAACCACAATTGAAGCCTCAGGTAACAGAGTGCCGACCGCACATGATATTGTGCGACCACACTCGCCTCTCTTGCCCTTGAAGAAACCAAGTACTATAAATAGAAGGCTAGGGACTACTGTTATGTTTTTTCCCTCTATGAGCAAAATCACAGTAATTTTTTGAAGTTTCTTGCTGAATCTACCTCTGCACTCATACAACATCTTTGATCAATCACTCATCACACTCATTCATTTGGTATGCTTCAATGTCTTGTTAACCTTTTTCTTTTAATTTGTAGATTTTTAGTCAATTTTAGGCCATTTGTCAATATAATTCAATTGTACATACATGTGGGGGTAAATCAGTATTGGGATAACTAGTACTTGTTCTATGGGGACCGGGTAAACGTATTTTCATGCCTTTATACTGTTACCATATCAAATTTTGCACAAAAAAATTGCAAACCCTAGATTGAAATAACTGGATTGTTCGTATATTTTAAATTCTGCAGCCACACCTGAAATTGTGCGGTCCGCAGAAGTTGACTCTAGGACAACTTTAGTTAAGAATGGGTCTATGGCCGCAACAAAATTGTGCGGACCACAGAATTCCCATTGCAGCCGTAGAACAACCCTTTCACTATCTTCAGAGAGTCTACATTTTGTGACTCAAATGTGCGGCCACAGGTCAAATTGTGCGGACCACAGAAATCATGTTGCGGCCGCACATCTGCCAATTCTCTATCATTAGAGAGTTGGCATATTTTGGGTTTCTGAAATGCGACTGCAAGTGAAATTATGCGGACCGCACTTCACTTTTGCGGCCACAAAGCTAAAATGTGTGTTCCATAGGGCCTCATCTGCGACCGCAATAAAATTGTGCGGACCGCAGATCCTTACCATGCAAGCATACTGTGTCTGTGACCCTCACTGTATGTTTTGGTGTATTCTTGCCTATTTCCTGTGTATGCCTTAACATTGAATTAAAACTAACAACCGCATTTGCTTGATACAAACAATGGTTCGATCTAGAGGCAGAGGCGACACTTCCAAAGGGAGGGGTGAACCTTCTCGGGGATGAGGCAAAAGAGCTTTACCTATTGCCCAACAACAGTAAATCATAAAAAAGACAACAACCAGGAGATGGAGAGGTGCAGATCTCTCCGAGACGAGTTCATACGCCCCTTCTAAGGACGTATCAAAGGGCAACTCAGCATCTGTTGAGGAACAACTGACAGTACAGTCCAGGCCGTCAGGGAGATTTCAACTTAGGGATGAGCCGTCCTCATCACACAGCACCTCCGAGAGATCGGAAAGTGCTGGTCAGGTTTCTGAGCCTTCATCAGCACCAGCCCCTATGACATAAGATACACCCATTCAGGACATACCCTATGATGGTAGAGGGGGAGATGCCACAACTGTTGGGATTGAGAGAACAAAGAAGAAAGAGGCTTGGGAGGACCGATTCATCAGCCTAGCAGTTTTCACTAGTTTCTGTACATGGTGGCCAGTAAGGTCGCTAACACTTGAGCGACAGTTCTTACTAACAGATTTATAGAGGTACAACCCGGCCGTGCTGAGGCAGTTTAGAGAACGCAAAGGGTGGACATAGTTTACCCAAAGTGTGGTGGATGCTAAGGAATACCTTATCCGGGAATTCTACGCTAATTTTGCGCATATCAAAAAGGGGAAAAAGGTGACAAAAGTGCGAAACCTCAAAGTGCGATTTGATCAGCACACTGAACACATACTTGAGCTTTGATGATGTCGAGCCAAAAGAATACCTGGAAAAGTGTGAACTTGGGGATGCAGTTCGTCCTTGGTTAGCGGAGATTCTAGCTGCATCAGGACCACCACCATAATGGATCACCGTTGGGGTTCCTATCCACCGGAGCACACTGAGCTTCGAAGCAAAAGGGTGGAAATCATTTGTCTATAGCAGACTGGACCCGAGTCAAAATGAGACCCACTTACCGATTCCTCGGGTAGTCTTAGTTGCCTCTATTATGGCTGGGTGCCCTATCAATGTGGGTGCCGTGATGTCGGCCAACATCTCAGTGATCACCCGGCAGGTTGACTCTTCATATCCGTATCCCAACACCATTACATAGTATCTTACGGATACGGGGGTGGAACCAAGGGATCTTTATACAAAGGTGAGGCCGAAGAAGCCTTTCTCATGGTACTCACTTATGGATGCAAACAACCCGAAGAGAAAAGGTTAACCGTCTACCACCATAGGCCAGTCTGATGAGCCAGATGTGGTGGTTGTGGAGGCAGTTGATGTTCTATCCACTTTGGCTGAGCCTTCCTCTAGTGCCACAGCCATGCCTCCACCATCATCCATTGCCCCTTCGGCAGCTCCTTCCACAGTTTCCACTTCGGCTTTAAAGTTGATGCCTATGCCAACTACTCCACTTTCTGCGTTGCAAGTCTCCCAGACATTGGCGAGCCTTAACAACTAGATGCAGACAACAACTACAAAACTGTCTTACTTATCCAGTGCTGTTACAATGCAGTCTAATGTTCAAGCACCTCAGTTTCCCCGACAGTGGAGGAGACATCGAAGAAGATCCTTGAGAACCAGAACACCATCATGGCTACCTTGGTACAACATGGGTCAGTGATCGAAGAGCTGGGAAAAGATGTAAAGAAGATGAGAAAGTCCCAGGCCAGCAAGAAGTTAGTGGACAAGCTCTGGAGACAGTACCAAGCTTACTTCAGCCAGAGATATCCCCTTTGAGATGTTGATCGACCCACACCCTTCAGACCCAGATCCTGCAGCACCATCAGCACCGGTGGCACCAGCTGGCCAGTCTGAGGAGCCAGACTCTGCTGCCGACACTGCCGAGGCAGTGCATCATATGTTCACCAACCCAGTCATACCCATAGTTGAGGATGATGAGATTCAGTTGGATGAGACTGAGGGTGGTGACACTGCTGGGGACACAGAGATGTCCAAGGAGCTATATGGAGTTTTCTTCACTCGTTTCCCTATTTTACTCTTATTTTGTTAAGCATTGGGGACAATGCTTATCTTTATTCAAGGGGGTGGAGTTTATTTTGATCATATTTGGTACCTTCTGAGACATTTGGCCTGTAATAATTTGATATTTTTTTTCTTTCTTATTCTGTATATATTCTCTCTTTTACTCTCATTATGTGTATTAAGTAGTTTTTGCTTATTAGTTTCTTTATTTTTGTTCCTTTGTTAGTTATTAGTTTCTTTATTTTTGTTCCTTTGTTAGTTCTTAATTTAACTTAATAGCTTCTTTGTTTGATTTAGTAGCTTATTTTTATGTTCTAGTAGATAATAAGCCTTTAATTTTCTTAATTCCACGGTTCTTTCCAAAGGTAGTTGTTGTGTGAACCGGGTGACTCATCCTAACGATGGATGGTGTGATAATCTTCTTAAGGGAATGAGTCTGTTTTTGGTATTTAGGTAATAATAGTAGTAGTAATGAATAAAAAGACCTAATTAAGTCATGCTCGAAGATTCAAACATACTTCAATTTGTACCAACATACTTAAACTACGTGCTTATAGTTAGAAACAAGGTTTTTGATAGAAATAACTCTAGTTAGTGACATTGTGACTTTTGTGTTGACTTTGGCAACCATCAGATAGTTTAATTGAACCATAGTGATTTTCAATCTTGAATGTGGTCGTTGTGGGCCCTCAACTCTATCCTCTTTAACAATCTAGTAGCGTGAGGGGTGAGATGCTTTGTTGCTAGTCCAAGTACTCGTGCGAAAGGTCTAGAAATTGCCCCGAATGTATTTTAAGGCGAAATCTTAAGTTTTTCTTGTCTTGAGAAGTGATTGTAGGCTTTCCTTGGCCAATTGAGTTTTCTATTGCCTACCAATGTTGTTATCCCTAGTCAACCCCTTTGAGCCTCAAACCTTTCTCATTTGACAACCATGTTACAAGCCCTTACCTATTTTTTCGTGACCCTCTCTTGGTACCCGAGCTTTCCTTAACACTCTTGTGAAACAAATGGCTAAAAACGTAAGTTTGGGGGAGAGACGAGGAACTTAAAAAATGTATCAAGGCACACACAAAATAAGAAATGATGAGAAGGAAAGGCAAGAACAGAATAGAACAAAAAGAAAAATGCAAAAAAGTGAATAAGTAGAAGAGTTTATGGGATTCAAAGAGAGGTAATGATACCAAACATGGAGAAATAAAAGAGGGAGAAAATGAATGTAATGATAAACAAAGAGTGATGTTAAGTATCTCTAGTTCCCCCAGGAAAAGAAAGTGCCTCAAAGAATTGGCAAAGTCTGAGTCGAGAAAGGAAAAATGGAGTGCTTAAGGAAAGTGTAACCACTCACCCATACTGTATCCAACCCTAATCCAAAATCCTTCATTGCATCTCGAAAGAAGTCCTACTTGATTTCAAGCCGAGTGAGCTTACATTAGTGGCAATCTACATGGGGCAAGCCTATGATACTTGAAGCCGTATTTGCGACATTCTCTTGAGAGAGATGAGTGAACCTTTCATAAATCTTTGGATTGAGTGCTAAATTTCTTAAGTGAGCCAGGAAAATGGAAAGTAGAGGAGGAAGGGTTTGGAGTCCACCATGACCTACATGATAGAGCAAGAGTCCTTGATGAGTAAAGTCAATTCTTGAAGCTCAAATGTCACATTCGAACTATATGTGCATGAATGTTTAACTTGTCGCCTTGTTGATAATACATGAGTAGTGTGGGTAATTGTTGGTCCCAACTGATGTGTGGATACCTCACCTTTGACTCGCTGAAATGACACTTAACTTTTAGAGGTGGGTACTAAATTGTTTGGTTGAGAACAAGATAAGACTTAAGTTTGGGGAAGTTAATAAGTGGGAATTTTGACTGCTTATTAACGCCATTAATCTTTAGTTTTAGTCTAAAAGCATTTAATTGTGTTCCCGAAACTAATAAAATTATGCAAAATTGCAGGAATGCCGAAAGCTGGTCTCCGAGATGAAACCCAACTAAAAAAGGAGTAGTCCAAAGCACAAGGCAATAAAGGCCGCGAAAACACAAACGTGTGGTCCGCAGAAGAAATTGTGGACCGCAGAATTCCATTTGCGACCTCAAACAACGCAAAGCTGGGCTAAGAGTTGAAGATCAGAGAGTATGCAAAAAGACCAAGTACAGGAGCCTCTGCGAATTGCGTACCGCAGTCCTAAATCTGCGGACAACATAAGAGTGCCTAGCGACCACAGTTCTAAATATGCGGACTGCAGAAAAGTTGCCTTGCTGCCGCAGTTCAGAAATGTGTGGCCACAAAACTCCAGCTCCTGCCATATGAAGAACGCTGCGGACCGCACATGGAATTGTGCGGCCGTAGAACCTTCCGAGGGGCATTTTTGTCTGAAATTTTTAGCCTTGTATAAATAGACGAGTTTCATAAAACTAGGTTATGTTTGAACCTCTGAAGTTGCTGTAGCCATTTTTCTTTACTATTGTAGGAAGTTTTACTTTGCTTAGGTGTATTTACAATAGATTTTATTATTTTAAGCTTCCATTATGAGTTTAATTAGTCTTTCTTCTTTATTTTCTTCAAACCCAATTATAAGTAGCTAGATTTTTACTAGGGTTGTGACCCAACCCTAGTGTGTAAACCTTATGTGTATCTAATTTAGTATTTTTTTATGATTGGGTGTTGATTATTTAGCTTAGTTCATGCTTCAATTTTTGAATGAATGGTTACAAACATTGATTCATGACTATTTAACTTAGTCTCTACTTGAGAAAGAGAGACCTATTCTAGGATAACTTAGCTTACAAGAAATTGGGCCAATCGAGAAATTGATTAACTCAATAAAAGGGTTCAACCTAGAGATAGTAATAACCCCACTTGAGCTTTTATCAACTGTTTTGAGTGATACCCATTAGGTCTTGAGAAAGCCAAAGTGGAAAAAATCACTCTCTGATAGAGAGGTAATGAGTATATAATTTAGAGTTGATAGCTATAATATACCCCAATCAACAAAACAAGCATTAAAGTATTTATCCCATTAGGCAAACACCTATGTCATGGTCACAACCCTAAGCTTTTTATCCAGTTGGAAAAACCTTAAAAATAATTTTCTCTAGTCTTCTTCCTTTATTTTGCAATCATTAGAGTCAAATTAGAAATAGAAAACAAATCTTTGTGTGGAAGTGCAATCTAGATAATCCAATTGCGCAAATTAAAATATATACCCCTAACTCCCATCTTAGCTCCTTGTGGATTCGACTCTGACTCTTAGTTGGGTTTCTATTATTGCATACGACTGTTTCATACCTCTATTGAGGTGTGCTTTGGGCATGATCAGATCCCCCAACATGTATCCACAAAGCCCTTCAAATGCGTATAAGCATTTTGAGTTGGAGCACCGGTGAAGAAACCATGTTGCTCAGGCAAAGTGAGCATCACATTGGTGATTTGGAAGTTGCCCGCCCTAATATATATAGAGAGAGGGAGTATTGCACTAGCATAACCTTCGTTGGGCAATATCCGGTTTGGAGCCGCTCGTGGTGGAGGTGGGGGTGGAACGGGCACATTGTCATGAGGTAAACGGCCTCTCCGATTGGCTTGTGGCTCATGAGATACCTCATGAGCAAATTTATGAGCTCATTGATCGCCATGGTTGCACCTAAAATTTCTCACACAAGCTAGTAACATGGAAGGAAAGAAGATATTCCAAAAACAAATTCAAATATATAGCTAACACCGTTTTAACTCCCCGACAACGACGCCAAAAATTGATCCACGTCCAATCCACACTCAATAGTGAGTGAAAAGGGTCGTTGGAAGAATAGTACCCAACTATCACGACCCAAATTCCCACCATAGGTGTCGTGATGGAACTTAGTCTCTAAGACTAGGTAAGCCAATTACAATTTCATTTCGAGCCATTTTTTTTAAATAGATAATTGAAACCCATAGAGGAAATAATTATAACAACCTCCCAAGACTGGTAATACTGAGTCACGAACTCTAACTGAATACATGAAATGATCTCGAGGACTGAATATACAATACTGTTCGAATAAGAAATTAACAGTACAATAAAAATGGAAAGACTCCAAGGGACTGCGACGACCAAGCAGCTCTACCTTAAGTCCTTGCGATCACACTCTAACTTTGTCCGAGTCCGATATCTCTAATATCTGGCTCTACACAACAATGTGCACAAGTGTAGTATGAGTACACCACAGTCGGTACCCAGCAAGTATCAAGACTAACCTCGGTGGAGTAGTGACGAGGTATAGTCAAGACACTCACTAGTCAAATAACCTGGGCAATATAGCAGTATACAATAGTACTGAAAAATAACTAGCAGTGATATAAACAGCAAGGCTAGAAGAATGCCATAATTATTACTTAAACGAATAAGGAACACAAGTACAACCAATTAAACAAGTCCATTAAATATAAATCTTTCACATATAATTCTTTCGAATAAATACCTTCCGAATAAATTTCTTTCAAATAAATATCTTTCGAATATAAAATTCTTTCAAATAAATGTCTTTCGAATATAATTCTTTCAAATAAAAGTCATTCTGTGACACCTCATTTCATAATCATAAAACACGGATCTCAACCCACTTTCATATTTTTTGTTACACGGGTCCTAACCCACTTTTATATTTTTACGGAACCTCGTGCCCATATTTCTTTCAAAACCGTACGGACAACTCACATGCCAATAATAAAAATTATCATATTTACCCCGGCAACTCATGCCCACATTTCATAAATGTTGCAGCGTGCAACCCGATCCCATATAACATTATTCATACCTATTGCGACATGTAATCCGATCCCATATAACATAATCTGCCCGGCAATAGCTATAGGCTCACGATTTCAACATAAATTAGACTATTATCAAGTTTACCGAAACAACAAGACAAGTTGCACAAGATATAAGAATAAATACAAGGAAAATCACAACATCACATGAAAATTACCAACGCAATAACCCCACATCATCACATAAAAATTACCAACACAATAACCCCACATCATCATATATCATTCCAGACAATAGCCAGCATTATCACTCCTATAATAGCCTCATTTATCCCTCCACCCTAACAATATCAGTAGCCAACCTTATCGCTCCTATAGCTACCCTTATTACTCCGTTTAATAGCCACCCTTATCACTCCGCTCAGACAATATCCAAACACACATGACCACAGTGAAATGCCACCTTTATATCCACATAATATTAACAGTGGAATGCCACCCTTATGTCCTCATAATAGTAACTCAAATCACACAACAATTTATACGGAATATTATCATGATAACACAATACAACAATTCATATCACAATTTTCCCGCAGGCCACCACCAATTCTAAAGACACAACAAATTCACTTAAATTCACAGCAAGTAGCCCAAGGCTCCACACAATGTACACAAAACCTCAAAAACAACAACAACAGAGATGGAAAAAGAACTCGGTATAGGGAAACGCCTTCATTAATCCAAATTCTTGATAATTATATTAACGCCTCAATTTAAACTTATCTAATTAATTATTTGCATATGAAAAAATCTATAATATAATTATTTTCGGGAAATATCATATCAACAAACTAACAGTATTCACATAAAAAATTAAAGTGACAATCACACCAAATTATCATATAAAAATGAATTCGACAATCAAAGATTGAGACATGGCAAATAGAGGATTAAATAAATGCCAACAATTATCCAATTTACTACACAAAAATGCCTAAGACTTTAACCCAATAAATTTTGCACATATAAGCCCGAGTACATACTCGTCACCTCGCGTACACGGCTTTTCACATTTCACAAATGGCATATAAGACTCGATGCCTAAGGGGTAATTCTCCCACTCAAGGTTAAGCAAGATACTTACCTTTTTGAAGTTATGTCGATATTCCAAAATAGCCGTCTTGCTTGAATAAATCCTCCAACAACTCAAATCTATTCAAATTAATTGTATAACTTCATTAAAATTCATCGGAACCAATTCTGGATAATATAACGTCGATATAAAATTTTATTCTAAAAAGTCACACGGTGCCCGCAACTCGGAACCCAACAGATTTTTCACGAAATCCGAACACCCATTCCGATACGAGTTCAATCATACCAATTTTATCAAATTTCGATAACGAATCGACCTCCAAATCCTCAATTTAAGGTATAGAAAATTTCTTCCATTTTCAACCCAATTCACTAATTTCATGATAAAAACAACAATAGATTCATGTATTTTAACCAAAATCGAGTTAGGAATTCTTACCCAAATACTTTCCTTGAAAAACTCTCAAAATATCGCCTCACCCGAGCTTCCTTAGTCCAAAAATGGAAGAATGAAACAAATTTGGACTTTATTCTGCTGCCCAGGGGTTTGTTATTCGCGTTCGCGACCCACCTCTCGCGTTCGCGATGAACAAATTCCTCAACCACGATTTCCAAACTCTTCCCATACAGTCTCTAGTATAATTGTCATAACGTTTTGTACACAACTCCAAATAACAAATGGTTTAACTTTCTGAAAACTAGACACCAAGGGCTATAACTTTCATTTGTTTATATATTGCGCGATATAAGATTTCAAAGTCAGCCCTGTGCAGCAGATATTTCCAAACTCTTTCTAGATAGCCTGTAGTGTGTCTACCATAACTTTTTGTACACAACTCCAAATGAAAAATGGTTTACCTTTCTGAAAACTAGACACAAAGGGATATAACTTTTATTTTAGGATTATCTCCAAATTCCTTATAGATTGTGAGATATGAGCCTCCAAATTCAGACCTAAGCAACAGAGATTTCCTTCTTTGCGAACGCAAAGAATAAAATCTCAGAAGCCAAATGCTTCTTCGCGAACGCAAGAGGCTCCTCGCGAACGTGAAGAACAACACCAGACATCAGAAAATCAACATCCAAAGTAGCCCAAAATGATCCGAAACACACTCGGAATACACCCGAGGCCCCCGGGACCCCAACCAAATATACCAACAAGTCCTAAAATATCATACAAACTTAGTCGAGGCCTCAAATCACATCAAATTTTGCTAAAAATATGATTCACACCCCAATTCAAGCCTAATGAAACTAAAAAATTCCAACTTCTACATTCGATCCCAAAACCTATCAAATCAAGTCCGATTGACCTCAAATTTTGCACACAAGTCATAAATGGCATAACAGATCTATTTCGATTTCCAGAATCAGATTTCGATCTCGATATCAAAAAGTCAACTCCCCGGTCAAACTTCCAAACTTAACTTTCTATTTAATTTAGCTACGGACCTCAAAATAAATATTCGGATACACTCCTAAATCCGAAATCACCATGCGAAACTATTGGAATGATCAAAATTCCATTTCGGAGTCGTTTACTCAAAAGTCAACTCTCCGGTCAACTTTTTTCATTTTAGCTTCTAAAATAAGAATTGTTCCTCCAATTTAATTCTGAATCTTCCGAAAACCAAACTTGACTGCACACGCAAGTCATAATACATAATACGAAGTTGCTCGGGACCTTATGTCGCTGAACGAGGCATAAATTTTTAAAATGAAAAGTCGGATCGTTACACCAACATGAGTCGAGGTCGATTTCCACAGGGAGTTTAATATGGGTATTAGGGGTATACACTTAACGAGAGAAAATGGAACAACAAAATTGCACTTCCAACAAAGGATTTTGATTTCTGCTTCTAAATTAACTCTAATAGATATAAGCTAAGAGAAGAAACTAGAAAGAGAATAATTGTTTTTGTTGTTTTTCCAAATGGTTAAAAAGCCTAGGGATGTGACCTTAACCTAGGTGTTCGCCTAATGGGTTAAATCCGTTAATACTTATTTTATTGATCGGTGTATATTATAGCTCTCAACTCTAAATTACCCACTCAATACCTCTCGGTCATAGAGTGATTTTGCCAAATTTGGGTTTCTCAAGCCCAAATGGGTATCAAGCTAAATAGTTTATCTGAGCTCAGGTCGGGTTCTCACTATCTCTAGTTCAAACCTTAGCCAAATTTCTTGTTTTCCTAGACTAGGTCTCCCTTTCTCAAGCAAAGACCAAGTCAAAAAGGCATGAATCAATGTTTGCAACCATTAATTCTAAAATTAAAGCATAAATTAGGCTAAATAATCAACACCCAATCATAAACAAACATTAAATTAATACCCATAAGGTTTACACAATAGGGTTGGGTCACAACCCTAGTAAGAATCTAGCTACTAATAGTCAGAAATGAAGAAAACAAAGAAGAAATGCTAATTAAACTCATAATCGAAGATTAAAATGATAAAGTATGATGTTTAGATCCAAAAATAGTCACAAACTTCCTAATATAGCAAAATACAACGGCTACAGAAGCTCAAACTTCGAAACTTAACCTAAAATGTGATTCTCATCTATTTATAGTGGCACAAAATTTGCTGACAAAAATGTCCCTCGTGAGGTTCTGCGGTGGCATAATTCTATGTGTGGTCCGTAGATTGCTTCAGGTTGCAAGGACTTGGATTCTGCAGCCGCACAATTTGGTCTGCGGCTGCAATGCATCTTCTGTGGTCGCACAATTCTTGTGTGATCTGCACTTTAGGCAATGTTTCAAGTCTTGATCATTTGCACACTCTCTGAACTTTGAATTCTTTATCAGTGCGGACCTTGTTCTGTGGCCGCACAATTCATGTGCGGTCCGCATATCAGCTAAAACTATGATGGGCTTCTCCACTTGTCTTGCAGCCGCAGAGGGAATTCTACGATCCACACTTTCTTCTGCGGCCGCAGAAATACCTCTGCGGACCGCACTTCTTATGTCCTGTGCCCCTTCTTGCCTTGTGAGTCAGAACACTCCTTTTTAGTAGGATTTCATCATGGGAGCCCGAATTTTCAATATTCCTGCAATTTGCACACTTTCATTAGTGTTGAGAAAATAAATCAATACTTTTGGACTAAAACAGAAGCAAAAAGGTGCTAATAATTTGTCAAAATCTACACTTATCAATACCGCCCTGTGACCTGGGGTAAAATCTAGAGAGGTGCCTCGGATCTCCACAAGTATAACAAGCCCACGACTGTTGTGACTGCTGGCCTTGGAGCTGGCCCTGTCGACCTGAATAACCACTCGGATAACTCTAAATCGTAGGTGCACTAAAATAAGCTGATGGTGCACTATAGGCTAGCTGTTCAGGATGAGTTACATAAGGACCACGACTACTTAAAGTACCGTGGGATGCTTGAAGTGCTGACTGAAATGGCCTAGAAGGATGGCCTCTACAAAAAGTACCTTTGCCTCCAGATGAGCCACCACTACAACCACTGAAATGATGAGGCCTCTTATCACACACCGGCCACCTCTCCTGACCATGAACCATCTCGATCCGTCTAGCAATCTCTACGACCCTCTGGAAAGAAATATGATCTCCGGTATCCTTGGCCATCTGTAGCTTGATACTGAAAGTGAGTCCATCAATAAATCTCCCCACTCTCTCCCTCTCAGTATGGAGTAAAATAACTGCATGGCGAGCTAGATCCACAAATTGGGTCTCATACTGGGTAACAGCCATGCTACCCTGCTGAAGGCGCTCAAAATGGTTGTGATACTTCTCTCTTAGAATGAAAGGAATAAAATTATCTAGAAATAACTGTGAAAACTGATCCCAGGTAAGTGAAGTTCATAATCTCTCTACCATCTCTTGGAAGAATCGGTCATCCGGAACACTGCAAAGTCGACCCCATTGGTTTCAACAATACCCATGTTATACAACACCTCATAGAAACGGTCCAAGTAATATTGTGGGTCCTCAGAAGGTGCACCACTAAAGTGAATAGAGAAGAGCTTTTTGATCTTGTTCAATCTTATCAATCCCTCAGTACACATCGCGGGCCTCTGCCCGGTCTGTGCCGCAATAACCGGCTGAACTACCCCAACTGGCTGGGCTGCTGGAGTCTGATATAGGGGAGCCATCTGCTCCGGAGTATGAGTAGCGGGAGTCTGTGCTCCACCCCCAGCCTGAGAGATGGTTGGTGCCACAAGAAATGCACCAGTCTGGGCCACACTATCCATAAGGCCCACCAAGCGAACTAGAGCATCCTGAAGCACTCGAGTTACTATAAATCCCTCTGGGACCTGAGCTGGTCCAACTGGTACGGTCTGAGCTAGGATCTCCTCCTCATGATCGATCTGAGACTCCACGGTGGGTGGTGCTGCTCGAGCTCTAGGCTGAGCCCTGCATCTGCCTCGGCATCTGGCTCGACCTCGGCCTCTACCCCTGGTAGTAGCTGCAACAGGGGGCTCCGGCTCCTGCCCGACTGTAGATGTTGTACGTGTTCTCACCATCAGCGAGAGAACAAGAATGGAATGATTCAAACATCAATGATAGAACAAAATAGCACGATAAAGGGAAAGAAAGAAGTGAAATTTTTTCCTAAAACTCCATAGCCTCCGGACTCTACTAAGCTTGCTCATGACTAGTGAGGCCTAAATAACCTAGTGCTCTGATACCAACTTGTCATGATCCGGAATCCCAACCTTGAGGTCATGATAATGCCTAACATCCACTTTCTAGGCAAGCCGACGTGCAATAGAAAATTAAGTGATTTTATTAGTTGAAAACTAATTATTAACAAGGATAACGATATAAGTCTGATGTAGAGTAAAATAATACCGAACAACAAAATCTAGACATATCCAGAACCTGGAGTCATGAATACATGAGCATCTAGAGTGCTACAAACAAGGTCTGATCAAAATACAATTGTTTTGAAACTCAATAAAACAGTAAAAATAGAAGGGAAGGGGACTTCAGATTTGCGAACGTCGTACAACTATACCTCAAGTCTCCGACTGAATCCAAGCAAAATGCTATTGAGCGTCGCTAGGACCAATACCAGTATCTGCACAAGAGTGCAAAAGTATAGTATGAGTACAACCGAACTAATGTAATCTGTAAGTGTTGAACCTTACCTCGATGAGGTAGTGACGAGACTATGACTAGACACCTACATAAATAAACCTATACAAGTGTATATAAATCAGCAATAATAACAGAGAATGATAACGTACAAACTGGGAGGGGACATGCGAAAAGGGGAAGATATAACAACTACGACATGTATGAAATCACTAAATAACCAAGTAAATCACCAAAACTGGGAAAATCAACCAAACCAATGATATGAAAATGGCACGGCATCATCCTTCATGATTTTACTCTCGCCCTCACCATGCAATAATATTAATAAAATAGCACGTCATCACCCTTCGTTCTTTTACTCTCGTCCTCACTAAATAATAATAATATGAATGAAATGGCACGACATCACCCTTCGTGCTTTTACTCTCTTCCTCACCATGTAATAATGATAATGTAAATGAAATGCCATGGCATCACTCTTCGTGCTTTTACTCTCATTCTCATCATGTAATAATAATAATATAAATTTGACTAATAAAAAATTGCGGAGAATGATTTAAATTCAAATATGGTGCCATGATATCAAACTTCAACTTCCGAAAATATCCAACAATTTTGAAATAAGTAATAAATACGAAATGAATAATCAAAGAAGTAATAATCTAATCTAAGCATGGATATCATAATTAACTAAACAATAAAATACAAAAAAACAAGTTCTACCCACATGTTTTAACCCAATAACAATGCATAAGTGCTCGTCACCTCATATATACATTGTTCCCACACATAAAACATGTAGAAAATAGACCAACAAGTCCTAATCCCTCAAGTCAAGGTTAACCACGACACTTACCTCACTCTACAACCAACAAAATACTTAACCACGACTTTTCCTCTAGAATTAGTTTCCAATCCAATCAAATCTAATCAAATATAGTTCAAATAATTCAAAATAAGCTTTAGAAACTACTCACGAGTGAAAAAGATTCAATCTTTAATATATTTGAAAAAAGTCAACAAAAGTCAACCTCAGGCCCGCTTGGTCAAAACCCGAGATTCAAACCAAAACCCGATTACCCATTCACCCCGAGCCCGGTTATGTGATTAGTTTCAAAATCTGACCACAATTTAAGGTCTAAATATCATTTTCTCAAAATCCCTAATTTTTACCATAAAAAGCATAGATTAGAGGTTAAAATCAATGGGTGTTTATGAAAATGTAAGGAAACAAGTTAACATCTACTAACCTATAAAGTTGGGATGAAAAACCTCTTCAAAATCACCTCTAGGCCGAGCTCAAACTAGAAAATGGTAAAAAATGGGATGATTCCCGATTTTGAGATATTTTAATCACTGGGCATCAGGACTTCTTCGCGTTCACGAAGGGTCTGACGTGATTGCGAAGCAGCAACGACCAAAGGCATTCGCTTCGCGAAGGTTACTCCCACCTGCCTTCGCGTTCACGATCCAAATATCGCATTCGCGAAGAGTATTGACAAGTTCCCTTCCCATGCCCCATAACCCTACGTGTTCGCGAAAGGCTGGTCGTATTCGTGAAGGGTAAACTTGCCAGTGCTTCACGTTCGCGACCAAGCCATCGCGTTCGCGATGAAGAAGTTCCTCCCCTGTCCTAGTTTCCCCTTCGTGATCGCGAAGCACAAAATCTCAGACACCAACAACATCAAAACCAACAGATTTCTTAAGTCCAAAATCGAATGGCCCCAAACCAAACATGCACACAAGTGTAATAACATCATACAAACTCGCTTGCGTGATCAAAATACCAAAATAACACCTAGAACTATAAACCGGATATCAAACTACATGAAATTTTTAAAGAAACTTAAGAACTTTCAAATTCACAACAGAACATCTGAATCATATCAAATCAACTTCGTTTTGCACCACATTTTGCAGATAAGTCTTAAATAGTAATGTGAACCTATACCAAGTTTCAAAATCAAAATCTAAACCCGATAGTTATAAAGTCAACATGCGGTCAAACTTTGAAATTCCTTAAACCTTCAATTTACTAGTTTTTGATAAATCACATCAAAACAAGTTAGGGACTTTCGAATTCAATTCTGGGCATACACCCAAGTCCAAAATCACGATACGGACCACTGAGACCGTCAAAATACTGATCCGGGTCTATTTACACAAAATGTTGGCCGTAGTCGACTCAAATAATTTTTAAGGCTAAAATTCATATTTTCTTTAGTTTTTCACATAAAATTTTTCCGGAATAAGACGTGGAATGCGCACACAAATTGAGAAATGCTAACCGAAGCTAATCGAGGTCTCACAATACGGAAATAAAAGCTAAAACTCAAAATGACCTATCGGGTAATCACATTCTTGTTGTACATTCTATGTGAAAAGACTTATTGGTTTGCACAATTATTGTCTTTCCTTCATTTGATTTTACTTGTACTTTTACAGTACTTGATCACTCATTGTTCCTACCTATGTGCACTCTTTTTGTCCTTTATTGCATTATTATCCGTTGTTTTTCTTTTCTCATTGTACTGCATTGTTGTCAATTATCACTAGTTGCGTTATTATATTATATTATATTCTGTTCAGGTGTTTTTTGTCTAGTAGGTGTCTTGACCTGGCCTTGTCACTACTTTACCAAAATTAGGCTTGATACTTACTGGGTACTTTTATGATGTACTCATGCTACGCTTCTGTACATTTTGTGCAGATTAAGGCACTTCAACTCGTGATGGACACTAGTGATTGACTAGATATTCTGGAGACTTCAAATATACCTGCTCGGCGCTCGCAGGCCTCAAAGTTTCCTTTTGTTATATTCCTTTACTACTGTTTATCCTATTATCAGACAATGTTGTATTAGAGATTCTTAGTATATTCTATAGAGCTTATGACTTAGTCTCATCGGGTTATATTTATTTTGTTAATATAGTCGTTATTTCTATCATTTTCTTTTATATGTTAAGCTTACCTAGTCTTAGAGATTAGGTTTCATCACGACTATCTCAGGTGGGATATTGGAGTCGTGACATATGATGAACTTCTGTGGATATTCGAGTTCAATTATAAATTCATTTGGTCTTGTTTCAGCTACTAGAGTAGTCGGCTCCTTCTGAGGTTCAGCATGAATGATGACAGGTTCATTATTCGACTCTGTGGGTTCACTGCTGCCGTCAGTAGATTTTTGAGATTCGTTCGTCTATGATACGCCTTGATTTATGTCTTTATCACCTGCAATGGTTCCTTTCTCGGCCATATAGTGTTATTATCATAAAAAATAACATGTACCGATTCCTCTACATACAATGTACATTTAATATAAACTATAAATGACCTACTGTTATTTGAGTAACCAAGAAATATACCTTCATCGCTCCTTGGATCGAACTTACCAAGATTGTCCTTACCATTGTTGTGAATGAAATATTTTCTTCCGAAAGGGTGAAAGTAGCTTATGTTTGGCCTTTTTCCTTTCCATAGTTCATATGGAGTCCTCTTTAGGATAGGTTGTATGAGATATCTATTGAGAATATGACACACTGTGCTAACTGCTTCTGCCCAAAATTGATTTGGCAAAGAATGTCCCAATATCATTGTTCTGGCCATATTTTGTAGGGTTCTGTTTTTGCGTTCAACCTCTCAATTCTGTTGAGGTGATCTAGGAGCTGAGAAGTTGTGAGTGTATCCTTGGTCCTTGCAGAATTTTTCAAATGATTTGCTCTCAAATTCACCTCCATGGTCATTTTGAATGGTTGAAATAAGATACCCTTTTGTCTCTCAATTATTTTGCATAATATCTCAAAGTTTTTCAAGGCTTCATCTTTGTGATATAAGAAAATTAACCATGTAAAACGTGAGTATTCGTCAACAATAACAAATGCATATCGTTTACCTCCAATGCTGACAATTCTAGTAGGGCCAAATAAGTCCATGAGTAGTAACTTTATGGGCTTGGTTGTGGACACATATATTTGTGTTTAAAGAAGCTTCTGGTTTGTTTATCAAGTTGGCATGCATAACATACATGGTTTCTAGAGAAATTGAGTTTAGGAAGGCCAATAACTAGGTCATGTTTGGAGAGCTTTTCAATCAGGTGCATACTTGCATGGCCAAGTTTCTTATGCCAAAGCCATGGGTCATCAGATACGGATGCCAGAATAATATGACTCTCTAGATTTTCGATGAAGTCTAGAATGTAAATAGTTTCCATACCTTTTTCCTGGCAGAATAATTTTACCTATCTCATCTTCAATAGCGCAACATTGTTTTCTTGAATTTGACTTCATATCCAGAATCGCACAGTTGGCTTACGCTCAATAGATTACAATTGAGTCCGTCCACAAGATACACTTCTGTAATATCACAGTTGTTATTGAATAAGACAGTACCGGTGCCAACAATCTTACCTTTTGAATCATCACCAAATTTGACATTTTCTCCATTTATTTTTGTGACCTCTTTGAATAGATTCTTGTTGTCTGTCATGTGATCGGGACACACACTATTTAAATATGATTTGCTTTTCAACTCTTTCTGTGGTGTTCTTGAAAGATAGGATTATTACCTTCTTTTAGGTACCCAAGCTTGCTTGGGTCCTTGTTGGTTAATTCTAGTAGCATCAGGACTGTTTTTGGGTTTTCAAATCTATCCTGAAACATTTGAGTTATGAAATATACAAAAGAAATATTTATGACCAGTCCTACTACAATAATGACATACATGTGTGGATTTATCATTTGATCTACTGAAGTGTCAGTACTAGCAGATCCAATCTTAACAGGTCTTTTTTTCCAGTTGACCTGTAACTCGCTTGGTTTGACCTAATAGAATTGTAACAGGTGGATTGGCGCATGCCATTAAGTTGCACTTGCAATTTTTGAACTTCCTCTTGAAGTACGTCTCTTTTAATTTCACACACTTCAAGCTTAATTCCTAGTCCTTCTTTTCCTTAATTCATTTAGAATCTTTTGAGACTCTTTTAGGGTGAGATCAAGAATACCTTGTAACTCATTGCATTTATCACATTGATATTGTCTTACCTCGCTAGTTTCAGCGCGTGCCATGAAGTAATTTTTAGCTATTTCCTTGTTGTCGTCATCTGATACATCTTTATCTGTCCAGCAACTTAAGAGCTTGTTCATATAATTCTCTAGTATAGTCATGAGACAAAGATTTGTAATTTTCTCATGCTCTGAGCTATCTTCATCACTCCAGCCTCCAAAGGATTTATTTTTGTTAAATTCTCTCAATGATTTTCTTTTGACAGCTGGGTATTCGGCTTGTATATGACCATATTTTCCACATTCATAACATTTCCCATCATTCTTTTCTTATTCATTGTATTATCTTGATGTTCTTCTAGAGGATATTCTCCCTCTCTTTGTGTTCCTGTACCTTCTCATCAGCTTATTCATAGTTTTTGAAACCATAGTTATTTCTTGCTCAAGTTCCTCAGCTCATTTTTGTTTTCATCTTCAGATCCTTCTATCGACGTTTTGAAAGCAACTATGTTCTTCTTTTCTTCCTGTCCTGTTTTTTTGAGATGTGTTTTTTCAAAGGCAATGAGATCTCCTCGTAGTTCATCATATGCCGATTTGTCAAGATCTTGAGATTCAAGAGCTACTACTTTCATTTGTCAAGTAGTCGATAGACTTCTTAGATCTCCAATAATTTTACTGAGTATGGTCTTCCAAATATTTTTAGATCTCCAATAATTTTACTGAATCTGGAAAACATCTCCTCAATGGATTCACCTTCTTTCATTTGAAACAGTTCATAGTCATGGATCAGCAGGTTTATCCTTGTTTCTTTAACTTTGTTTGTTCCTTCATATATGACTTCCAATTTGTCCCACATTTCCTTAGAAGATTTCGTGCCTTGGCATTAACCTGAATTACTGCTATTTGCTTATCAGTGTATTCATCCAGATCGATGGGTTCAGTAGATGTTTGTCCATCTGCCTTCTTGTCAGACTTTGTCGCTGGAATTGGGTAATCTCCCTTTTTGATTACACGTCAGACTTTAACATTATAAGAATTCACATAGATTTTCATGCGAACCTTCCAATGTGAAAAGTGTTGTCTGTTAAAGTATGGAGGCCTCACTTGTGAAGTCCCTTCTTGAAATAGAGCTCTGACAATTACTTGATTTGGTATGATCTTTTCTCACTAATAGTTAAGCAAAATCAAAATGTGAGACCCGCTCTAATACCAATTAAAAGTGCATGAGGTGGGGAGGGGGGAGGGTGAATTGTCGATTTTTCTTTTTATAGCTAAGTCGTTGACTAGTTTGCCAATTAGTCGACTGAGGATAAAATCGTGGTAAAAGTTAAAGACAAAATATAAAGTGCAGAAAATAAATGACACCAACAATTAAATACTGGTTCAGATTCAATGTGAATCCTACTCTAGTCCTCTTGGGTTGCAAGGGTATTCTCTCTTCAAAGCTTCTTGAAATACGTCGTACAATATGTCGATGTTACAGCAAACACCAACTGCCTTTTGGTTCTAAGTACACTCGTTGTAGCTTTGGTACAATGCCTCACCAATATTTTTCTCTCTTTCTTCTCTCTACTAGTTATACAGTAAACTATACTCGGATTACAATGTTTATTTATAGTAGAACAAAGAGCACGAAGTTGGTTCGATCAAAGTATGTCCCTTTTCTTGGTCGTCTCTTGATATATATACTCCGAGGACTCTGCCTTGATTTTTGATGATGGAGATCTTGAGAGATTGCTGACCCAAGGGAATTGATCCTTGGAATGAACCGTAGATTGATTCTTTTCAATAATAAGTGTGAAGCTTCCTTTAATTTGCCTTGACTTGTGGTCATTGATAGAACTTTCCTTCTTTGAGCAAATCCTTCAATTACTCGAACAACCTAAGGTAGATCCCTTAATTTCGGAAGTTAACCACTTTTCTTTGATGGGACAATCTGCGGTGCATTGATAGACAAACACAACGGATTTCGAGCAGTCTCGTCTTCCTTTGATTTTGGTCCTTCCTTTAATAACTTCCTTGGATTGACTGTCATATCTTAAGAAGATCTTTTCTCTTATTCTTCGTTACTTCTTCCTTTCTTATCTTCTATTGCTAATATTTGACGATCTTTTTTTCCTTTCGCTCCATTCCTTTCCTTTACTTTTGGAGTATTTCTGCAAATAAAGATATGCTATTTTTTATCATTAAAATATGAATCTAACACTATTTACAAGAATCAAAAGCTAATAAGACAAACCAAAGTTATTGAGTTTAGTCGAACCCGTACCTTCAAGGCTAGCTCCACCTCTGATTACTAGAGTCAGCATTAAAGAGCTCAACTAATTTTCTAAAGAAGTGGTCAGCAGTGACAAGGCTTTGCACAAACTAAAAGAACTCGAGCTGTCCAAAGAACGCAAACACCTCGGCACTCCTAGTATAAAATATTGAGGAATCTGCCACAAGATACTGAGAGGTACCGCGACGTTTGCAGCTTCATCATCCACCAGACCAAGGTCTCTTGCAAGTTGTGGACGCTTGAATTAATACATGCTTCAAAAATCAGTAGAGAGCTCTTATGTTTCTCTTCATTAAACTAAAAATAAATAATACCTTCGCCAATCACACGTGTTGTTTTTATTATTTATTTACTTTTTTCTGGTTAACTAAGTCCAACCACTTTCATATTGTGCCATCATTTTACGTAGTTCCACTCATAGTAGACTAGTGGTACAATATGGGCATCTGAGTAGTGTACTTCTACTTTTTTATAATACATGTAATGCAGGTCGTCAACTGTGGAACTAGTTACTTAAAACGAATACTCCCAATAGCTATTGAGACGGAAGATTATACAGTGTCACAAATTGTTGTTGCATTTTGCAATGCCTGAAGTTTGATTGTTTTTGGGAAAGTTAGCTAATGTGGATAAATTTCTGCATACGAAAACAATAGTTTGAAGCTGAAAAATGCAGTTAAAGTACTTCCTGAAATTACTTTAAACAATCGCTGATTTATAATTAATCTCCAAAAGCACAAAATGGGCATGCTTTTAGATCGCGGGAGTATCAAAATTGGAGGAGACTCATATAAGACTCATAAATTCGTAATTTAGACTGTCATTTTAGTTTTATAACATAAGATCCTTTTAGCTCTATCTCTGTCTAAAGAACACTTATCTCTTTTGCTTTCTTTCTTTGAGAATAGAAAAACTTTTAAGTAAATGTCACATCTCTAGCGGCCACGATGAACAAGCGCCAATTCCATTCCTTTATGCTGTGCAATATGGTAAAAAGAAAAATCAACATGGCAAAAGTTTTCTAGCATTTGGAAGAAAGTTACTGATGTATAGGTCCTCACTCATTTTATGTAGTACATTTTTTCTTTTAATTTGGAATAATACATAATTATCCTATTAGCGTTGTCTCTCTTTACCGGTTGCACTATCAAACTTTACGAGATCTTATAGCCCGTTGTCTTTGCTCAAAGTAAAGTAAGTGCCACCTTCCCGGACTATCACCACTTTCAACTACGGTAATATGTGACGCACACCAATCATGTTTTGACATGTATGTGTTTTTCCTTTTAACTGTTTATATTTCTTTTTATTCATTATTTATTTCAAAATTATCTTTTATTTTGCCTTATCTTTTCTTCTTCTCCGTCACGTTGTCACACAGCCTTTTTCTTGTCTTATCTTTGCCATTGCAAATTTCTAAAAAAGCTTTTCAAAAGCCATCACCATCAAAGAAAGATGGCAGACGACTTTTCAGTTTTGAGCTTCAAAATTCCATCAATGGCAAATTTTTTTTCTTCAAGTTTCAGACCTTCAAATTAATGTAATCTCGAAATCTAGCTTCAAGTTTCCAACTCCCATAAGGTTTGAATAGCCAATTGTTTTTAACTTTGAGGATATCACCTGTGTCGGACTTTCGAAGAACCAACAATGGAGTTCAAAATTTTGCAGTTAGAAAACCTCAAATCTAACAAATATATCAGTAAGTAACCCAAGTTTCCACTCCAGATTTGATTTTTGGACTTTAAAAATAGGTACCACGGTTTTTTCGATAACTTAAATTCGGATCTTCAGAGTTCAACAACTAATTTTGAAAGTCTGGCCTTCTATACAAGAACAAACAAAAATGAAGAAGAAAGAAAACTGAAAATGGAGAAATAACTTGAAACTGGGTGCAAATGAAAAAGAAAAAGTCAAAAGGAAAAAAATGGAGAAATAACCAAATTTGGAAATTTTTTTTACTTATCACGCGCTTTGATTGCATGCAAAATACTAAAAGTGTCACGTCAACTCAAAATGATATATTTATTATACTTTGAACAAATACAAGGAAGTTATAAGACCTCTACGAAGTAAAATGGGGCATCTTACAATTAGATACAATCCAAAGACATTGTTACTACACTTTTATCATCATGATTTACTCATAATGATTGACTTGTTTAGAAAGTTACTTGATATAAGAGCACCCTTTTACAAGGAAAGAGAATATGAATGGACATACTGAACTTTCACCACTGGTCGTGACCGGTGAAGCTACCGTTGAAGGGTTCGATTGAATCCTTTTAAATTTTAATAGAAAATTATATCGTGCGAATAAGATGAAAACATATATTTTTGGTATTTATATATATAACCTTTTGAATTCTCTTAATAGAAGAAAAGATTCTGCAGTAATTGTAAAAGATGGTTCAACACTTACTTTAGCTTTTCACCCTCCATAATTTAATTGTTGAAAGTAAAGCTGAATTTCATACTTTGCAGATGAATTTCGTTATCATTTCTTAAATTCTGTGCTTCACCAAACACTGCCATATTGTTCTTGTAAATTTTTCTATTTCATTAAATTTCCTGAAGAAAGGGAAATGAAAAGGGGACTATTCTATACTATAGTGGGAATCTAATCCTAGTGCAACATTTGGGAACTCTCTTAAGT
Source organism: Nicotiana tomentosiformis (assembly GCF_000390325.3). Classification (NCBI taxonomy): domain Eukaryota; kingdom Viridiplantae; phylum Streptophyta; class Magnoliopsida; order Solanales; family Solanaceae; genus Nicotiana; species Nicotiana tomentosiformis. Next base: position 98,425,409 of record NC_090819.1, on the reverse strand, counting down.
TCCCCGGAATACTCGAAATATTATATATTTATTACTAACACTTTTTTTTTTAAATTTTATTTTTAGGAGGGGCGAAAAGAACAGGTTGAATTTTGAATTATAAATAGCAATTGAAAAACTAAGGATACATTGACTTATAACATGTTTGGCGGAGAAATCAGCTTATTTTGATATGTGCTTTTTAAAAAAAAAACAGTTTGTGTTTGGCTAATCACTCTGAAAAGTACTTTTGACCAATAATTTGTGTTTGACCAAGCTTTTTAGACAGTGTTTTTAAGTATCAAATTACAAATAAGGACATAAATAGATTTACTTAATAGTTAATATTATAAGTAAATAAATAATCTTAAATTTTTTTTATTACAAGCAATAATTAAATCTTTTCATTTTATTTAAGTAAAATATGAAAATAAAATTTAAAAGTACTTAATTCTTTTAATATAAGTTAAATATATTAAAAATCATTCAATAAATATAAAAACATTCACCCCTAAAGTCATTATATATTAGAAAGTTATCCTAAAAATAATAAGAAATATTTATATATTAATATCCTAAGTATTAGGTTTAACGATTATTTTGGTATATACTATATTTTGTTAAGGGTATTTTTGGTAAGAAGAAAAGTAAAAACTGCTTCTGCTTCTGCTTTGGGAAGAAGTTACTTTTTCTGCTTCTCAGAAACTGCTTCTGCTTCTTCCCAAAAGTATTTTTTTTCCCAAAAAAGCTTGGCCAAATACCTCAAGTTAGGGGAAAAACTTTTGAGAAAAAAATATTTTTGGCCTCTTGAGAATCTTGGCCAAACAGGCTATTAGCCTCAAAGGGTCGACATCGCGAGAAGACAACGCGTTGTTACAGAGTGACTCAACAGAAGACGAGGACGAGCACCCCTTTTTGGAAAACAGTAATGGCTAGTTCTAGGATTACCATTCCCTAGAGAATATTCTAACGAATATTCTTCCCAGCTGTACTATCTAGGGTTTTGTGGCCCATGTACCCTTATAAATAGAAAGATATGTAGTCATGGGAGGGAATTTGACATTCATTGTAAAGAACAACTCGTCGACATTCTCTGAAGATTATCTCTTTATCACATATATACAAAGTTTACCTTTTTGTATCTTTATATATCTTTTCTTCCCCGATCCAAGGAGGATCTGCATATTTAAAGGTTTATCGTTGTCTATCCTTGTCAGAGGAATATTGGGGAATCTCACCTTTTTCGGGGGACCTCCATCCATTTATTTACTTAAATATCATTTATTGTTATCGATCGCTATCTTCCATATTCTTGGATCATTGATTATACCATTATTGTTGTCATTTATTACTACTCAATAGCACGCGTGGGATCTTACTATAAAAAAATTGGTCTATCTTTCAGATATTAATATTGGCTAAGATTAACCCTACTGTATTACAAAATTTGATTGTATAAACTTTGTTATCCGGGACATGGTGGGCATGACTTCTGTGGAGGACAAGATGCGGGATGCAAGACTAAGATGGTTCGGAAATGTGAAAATGAGAGGCACAGATACACTAGTGAGGAGGTGTGAGAGGTTGGTCTTGGAGGGCCAACAGAGGGGTAGAGGCAGGCCAAAGAAGTATTGGGGAGAGGTGATTAGGAAAGATATGGTGTTGCTTTAGCTTACTGAGGACATGACCATGGATAAGAAGGTGTGGAGGTTAGAAATTAGGGTAGATGGTTAGGTAGTCCATCTTTTTCTTTGTTTTGTTATAGTAGCTTTAGTACACCACTTAGTGTCTTTATGTATTTTCGTCTTTTTGGACTTCTATTATTACTTGTGGTTGCCTTCACTTTGGTTTTAACTGTACTAGCTAGTGATAGTTGTGTGTTTTCGCCTGATTTTCTGATTGGTTTGCTTGTCATTGGCCCTTTCCTTTTATCTTCCCTGAGCCGAAGGTCTACCCGAAATAGCTTCCCTGCTTTTAAAAATAGGGGTAAGATCTGCGTATATACTACCCTCCCTAGAGCACACTTGTGGGAATACATTACGTTTGCTGTTATTGTTGATTGTATAAACTTAGATCTAAATTTTGGGTCATACAGTTTGGCGCCGTCTGTATTCTCTCGATTAAATTTTTAGTTTCCAGTAGATCCATAACTCGCATGACTTATTAATCTAACGAACCACAAAGTTTATCTTTTTTCTGTGCGAACAAAAATATCCATGGTAGGTAACCAAGGGAACTGAACGAAGGCAACAGATAATGTTCTCCTCAACCTCATGAGTGCCATCAATGAAGGCTATGATACCGAAGATGAGGAGGTGACACCCACGACCTCTCCCAAACGAGAGAGGTCGCTTGCACCTTTCTGCAGCACAACAAAACCAAACGGGAAAGGGGCATCCACGTCCACAAGAGAGGGGGCGCCACCCGCTATGAAGAAGCACCTCAAAGCATGGCTAACCGATACTCTAGTCAGCATGCTCAGTAAGCAAGACCCATGCACGAGCACAGAAAGCACGAGAGTCCATGCAGCACAACGCAGGAATGAACAAGATGACTAACCAATCTTTCCAACATCAGGAAAAACTAACACTGTTACTGATGGTGCAGGTGACAGCGTCCTCGCCGCCGTGCTGAAAAGAATTGAAGAAATGGAAAATGAGAACAGGGCACTCAGGGACCAAATGAAAGAGCACCAGGAATGGGTAGACAAAATACCAGGTGCTCCTAAATTGATACAAAAAAGAGACGCCGATAGGTTTGTGGAACAGCCGTACAAGGAAGAAGCGACTCCACACGCCATACCAAAAATTTCAAGATGCCCCATATCTCAGAATTTATGATGGGACGACCAATCCTGAAGATCATGTAACCCACTATGTCACCGTAGTGAAAGGCAACGACCTCACCAAAGAGTAGGTGACCTTCATCTTGCTGAAAAAATTCGATGAGACTCTCACTGGAGGGGCATTGACGTGGTACTCACAGCTGCCCGCCTATTCCATAGAAACATTTGAAGAGACGGCCGATAAGTTCGTAATAGTGCATGTCAGGGCCAAGAAAGCTGAAACAAGGGTGAACGATATCTTTGCCATCAAATAATCCACAGGAGAAGGATTGAGGGACTTCCTCACCCAATTCACAGGATGAGGATGACCTTCCAAACATCTCTAAAGGGATGGTTGTGGCAGCCTTTCAGAATGGGTTGAGCAGAGAGGGTTTGAAGGCGACCAGAAAACTACTGAGTCGACTAATAAAATACCCAGCAGCTACTTGGGACGAAATCCATAATGCCTACTATACCGAAGTCAGAGCAGACAACCACGACCTCAATGGACCAACCCGATGACTCACCTCGGTACAATCCGAGCCCAGGAAAGAGCGCAAGATTAATACAAGAAGGGACCATCCAGTATCGCGGCCAGGAAGGGAACGACACCAACCCTATGTTAGTACACATGTTCCCTCCTTTAATTATGAAGACGACCCATCTATGCCGAGATCAGGCACTCACAGGAATGATCGAGGTATGCCCCCTTACTATTTGCTCACAACTTTTGTGTGTCACCTACATAGGTGGTCTCCGCTCTTGAGAAGCTCGGAACAAAGGTAAAATAGCCACCAAATATGAGGTCCAACCCAAGCACCAGGAAATCTGACACCCTCTGCGAGTTCCACCAAGAACTTGGACACAAAATAGAAGATTGCATCGCTCTAAGACTAGAAGTAGCAAAATTGTTGCAACAAGGGCATCTCAAAGAACTACTCAGCGATAAAGGCTTGAACACTTTAGCAAGGGGTCGAGAACTTCCAGGCCCACCAAAGATGCCTTCACCATCTTGTACCATCAATATGATCATTGGTGGCAGCGACGATGCCTTTATCAACGGCATCAAATTCACCACCACCCACAAGCTCAAAAGATCGATCACCCACGAACGGTATGACGAACTCGAAGAAAGTATCATCTTCGATGAGTCAGATGTCGATGGTTTGACTTTCCCTCACAATGATGCACTAGTTATTACTTTGCTAATTTTAGATACTGATGTTAAGAGAATTATGGCAGATGACGGAAGTGGGACGTGCATTATCCATTCCCGAGTTCGCGCACAGATTAGACTTGAGGATAAGATAGTGTCATGCTACATTACACTAAACGATTTTAATAATGTAGTTGAACCGACTTCGGGAGAGATAACACTCCCTGTCCTTGCCGGTGGGTGACTTTAGAGATAATATTCCATATCATAGACCAAGACACAACATGCAACGCCATCGTGGGATGACCATGGATACACCCTATGAGAGTCTTCCCCTCTAGCTTATACCAAGTGATCAAATTCCCAAAACCTTGGGGAATATTCAGCATACGGGGCTAACAACGTACATCTCGGGAATGCTACCAAATCGACATGGATGGCACGTCAACTCAATAAAAGAAAGAAAAGGAAAAAGAAGCATAGCATTCAGCAGGGTCGAGGTCGCCACATGTTGAATCCAAAAAAGTCATTATAGACCTAGAGATGGTCGAAGCCGCAGGATCAACCATAGAAGACCTCGACCCCGTCCAGCTAGATCATAGCGACCTCAACAAAAAGGCCTATATCGGCTACAAACTCCGAGACCCGGGTAGATTTAGTCAATTCTTAGTAACTAATGTATATTTACTTTCTTTTAGTCATGCAGATATGCCAGGTATCCCTAAGGAAATCGCCACGCGTAGGCTGGATGTCGACCCCTTCTACCCCCTAGTAAGACATGTCCAAAGAAAGTTCAACCCCACAATCAATGAGGCCGTCCACGAAGAAGTAGAGAAGTTATTGGAAAACGTCTCTATCGAGGAATCGAAGTACCCCAAATGGTTTGCCAATGTGGTGATGGTTAAAAAGAAAAATGGGAAATGGAGGATGTGTGTGGACTTCACAGACCTGAACAAAGCATGCCCAAAAGATTTATTCTTATTGCCACACATCGACCAACTCATCGACGCGACAGTAGGACACGAGCTGTTAAGTTTTCTGGACGCCTACTCAGGCTACAACCAAATCTCATGGAGAAAGAAGACCAAGAGAAAACTGCGTTCATCACCCACAAGGGAACGTATTGTTATAGGGTCATGCCATTTGGGTTGAAGAACGTTGGGGCTACCTATTAAAGGTTGGTCACGAAAATGTTCAAAGATCAACTAGGAAAAACCATGGAAGTATATATCGACGATATGTTGGTAAAGTCCGTGAAGGCAAAGGATCATATCGACCACCTAAAGGAAGCCTTCGATAAAGTAAGATAGTACAGAATGAAACTAAACCCTGAGAAATGTGCATTTGGCGTAACCTCAGGAAATGTTTTGGGCTTCTTGGTATCACAGCGAGGGATCGAGGTCAACCCAGATCAAATTAAATCTATCGACGAGATACCAAGCAAGTCCAAAGACTGTCTGGTCGAATTGCCGCCCTATCTAGATTCTTCTCGCGGTCGATAGGTGTCACAGGATTTTTAGCATACTCAAAAAGGATAACAGCCTCGAATGGACGCCCAAGTGTGTACAAGAATTGCAAGAACTAAAGGTGTATTTGTCGTCACCGCCCTTGCTCTCAAAGCCCGAGCCCGAGGAACGCCTCCTCATTTACCTCGCCGTCTCAAAAGTAACAGTAAGTGTAGTCTTGGTTCGAGAAGACAAAGGTACGCAATCTCTAATTTATTATATTAGTAAAATATTTGTCAACACCGAGATTAGGTACCAACCTCGAGAAACTATCCCTGGCCCTAGTCGTAGCTTCACAAAAGCTTAGGCCATACTTTTAGTGCCACCCGATCTCGGTCGTCACTACTTTTCCTTTAAGAAGTATATTACACAAACCTGAGCTGCCGGGGAGGCTGGCCAAGTGGGCCATTGAATTAAGTGAGCATGACATCACTTATCAACCTCGCACAACAATAAAATCGCAAGTGCTCGTCGACTTCGTCGCAGACTTTAGCTCAAAAGTAATTCCTGAGGCTGGAAAGGAACTCAAGCTTCTATTCAAACACAGGACCTTTAGGTACTATACACTAACGACGCATCCAATTCATGCGAATATGGAATGGGACTCGTGCTCGAGGTTCCCACCAGCAAAATAATTCGTCAATCCATTAGGTTCCCAGATATGACTAACAACAAGGCCGAGTATGAGACTGTAATTGCAAGATTGAGACTAGCACTCAAGTATGGGGCGAAGCGATTGAAGCTCCATTATGATTCTCTGCTCGTAGTCAACCAAGTTACTGGGACTTTCCAAAACAAAGAGAAGAGGTTGCAGAAATATCAGACCAAGATCTGCAGATTGCTACACAATTTCGACGAATGCCAACACGACCAAATCCCACGAACCAGAACGTCGAAGCTGATGGCCTCGCGAAATTGGTTGCCCCCACCAAAAGCATAACTCCCGATGGAAAGAGCGTGGTTCATCTCCTCAGCTCGGTGTTAGATCATATTAAGGTAAAAACTATAAATTTAACATGGGACTAGCATAACTGTATTGTGAACTATTTGTAAGACTACACCCTCCCAAGTGACAAAAGGGAAGCTAAAAAGTTGAGAATGCAAGCAGATAGGTACAACCTCCTTCAAAACTACTTGTATAAAAGAATGTATTATGACCACTTAGCAAAATACTTAGTCCCAAATTAAACCCAACGCATTCTCGAGGAAGTCCACGAAGGCCATTGCGGGAGTCATTTTGGTGACCGAGCACTTGTCAAGTGCCTCATACGGGCTGGGTATTACTAGCCCATCATGAAAAAAGATGCCTCAGAATTTGTAAAGAAATACAAGCAGTATCAAAGATACGCCTTTATAATCCACCGAGCAGGCGAACACCTCTACTCTGTCACCTCTCCATGGCCATTTATTAAATGGGGAATGGACATCGTGGGACCGCTTCTGCCAGGACGAGGTAACGTAAAATTCCTTTTAGTTTTAACTCACTATTTCTCTAAGTAGGTGGAAGCAGGAGCATTCTCCAAAGTTTGTGAGCAAGAGGTAATCGCATTTATATGGAAAAACATCATATGTCGATTCGGCCTACCCAAAGAGATAAGATGTGACAACGAGCCCCAAATCACGGGAAGAAAAACCACCGAGTTCTTCGAGAAGTGGTACATTAAGAGGATACTTTCAACTCCTTACCACGCGGCTGGCAACGGACAGGCAAAATCCTCTAATAAGTCTATCTTAAACACCATGAAGAAGAAATTCAAAGAGGCTAAGGGACTGTGGCTGAAAATACTGCCAGAAGTATTATGGGCGCATAAAACTACCTCAAAGATGAGAACAAGAGAAACACTTTATTCTCTAGTCTACGGAACGTAAGCAGTTATACCAGTCGAAGTCGGAGAGTCCAGCCTGAGGTACTCCCATGAAAGCGGCATTGGCAATGACAAGAATAGGAGACAAGGCCTCGACGAGGTCGAAGAGCGACAAGATATGGCATACATAAGGATGGTCTCTCAGAAACAACAAGAAGAATGCTACTACAACAAAAAGGCAAAGGTTAGATTGCTCAAGATCGGGGATTACGTGCTTAAAGCCAAGACCCAAGCAAATAGGGACCCATGAGAGGGAAAGTTGGGAACCAACTAGGACGGATCGTACAAAATCATAGGCAAATCAGACAAGGGTTCTTTCAAACTGGAAACTATGGAAGGGAAGCTTCTACCAAACAATTGGAATATCAGCTATCTCAAGTACTTCAACTTTTGAAAAATAAGAGGTGCCCCGTAAGTTGTACTCTTTTTTCCCTCACTTGAGTTTTGTCCCAATAGGGTTTTCTCAAGGAGGTTTTTAATGAGGCGACGAGTGGGAAACTTCGAGTTGGAGCATACGAGAGTAGACATATTTTTCATTGACCGACTCCCCAAGAATCTCCAAGTTAAATAATGAAGGGATTAGATATGCTGAGACTGGAACGCCGGCAAACACCCGAAACTTGAAATTTCTCCAAAAATTGCCTAAAAGCGAAATGATGTAATCAAAGCAACGATGTCAAAATAAAAAAGATACACGTCTGTTGAAAGTATTCTCCAAAGCGGTACGTTTGATCAACTCGAACAACACCTATCGGCCCACGTCCATAACTTAGTAAAAGGTAAGTTCGACTAGTTCGAAAGCCGCAACTTAACAAAAACGGTACGTACGATCAATTCGAACAACACATATCGGCCCACGGCCACAACTTAGTAAAAGGTAAGTTCGACTAGTTCAAACAACTCCTATCGGCCCATGACCATGACTTAATCGAAGGTACGGTCGATCATTTCGAACAACACGTATCGGCCATCGGCCACGTCTCAATCAAAGGTACGTTCGACCAGTTCGAATAACACTTATCGGCCCTCAGCCATGACTCGATGAAAGGAAAGTTTTGACCTAACTCAAGGGTATGTTCGACCCATTCGAACAACACATCTCGGCCTAAACTAGAGTAGAAGATAACAATGAATAAAACACAAGAATAAGTGCAAAAACAATGCACAAACACTAAAAGGTACAAAACCAAAGAAACTATTATATTCCATAAGAAAATTTTACAAAGACGTTCTAAGACGCCAACAAAAAATACAATACAGAAGCTGAGAAGAAAAAGAAAAATAGTCAATGGCCATCGCCACCCCGGTCTCCACCATCCTCTCTGTCACGCCCCGAACTCGGGGAGCACGACCGGCACTCAACCTAGTGAACCCGATCGAGCAAGCCTTTTAGATTTTCTTCTACCCAAACTCATCCATGAATAAAGAGGAGATGTACTCCATTAATCAAACACTGAAAAGATTTCATTAACAACTCCCATTTTATTTCCATTAGCAGCTTCATTTATAAATTCCAAATTATTACGAGTTTATATATATATAATGAAAAACATGTTTGCCAAAATACTAATACATCTAGTTCAATTCCTAACATCAAACACCACCGATAACCTGTCTACGGAGCTTCTAAGTACAACAAAAGATTAGTATGAAAGTGCCGGCAACAAAGCCCCGGCTATATCTCAAAACACAATGTACAACTCAAATGGCATCAGCCTCGGAATAGAGTAGGGCTCACCAAAACCTGATGAATAGAGAGTGACTGCTAACAAGGACCAAAGCTGCCCGCTGATAAACCACTTACATCCATTGAAGATGCAGTGCCACCGGCAAAAGGGACGTTAGTACATATGGAATAGTACTAGTATGTAAAGCTAACTGACCACTTTCAAAATAAAATGCCAATATTAGAAAGGGAAATGTCACGACCCGGGATTCCCATCGTCGGGATTGTGATTGCGCCTAACATTCCTCTTGCTAGGCAAGCCGATGTTAGAGAATTATTAAGCCAATTCTTATTCAATTCAGTAAATAATAACAAATAAGCTAAAATGAAATACAGCGAGTGCGGAATAATATAAAAACTTCATTTATTACTACCACCCGGATATGGAGTCACAACTCATGAGCTACTATAATTTACTATAAACAGAGTCTGAAAAGGAAAAATACATTGTTTTGGAGTAAGAAAACAGTAAATGATAAAACTAGGAAGAGACTCCAGGGTGTGCGGACGCAGCAGATCTGCCTTGGGTATACTGACAGCAAATCCAAGCTACTAAGCCTCACGATCAGCTAAGACTGGTACCAAAATCTACACAAGAAGTGCAGAGTGCAGTATCAGTACAACCGACCCCATGTACTGGTAAGTGTTGAGCCTAACCTCGACGAAGTAGTGACGAGGCTATGACAAGACACCCACATAATAAACATGTGCAGATAACAGTATATGTACAAGGAAACAACAGTAATAGCTAAACATGTATTATTGGGAGGGGAAACATTCTAAAGGAAATACAAGATAGAGAACTGCAGCAGAATGGTAGCTTGAACAGTCAATGCACTATGAATCAATAAGAACCAGTAAATACAGTAAAGGAAAAATGCACGGCATCACCCTTCGTGCTTTTACTCTCAATCTCACCATAAGATCAATAGAAACGGTACGGCATCACCCTTCGTGCATTAACTCTCATAACATGGCACAACATCACCCTTCGTGCATTAACACTCACAATGTGGCACGACATCAACCTTCATGCATTAACACTCACAATATGGCACGTCATCACCCTTCGGGCATTAACACTCTCCCTTACCATAATACAATGAACGAATAACAATAGGGATATAGAATAACAAGCACAAGTCTTACTTCAACATTTGGTTTAACAATATCAACCTCAACTTTGGAATCAATACTCAATTATCACCAGAAGGTCCATAAACATGATAAGAACGATCAATTTAACAATACTAGTCTAAATATGGATAACATGAACCAAGGAAGCTATAACTGCAAGAAACCAAGCCCCGCCTGCATGCTTTAACCCGGCTACAATACATAAGTACTCGTCACCTCACATATACGTTGTTCCCCAACATTTAAACATGTAGAAAATAGACAAACAAGTCATATTCCCTCAAGTCAAGGTTAGACACAACACTTACCTCGCTCCAAAAACCACTCAATACTCAATTATCGCTTTTCCTCTAGAATCCCCCTCCAAACCACTTGTATCTATCCACAAATGACTCAATAATATCAAATATTGCTAAAGAAATCAATTACAATGCATAAATTTAGATTCCCCAAACTTTCTCCCAAAAAGTCAAAATCGACATCGGGCCCGCTTGGTCAAAACTCGAGGTTCGGACCAAAATTCATTCACCCATTTACCCCCGAGCCCGATTATATAATTTATTTTGAAATCCGATCTCAATTCGAGGTCTAAATTCAAATTATGCAAAAATCTCTAATTCTATCCAAACCCCCAATTTCCACCATGAAAATCCTAGATTTTAAGTTGAAAACTCATGAAATGTAATGGGTAATTGAAAGAAAGTAGGTTAGAATCACATACCAACAAATTGGGGAAGAAAATCTTTTAGGAAAATCGCCTCTAAGTCTTCTAGTTTTGAAATTTTTGAAAGAATGGAAAAATCCCGTAATTGGGACTATTTTAAATAACTGGGCGACAGTGTTCATCGCGTTCGCGTGAACACTATCGCATTCGCAAAGAGCTGCGCCTTAATGACTTACGCGATCACAGGAGATTCAATGCGTTCGCGAAGGTATAGCCCGCCTCACTTTCGCGTTCGCAAGACAGGGCTCGCTTTCGCATAGAGTCACCTCTGATTTCCCTTCCCAGCCTGCCTATTGCTACGCGTTCGCGTGTGACAATTCGTGTTCGCATAGAGCAATCCTCCCAATGCTCCGCGTTCGTGACAGTAGTCTCCCATTTGCGTAGGAGAAAAACTCACCCAGTCCAGTTCACACATCGCGTTCGCGAGAGTGCCTTCGTGAATGCGAAAAGAAAACCAGAAGGCACCTCAAACTCCAGAAAAACCAGAATTTCTAAGTTTCTAAAACACCCGTAGCCTATCCGAAACTCACACGAGCCCTCGGAGCTCCAAACCAAACATGCACAAAGGTCCTAGAACATTATACGAACTTGCTCGCGTGATCAAATTGCCAAAATAATACCTAGAACTACGAATCGGACACCAAATCAAATGAAATTTTCAAGAAAACTTTAAACCTTTTATTTTCACAACCAAATGTCTGAATCACGTCAAATCAACTCCGTTTCTCACCAAATTCGACAGACAAGCCATAAATATTATAGTGGACCTAAACCGGGCTCCAGACCCAAAATACGGATCCGGTATCAATAACCAATATCAGTCAATTCTTAAAATCATTAAATTTTCAAACTTTTAATTTTTCATCAAAATTCCATATCTCGAGTTAGGGACCTCGGAATTCGATTCCGGGCATACGCCCAGGTCCCAAATTATGATACGGACCTACCGGGACCATCAAAATATGGATCCGGGTTCGTTTACTTAAAACGTTGACCAAAGTCAACTCAAATAGTTTTCGAAGCAAAATTTCATATGTTTCACAGTTTTAACATAAAATCTTTCCGGAAAGATGCCCGGACAGCGCACGTAAATCGAGGGAGGTAAAAATGAGATTTTTAAGACTTCAAAGCGCAGAATCAGGTTCTAACCGTAGAATTAGTTCATCCAATTAATACCATTTACCAAAAGGTTATCCCACCATCATTCTTAAACAATTCATAACTTCCAACATCACATACATGACCATCCATCCACACTTAACCAACAAAATTCCATCAAATAATCACCTTTCAATATCTATAATGGTTATGTATTTAAATTGGGTACTTATGACTTCCAATCACCATACCATAAGTTCTAATACTTAATTCATACTCATATTCCCATAATATATCCATACATGTAGGTCTAAGGGTGTAGAATTACCTTTTCAAAGAAATCTTGCAAAATTCTCATTTGAGTTCTTGAAGAAATTTCTTGAAGATCATTATATTTTATGGATGATTGAGTTAGTGTTATGGTGGAATTGATGGAATGAAATACCAAATTAGTAGGTATTACTCACCTTGAATATGGGGGGAGTTGGAGATCTAGGTCATGAGAGAGTGGAGGAAGCCCCCCCTAAATTCGGTCAAGAGGAATGGGGGAAAATGTACCCCGAAATGAGTATATAATGTTTCGGGCGCCGCAGGTGGCATGGGACGCTGTCTGTGGCGCTGGTTCTAGAACCTCAAGATTCCAAGCCACAGGGATTGCGCCCCACACAACCCTGGGAGCTGGAGATAGGAAATCATTTATATTTCGCCCGAAAATGGGCATAACTCTCTCATACGATGTCCGAATTCGACGATTCTTTTTCCTATGACTCCGTAATTTTCATACGGATCTAATGCTTTAATCAAAACTGAATTTGAAGCTCATTTGCTTAATGTGATACCATTATGCTTGAAGAAACGGCATCGAAACATCCTAGAAATATCCAAATTAAATTTTGGGCATACGCCCGAGTCTAAAATCACCATCCGGGCCTAACGGAATCATCAAAACTCATCCGAGGTCGAATACAAATAAAAATCAAACTTGGTCATAATAAATCATATGAAGCTACTCAAGACTTCAAATAGTTGAAAGGAGCGTAAATATTCAAAATGACAAGTTGGGTCATTACATTCTCCCACACTTAAGATCATTCGTCCTTGAATGAGGGTCAAAATCCGTCATTAGCATCTAATATAGCCGAACTGTTAATTAACACACACCAGTAGTTTCAAAATTTGGCTAACTCCCTAAATTTCTAAAATTTTTGGCAGAGTCTCCTCTGTCATTGGACCTATCCACCTGCAAGAGAATCACCAAAACCACTCCTAACAATACATTCACAACTCAACAAATCATCATAACATACCATTAATATAAATTTCAACATTACTGGCATTACATTATCAAAAGTAGCATCTGGACATGAACTGCACCTATTTAAATTGTAACACAAAGAAAGTACCTTTTAATCCACAATCATTTGACTATACACTCAAGTGAGAACATTTTATTTCCTTAACACTTTTGGCTCTCACGGTGGCCTCATCGACTTACAGACTTTGCCATAACACATTAACGGAGGCAATCTCAACTCCGGGACTTATCTAACGAGGATGGCAAATAGGTACCCCTCATAATCCAATTATCCATTAACTTCACCATCACTATATTTCACCGGAATGATAGACAAAGGATTTCCAACTACCTTCTCAGACATACACATGAAACACCGGGTACACAGAGGACAATAATAGGGAAACATCATACTCATAGTTTGGCCTATTTTCTTCAAGATTTCGTAAGTCCTAATGTGACTACACATACTTTACCTTCCTTAACAATTCACCCAATATATTCATAGAGAAAATTTTGAGAATAACCCGTTCACTTTCTTCTACTCTAAATCCCTACGCCGAACACCCAAACTAATCCTTTGGCGACCTCCAACAATTACTCTTAGGTGTGCTAGCTTGTATATGACCATAAAACCTCTTATCCAATATGTTTGATCACGGGATGATGCTTCTTATTTGACATATTTGAACCTTCAACTCCCATAGTTTACTATAAATAGGAACAACGAGGTCCGATATTGGGCTGGAAATTTTCAAGAATCCATCAATGTGCTGAGCAGGGCATTTCAGTAGGTTATATCCTAAGAGAAATGAAGGTTACTACCAATTGTACTGACATGGTTAATCATTGTGATGACATCATTGATTTGACAAATGGGGCATAGAGTTGCCTAGTAGGCATTAATAATGTAGGGACCATGTTCATGATTCTGAGATTTTTAAAAAATGAGTTATTTTAGACATGTGACATATGGGAGGCATGGTTGGGAGGATAAAGACATTAGCGCTAATTATTCTCGGAAGACTATGAGTCATGAAAAGGACAACAACAATTGTTTCATTCCATATGTGCCTTGTTCGGCAATAGTAGGCCTCAAAGAAAAATAGCCAAGTACGTGACACCAGTCACCACTTGGAATGTAGGGAAAATCAGTTTAACTCGAAATGCGAATATTCTGGCACCCTAAATGTGATATGGGTTTCAAAATACATGTAGTTGCATTGCGCTCCTAACAGTAACTAACACAAGGAATAGATATGCCACAAGCCCATGAGGATAAAAAGGAAAGTTGAACACTTGTGAGATTATTATCATTCTGACAGCTAACCCTTCACAATAGTTGATCCTATATGAGAGGACTAGAGATACAACAAACTTGTCTTTCAAATTAATATGATCATCATATGTGCCAGAATCTGAAACATCCACCTGAAGTGGGGAGGAAAAGTCGCTATAAGGATGCTTAACTTTCAACCACACACGAGTGAAACCATGTATCTAGGACATCCTAATGTTTGGATGAAATCATGTATTGGTTAGAGAGAATGTACATTTTGCTATGAGCTAGACATGTCTCTGCCATAATAACTCTCAAGCCGCAATACCAGGCTACTTCATGGGCAACTACAATACTAGAACAAAGTGAGATACTTACTGCGGAATGATCTAAGTGGACATGAAAGTCATACTGAGATGGGCAAACAAAAATATCTCCCTGTGACGAATTTGTGAAAATCTCAAATTTCCCAGAAACTTTTATACGGACAAGTGACCCCTATCAATTGACAGGTACACATATGATAGGTGCTGAGATATGCTCTCATGTTACTAGACAGTGAAAAGGATTCATGATAATATTCACAAAGGAGTGAAGTGATTGTTCAAACCATAGGATCCACATACACCGGAGAGAAAAGGAGTGGATCAAGAAGGATCTCAACACTAGGCCGCTATACATTGGATTTGATACCACATAGGTAAACTTCATGACAGTGCATGCATAATCATAAGTGAGCAGATGTTATCCATTTGAATCAAAAAGATTCTGTAAGAAATTCATCTGATATAGTCCCTTGTTGAGAAATTAGGGAAGTAGTGGGAAGAATTAACCTAGGGTTATAACTCATTCCAAGGAAATCATTATAGAACTCAATGCCTCAAGAGGTTGTAAATAAGAGAATTTGTGATAGAGTGGCTTCACGAATAATGCGTCTCGTTTAGAAAGTAAGTACATGCCATGTTTTTTGATTCAGTGTCTTGTTAAGACCGTGTTTATAAAGGTTCTTCAATATAGATGTACATATATAATAAGGAAACGTTATGCATATTCATAATGATTTACTAAGGAGTGACTTACTTGATGACTTTAGGTTGACAGGACAATACCTTAACTAATGGCCCTCGAATCCACATCCATAACATACATTGGTACCATAGTGACATACCCCCGAATGACATCTCCTACATTTCATGCAACGAGTATGAGGTACGCTAAGCTGACTCACCCTACTAACCTGACTTTTACCCTTTTTGCATACATTATAAACATCCCCCTTATCCTTCCTCCAAGCCTTCATGGCGGGAGTAACAATATCTGTAGCGGTTTATTATGTGGGCCTTTAGAATTTCCCTAGCATTCCACCCCTAACACGCTCCTGAGCATACTCACAACACGACGCCAAATGTTCCTTCCCGCATGTCGGGCAGACCGGGATGGGTGTACCTAACCTAGGGCATTTGATCTTCTTGTTCCCCCTCTTTCCATAGTCATAACGTATTTCAAGAGTCATCCAACATGAACCTGAGTGGAGCTTCTTACAAATCAAACATTCTGGCTTATTGGTGCCAATAATCCTTATTCATTTCTTAGGTGCTTTCACCACATGATCCGGTGGCGTGGTAACATTAATAGGAACAAGGACACTTCCCCTAGAAACTGGTTCTTTCATTCCCTCCCTGCTTCCTCGAACCCATGGGTTACTCATATGGATAATGAGACATGATGAGGAATTTAGCTTCCTATCTTGAGCTTTATCGCATGATTTGGAGTATCAAAGAAGTGTGAAATTCCTAAATGTCCAAGTAGTCTCCTCATTATAGATGTGGTCGACAACACACTGATAAGAAGGACCCTACCAGACACGGCTCCGAGACATCCTAGGACACTTTAAAACCTTAGGCTCTGATACTAAGTATGTCACGCCCCGAACTTGGGGAGTGCGACCTGCGCTCAATCGAGTAAACCCGGTCGAGTAAGCCTGTTAGATTTCTTTTTACCCAAACTCATTCATGAATAAAGAGGAGATGTAGTCCATCACTAAAAATATTTCATTAACAACTCCCATTTTATTTCCATTAGCAGCTTCATTTATAAATTCCAAATTATTACGAGTTTATAGATATAATGAAAAACATATTTGCCCAAATACCAACACATCTAGTTCAATTCCGAACATCAAACACCACCCACAACCTGTCTACGAAGCCTCTAAGTACAACAAAAGAGTAGTATGAAAGTGCCGGCAACAAGGCTCCGGCTATACCTCAAAACACAATGTACAACTCAAATGACATCAGGCCCGTAATAGAGTAGGGCTCACCAAAACATGCTGAATAGGGAGTACGGCTAACGAGGACCAAAGTTGCCCGCTGATGAACCACCTGCATCCATTGAAGATGCAGCGCCCCCGACAAAAGGGACATTAGTACATATGGAATAGTACTAGTATGTAAAGCTAACTGTCCACTTTCAAAATAGAATGCCAATATAAGAAAGGGAAAACCATATAAATAGGAAGTCACAATCAACTATATCCAAATGCCCAGTTAAAACATAATAATTTCCAAAATATGGAGATAATATATACATATTTTTGGTTGGGAGATCATTAGTACCAATATAGATATGCCACCATGTATTTTGCACAGAGTCCAATCACAACCCGATCGGCTAGGCCGCCGTCCTCGAAGACATCAACAACAATCACAATTACTATCACCATTTCAATTACAGTTTCCAGAACAATCACCACCATGTGTGCGATATGGTATTCGATCACGACCCGATAGACTAGGCCATCTCACAACAATGCCATGTGGATCGACATCATTCTTTTCTTTCAATCATCTCATCCCAATTGAGGGGAAATATTTTCACCATATCTATCTTATCCTAAATAAGGGAAATAATCACAATTCACTCGTACACCAGCACGTGTAGTTTCGGGGTTAGGTTATTTCAACCTACCCTTCCTTGGTGACTAACGATACTTCCAAAAATATTTTTGATTTTCATACAAAGGAAACAACAATAAAAATGCATTTACCTCATAACATTTCATACCGTATATAGCCTTATTGTCACTTTCAACCACTTACAACATCATTATTTCATTGGCTCTCTTGGCCATACATATGATTCTTTATTCATGGCACAATGGTTGTATTTCATATTCCACACTTTCATTTCTTTCCTTTCATGGATCATCATCATAAATGTCAACAAATAGAATATTCCGAAAATCACAACTTTAGGTTCATTGGTAATGAAGACTTTAAACACAATAGATTTTGTTTCCAAGAAATGGAGTAAAATGATTGCCAATCGAATCATAAGTTAAAATCATAAACGAGTAACACATCCTTTAATCCTGAAACACTTTTCCCCCAAAGGGCAATACATAATTTCAACTCATGAATATATATATATATAAGAGCTCAAAACGCGTTGGAAATACTTACAAAGCATAGCATTAATTGAAACAACCACATTTGGCCATGACTTGAGTACATAGGCTCTTAGGCAAATTTATTTTCGAAGTCAATTTGTAACAATTGAATCAAGGCTCATTTCTTGACCTTTATCACATTATTTCATTGGCACTATTAGTCACAAGTATAACTTTCATTATCGGCACGGTGGCCACACTTTACATCTTCAACCCACTTCTTTCACTTTCCAGCATCTTTATATATTATCAAAAACAAGTCATTTCAAATCAAGACTTTAGGTACACATATGAGCAATAGGAGTTTTAGACGCATGGAGTATTCTTTCCAAGTTATGCATAATGAACTTTCATTTGAAACACGACTCAAATCCATAATATTTTAATACACATATCATTCTTGAACACATTCCCGAAAGATAGCACAGTGGGAGAGGAACATTCGGAACACATTTTGAATACATAATTCTCGACACTTTCTTACTCGGGACAATCATATTTATTGAGAACAACTCGGAACATGGGAATAAGGAACTTGAGCCAACAATACTTGAAACTTAAGGGAACATCATGGAATTTATTTCTAAAAGAGTAGTTTAGCCAACATACCTGAAATTCGCCCCTTAATGATGCTTCAATGACTCCAATGACTCACTACACTAAGAAACTTCAATCTACAATAACAACATCCAATGGTATTAGTAACAAATCCCATAGTTTAGGCAATTTAGGCATTTTATCAAACACCTAGTAGGCATGAATCTCTACATCTCTTAACCATAGAATTAGTTCATCCAACTACTACCATTTACCAAACATTTATCCCACCATTATTATTAAATAATTCATAACTTCCAACATCACATACATGACCATCCATCCACACCTAACCAACAAAATTTCATCAAATAATCACCTTTCAATATCTACAATGGTTATGTATTTAAATTGGAGACTTATGGCTTTCAATCACCATACCATAAGTTCAAATACTTAATTCATACTCATATTCCCATAATACATCCATATATATAAGTTTAAGGGTGTAGAATTACCTTTTGGAAGAAATCTTGCAAAACCCTCCTTTGAGTTCTTGAAGATTGTTTTTGAAGATCTATGTATTTTATGGAGGATTGAGTTAATTTTAGGGTGGAATTGATGAAATAAAACACCAAATTAGTAGGGATTACTCACCTTGAAGTTGGGGGGAGTTGGAGGTCTTGAGATAGTGGAGGAAGCCCCAAAAATGCGGCCAAGAGGAATGGAGAAAAATGTACCCCAAAATGAGTATATAATGTTTCGGGTACCACAGGTGGCGTGGGATGCTGCATATGGTGCTGGTTCCAGAACCTCAAGATTCTCAGTGCCAGGGATAGCACCCCACGCTACCCTGGGTGATGGTGATGGAAAATCATTTCTATTTTACCCGGAAATGGGCATAAATTTCTCATACGATGTCCGAATTCGATGATTATTTTTGCTATGGCTCCGTAATTTCCATACAGATCTAATGCTTTAATAAAAACTAAATTTGTAGCTCATTTGCTTAATGTGATACCACTTATGCATGAAGAAACGGCGTCGAAACATCCTAGAAATATCCAAATTAAATTTCGGGCATACGCCCGAGTCCAAAATTACCATCCGGACCTAACAGAATAATCAAAACTCCGATCCGAGGTCGAATACAAAAAGAAAAACTCAAACTTAGTCATAATACATCATATGAAGCTACTCAAGACTTTAAATAGTTGAAAGGAGCGTAAATGTTCAAAACGACAAGTCGGGTCGTTACACAATTGTCTTGACCGTAAACAACATCATACAAGGCACTGTCCGCGAGCTGGTCCATATCCTCCTCATCAAGCGGAGGTGTAACAGGATCAAAGTCACAGGCGAGTCGGGCCTCACGAGCTTTGACTCGAGCCTTCTCAATAGCCTTCTCAAAATCGCAGCCTGTCTTTTTTAAATCACAAATCACGTCCAATCGGGCTTCAGCGAGGATCCAATCTTCGTACCTCTCTCGAGGAATGTTAGGAAATCCATAGGAATGAGACCTAGAGGGCTGCTCGTCCAGCCAGGCACTCTTGGTCTCGCCAGCAGTAACTCGCTCGAGCAATCAGGCATTCTCGACCTCGACAGCAGAAGCTTGCTCGAGCAGCTCAGAGTTCTCCTTATCCAACTCCCCAATCCTCTCCTCAAGCCTCTCCTCTTTAGCCTTGGCTGTTGACATAGCATTATCCCGCTTAGAACAGAGAGTCTTGTTTTCCAACTCTAGAATGTCAACCTTCCTTCAAGTATCTAGTCGGAGGACTTAGCCTGCTCGAACATCTGCTGCTTTCGACGACTTCCCCATGAGAGTATCCAACTGACTTGAAAGAAGTCGTCCAACTGCTTTCCAACTAACTCTGGAGGTCGCTGTATTGGGCCTCCGCGCCCTTGCTCAGCTCGAGCTCCTCCTCTTTTCTCTTCAACGCTACCTCAAGAATGCTGAACCTCTCCACCGCGCCCATCCACTCATCTTACTTCCTCAACTCTTCCCTTATGGCTGGCATGTCTCCCTTCTCGCGAAGCCGCCTCTGGGCGTCCCAGTACTTCTTGCGGAACTTCTGGTTCTTGCCCTTCAGCCTTTGGTAAGTCTCTTTCTATTTCTTCTCCCTCTGTACGCTTTCAATCTCCAGAATAATAGTCTACAAATCAAGAAAAAGTAAAAGTTAGAACCTAGAAGCAAGTCAAAGCAAAGAAAGAAGGAGGAACGACTACACTTACCCTGAGGGCGAGGCCGACAATACTCTTCGACAGGGTGCCATCTGTCAGTTCTTTGAGCGTCACACGCTCGCCTTCAGAGCAGAGAGGACCGAGGACATTGACCACGTCCTTGGTGTTTTTCAGTTGATCACGATCCTTTGGAATCGTGATAGTTCTTGACCCCCCATCCGTCCTCGCCCAGATCTGAGTAGTCCCCTCATCGATTATCTTAAGATCCTCAGGGTCCATGTCAGAACCTGATTCTTCATCCTTTTTTAACGGCACCCTTCCCTTTGTCCCCTTAGTTGGAACAACATCCCTACCCAGCCTAAAGGGAAAGGCCTCCTCACGAGGCATAGAGCTATCACCAAGCACTCCCTCTACGATCGTCTCCACCTTGGGGCACGAAGACACGACCGCATGAATCTCCTCTAACTAAGGCTCCTCGGAGGTCGCCTCGATATCCTCCCCAATATGAATCATAGTAGTCTCATGTACCACGAACTCATCCTCTGATAAGTCAATGGCCACGGGCATGCCTTCTCCTACATCCACGACTTTCCTTTTGCGAGGACTCAAGTCCTCTTCATGTGGTGAAATCTCCTATTCAACGACAAGGAATGAAACCGAGGAGGGAGCAGGCGCAGTAGTTGAGACAGGAGCAGAGGCAGAAGGCGTATCAACCCTTTTCCTCCTAAACGAGGGCACAAACGCCTTGTTCCTTCGTCTACCCCCTAACAGAACCTAAAGGAAATGCAAAAAGGTAAGCACAACGATATAAGAAAATAACAGTATGACGCCGACCAGAAGAATGAAAGTACCTGTTGAGGGAAGGTCCGGCTTGAATTCTTTCCAGAAGCTCGGCCAGTCTCGTATCCCTATAGTACAAAGGATGACTCTCCTAACCTAGTCAGCAAGGTTTGCCACTAGCTGAAGAGGTTGATTAGTAGCTGCAAATTAGAGAGGGTTATTACGCTAACTCGAAATGGACAAACAGCTAAAAGCGATGAATATGAATACTTACGGTTATAGTTCCATGCCTCAGGGAAACCTGCGACATTGGCCACGACGGCCTCGATCTTGTCAAAAAAAAAGTCGAGCCAAAATTGTCGACTACCTTTGTCGTCCATTTTTACCACCAAACACTTGCATCCACGATGTCGTAGATTTAGCATCGTGCCACGGTAAAAATGGGGCGCGAACAGATGAAATAGGTGCTGCACTAAGACCTCGATGCCAGCCAGCTCGGTGAACTTCGGCAATATTTTGGTCACCTTATATACATAGGGAGCGAGCAGGGTAGGGCAAACCTGGTAGTGATGATAGAACTCCTCCACAAGAGGCTGTAGAGGAAGAGAGTAACCAACTGAGAAAGGATAGGCGTAGAGAGCACAATATCTAGGGCAATGGGTATCCATTGCGTCCTCGCCCCGCACGTACGATCTCTAATTAGTTATAGATGCCATGTTTGGCTTTGAACTCTACTAAGCGCTCAGCCATCAAAGTTGATTGAAAAACCTCGGTCACTACCTCCGGCGGCCGCTGCAAATTGGGTTTCACATCGGGATTGCGGGGAATAATCTCCTCTATTGAAGGGAGAGCCTCCTCTTTAACGGTGGAAGTGGTGCCTCCACCATGAACGGGAAACACAACAGTTAGTGGAATGGGTTGGACCTCTTCATTAACATTAGAAGGAATATTCGACATAGCTACGAAGTTTGTGGAAAGTTGGGGTATGGAAGATGAGAGTATGAAAGAAAGTTATAAGTCAGAAAGCAAAGAAAATTCGGGTATGATAAGCTAGAAGAGTTTCTGCAAAGTGTCGATGGTTCTAAAGAAAGTAAAACTTAAATAATGCTGGAACAATCCCTATTTATAAAGGAGAGGCACCGAATTCGAAACGGCTCACCATGATTACTACTAGAATCGAAATGGCAGAACCAATAAGAAGTCACACGTGAATCGAGCAATGCATCGGAAATAAGCGTCATCATGACGAATGATGTCATGACGTCACTTCACTTTAAAGAATAGGTTCATTCTAGAAGTTACCCGAAAAAACCAAGGGTTTGAAATATATGGCCCTCAGGGCGCCACGTCACTTATCTTTTACAATGACCACGACCACTTTAATCCGCTCAAAATTCGCCGACGAGGATGACCTCAACGAGCGTAGGGACTAATTGTATGGGCAAAAAATATCCTATCATATGATCGACCACGTCAATATGTAAAAAAACCTTTGGAGGCTGCCACATGTCGTCAAAAAGATACATTGACTTAGCCTCAAAGGGTCGACATCGTGAGAAGAAAACACGTCGTCAGCAAGGTCGAAGTGACTCAACAAAGGACGAGAACGAGGACGAAGACGAGCACCCCTTTTCGGAAAACAGTAACGGTTAGTTCTAGGATTATCATTCCCTAGAGAATATTCTACTATCTTGGGTTTTGTGGACCATGTACCCTTATAAATAGAAAGATATGTAGTCATGTGAGGGGATTGGATATTCATTGTAAAGAGCCACTCATTGACATTCTCTGAAGATTCTCCATTTATCACATATGTACAAAGTTTACTTTTTCTGATGATCTGAACATTCAAAGGCTTATCATTATCTATCCTTGTCAGAGGAATTATTGAGGAATCTCACCTTTTTCGGGTGACCTCCATCCATTTATTTAATTAAATGTCATTTATTATTATTTATTATTATCTATTGCTATCTTCCATATTCTTGGATCATTGATTATCTCATTATTGTAGTCATTTATTGTTATTCAATAGCACACGTGAGATCTTACTATAAAAATATTTGGTCTATCTTTCGGATATTAATATTGGCTAAAATTAACCCTACTTTATTACAAAATTTGATTGTATAAACTTAGATCTAAATTTTGGGTCATACAGTAGGTCCAAGAAAAAATATTTCGTGTGCTAAGAGTAGAAAGCTAGTATTAAGTTTCGGTGATTAAAAAAGGGACGACATACATAGCATATATCGCTTAATTATGAAATTTATACAGTATTATTATCTGTTAATTGTACATTATAGGTTTTATAATCTTGAGAAGGTATTAACTAATACAGAGAGTATTATTTTCAAGTGCACTTGATTTTTCTCTCTTTTCTTTTCTCCCTAAAAGAAGTCATCCCATAAATAATCTACATGGCACACATGTTCTGATTCTCTTTCATGCTGTTTTTGGCATGCCAGTGAAAGGATCTCTAAAGGCCTCAGAAACCTTATCCATTATAGTGGGGCTACTGTTCACAAAACATCAATTAATCGCAACAAGGAAAACAAAAACAATCCAGAATAATCTCACTAGTGAAGTATGAGGAGGGTAGTGCGTACGCAGAACTTACCTTTACCCTGGGGTAGAGAGACTGTTTCCGATAGACCCTCGGCTCCCTCTCTCCAAGAACTCTCCACCTTGCTCTTGGGATGATTCGAACTCACACATCTTGATTGGAAGTGAGGGTACTTGTCACTAGAGCAACCCACTCTTGGCCGCGACAAGAAAAAAAAAGAAGGAAATTATTTTAGTTGCTTGTTGGTTCTGGGGATAGCAATGAACATGATGAAATTCTGTTTGAATACGAGAAGACAACTAGAGCGAAAAAAATTCTTACTGGCATTATTCATTTCTCCTAATCTTCTCCTTGATTCTCCAATGGTTCGCTCTTCTAATTTATGTGGTATCATTCGAATTTTGAGAGTTAAATCAGTTTTTTTTACCGTAATTTTTTATGTCTTTTTAATATTTCAAACATTTTACATAATTTTCAAATAGATAAATTTTATTTTAAATTTAAAGATTTCATGTCCGAATTCAGTTTAACTCTTGAAATGCGAATGATATCATATAAATTAGGACAGAAGGGGTAATAATATTTTTATTTTCATTTTGCGTCTAGATTAATATTATTGTCTTAAATAGATGCTTTGTGTATCCTTTTACATTTCATTTTAAAAACTATAGTAGTTGTCCTTTCGAATACGAAGAGAAAAATGACTAAGAAAAATAATCTAATTTCTAGTTGGATTGGTTTGGAAAAAATTCTTCACCATTGATATCTCTCTTAATTTTAAATTATTACTATGTCGACAAAATTAGAAAGATGAATGAAATTACCTTTAATAGAAAGCTTTTTAAGTGGGATTTTTTGGCACGATTCGGATTAGAAAAAACAATAATAATCAAAGATGAGCTGTACTTATGTTTTAAGCAAATAAACAAAAAAGAATTTATTTAAGCTACTAGAAAATTATTTTTTCCCTTTGACTTTTTCTTTCTTTTTTCCAATGGACGTCCACCGCCAATTAGTAAGGCTCCTTCCCTTTCTTTGAGAGAGCACTCCACGTGGACAGAGGCGGATCCAGGATTTGAGGTTTATGAGTTTTTACAGTAATTTTAAATTAATATGTAATAATAGCTGAGTTCACAGTTAGATATTTACAAATATTTAATTAATTTCTTAATATAAATACAGAATTTATGCAATAGTTACTGGATTCCCGAAAATCCGTATTCAATGCTCTAGGTCTGTCCCTGCATGTGAAATATAATTGGTAAAAACTATGGCCGCAGATCCTCAACTTTTATTGTTCGTATTATTACAAAATGATTGATTCTTATTCCATCCAGAACTCCAAACAATTCTATTTTAGCCATTAATTTCATTTACTTCGATATGTCAGGTTTTTGGTATTTGGAATCCGATGGCCCAAATAATCTAAATTTGCACCGAATAAGATCTGCTAAAGAGAAAAGCGTTCCTTACCGGTGATTTCTCCATTTGCAGGACTCGAATTCGAGACCTTTGATTAAAAATAGACGGACCTGTCCATCTCACCACATTCTTTAGTGGTTCAAAAACCTAATACATGTTGAGCTCTATATATATGCCCATTTCATCAATTTTAACTTTGAAAAGAAAATTTCATGAAAGAAAAACAGAGTATTTTGATATATAGAGGCTGAGATCTTTTTCTTTTCCAAAATTAATGGTCGAAGTGCTGATATGGTATTAGTATACTCCATGCAAAAGAAAATCTCACCTAAGAGAAGGCGCTGATTAAACAATTTGGGTTGCAACAAGGTGCTAGTGGAAGTAGTACTGGTCGAATTTGGGTATTAAATTTGGTGCTGTTATAAAATATAACTCAAAGTAACAATATGGAACAATGAAAAACAAGCTAAGAGATATATAGAGAAAGAGAGAATAGATTCTTATTTCTTCTTCAATTATGTATATTTTTCTATCTATTACAAGACCTTTATATAGGCATGAAAAGTGAAGAAAATATGTCATTGAATATGTCATTAAACATTTGAGATAAAGATCATGGAGGAAGAGTAGGCATCCACCATAATTTAATATTTCTTATAACACTCCCCCTGGATGTCCATAGATAATGTGCCTCGTTAAAACCTTATTAGAAAAAAAAAATCCTAGTGAAGGTAAAAGAGTATACATGTTTAGAAATATGCTTTTTGGTTGCCTCATTAAAAACCTTGCAAGGAAAACCCAGTGGGACAAAATCTTGTAAGGAAAAAAGAGTACAACGCGTATTAACTCCCCCTGATGAGAGCATCAGTTCACATCCTTAAGCCTTTGCATCCCAATTTTGTACACTAGTTTCTTGAAGGTTGACGTCGGTAGAGATTTGGTGAACAAATCAGCCATATTATCACTTGAACAAATCTATTGTACATTGATATCACCATTCTTATAAAAATTATGTGTAAAAAATAACTTTGGTGAAATGTGCTTTGTCCTATCTCCTTTTATGAATCCTCCCTTCAACTGGGTTATGCATGCTGCATTGTCTTCATACAAAATTGTGAGTAGTTTATCACACTTCAAACCAATTTGTCTCGAATAAGATGTATTATAGATCTCAACCAAACATATTCTCGACTTGCTTCATGAATAACAATTATCTCAGCATGCTTAGAAGAAGTAGCCACGATTGATTGCTTAGTCGATCGCCAAGATATGGCAGTGCCTCCACATGTAAACACATAGCCTGTTTGAGATCGAACTTTTTGTGGGTCAAATAAATACCCAGCATCGACATAACCAATAAGATCGGGATTGCAATCATTTTCATAAATTAAGCCCATATCAGTAGTCCCTTTTAAATACCGCAATATGTGTTTGATTCCATTCCAATGTCTCCTTGTACGAGCAGAGTTATATCTTTCTAAGACATTAACTGAAAAAGTTATGTCAGGCCTTGTAGTGTTAGCAAGATACGTGCACCAATTGCACTAAGATATGGTACTTTATTACCAAGAAGCTCTTCATTCTTTTCTTGAGGTCGGAACGGGTCCTTATTCACATCAAGTGATCGAACAACCATCAGAGTACTTAATGGATGTGCTTCATCCATGTAAAACCGTTTCAATACCTTTTCTATGTAGGCAGATTGATGAACAAAAATCATGTTTGCCAAATGTTCAATTTGCAAACCGAGACATAATTTTGTCTTTCCGAGATCTTTCATCTCGAATTCCTTCTTTAAATAATCAATTGCCTTTTGGAATTCTATAGGAGTTCCAATAATGTTTATGTCATTAATATATACGGCAAGTACAACAAACTCTGATGTTGTTTTCTTTATAAAAATACATAGACAAATGACATCATTTATATAACCTTCCTTTAATAAATATTCACTAAGGCGGTTATACAACATTCTTCCTGATTGCTTTAGCTCATACAAAGATCTTTACAATTTGATTGAAAATATTTTTCTAGACTTTGAATTATGTGCGTCAGGCATTTTAAATCCCCCAAGAATTTTCATGTATATCTCATTATCAAGTGATCCGTAAAGGTAGGTTGTTACCGCATCCATTAAATGCATATCAATCTTTTCATGGACAGCAAAACTAATGAGATAATAGAATGTTATAGCATCCATAACAGGAGAATACGTCTCTTCATAATCGACGCCATGCCTTTGTGAAAATTCTTGTGCAACAAGGCGTGCCTTATATCTTTGTACCTCATTTTTCTTATTCCTTTTACGTACAAAGACCCATTGATAGCCAGCAGCCTCAACACCATTAGGCGTTTGGACTACATGACCAAAAACTTTACGTTTCGCAAGTGAATCCCACTCAAATTGGATTACTTCTTACCATTTTGGCCAATCACGTCTTTGTAGACATTCTCCAACAGATTGAGGTTCAAGATCTTCATTATCTTGCATAATGATAGATGCAATATTGTATGCAAAGACATAATCTACCATTATATACAATCGATTCAAATCTGTCTCAATATTGATTGAGTTTATTGATAGTTCCTTATTTTCTTGAGTCTCAATCTCATTGATTTCCTCATGAATCTCAGGATTGGTTAAGTCATAGGTTTTTTTATGAGACTAATTCGTAGTGTCATCTTGATCATTTATTTTCCTTTTTCTAGGATTTTGATCCATAGAACCCAATGGTCCGCCACACTTTAGGCGTGCTTTTGACTCATTAGCTATGACACAAGAAGATTGTCCAGCAGGAACATCAATGCGGATTGGAACATTCTCTGCAGGGATATGTGATTTCGTTATCCTTTTCAGATCCGTAAATGCATCTTGCATTTGATTTGCTATTTTCTGTAAATGGATAATCTTTTACACCTCTTTTTCATAAATAGAGGCACGTGGATCAAGATGAAATAATGATATATTTTTTCACAAAACTAATAGAGGCACGTGGATCAAGTTGAGACAATGATGTATTTTTTCACAAAATTTCACGTTTGGTTTCACCAATTTCTCCCCCTAATTTTGGAAAAATACCTAATCGAATCTACAATCTGCAAATCAAGTAGTGAACAAATCTCCCGTTAATGTTTCAAGATAGCGAATAATGGAGGGCGATTCAAACCCAACATATATTACTAACCTTCTTTGGGGACCCACCTTGGTGCGATATGGCGGTGCTACAGGCACATATACAGCGCATCCAAAAATTCTTAGATGGGATATATTAGGTTCATGACCCAAAAGTAATTGCAACGAGGAATATTTATGATAATTTATCGGCCTGAGACGAATTAGCATTATTGCATGCAAAATGGAATGACTCCAAATTGAAGTGGGTAACTTGGTTTACATGAGTAATGGTCTTGCTATCAATTGCATACGTTTAATCAAAGATTCTGCAAGGCCATTTTGAGTGTGAACATGAGCTACAGAATATTCCACTTTTATCCCAATTGATAAATAATAATCATTAAATTCTTGGGATAAAAACTCAGTGTCATTATCAAGTCTAATAGACTTAATTGGATTATCTGGAAATTGTACCCGTAATCGGATTATTTGTGCCATTAATTTTGCAAATGTCAGGTTGTGAGATGACAACAGGCATACATGAGACCATCTAGAAAATGCATCTATTAAGATCATAAAATATCTAAACGACCCACTATGTGGGTGAATAGATCTACAAATATCCCCTTGTATACGTTCCAAAAATGCAGGGGACTCAATCCCAACCTTTGTTGGTAATGGTCTAATAATCAACTTGCCTTGATAACAAGAAGTGCAAGAAAATTCATTATTTAAAAGAATCTTTAAATTCTTTAATAGATGCCCATTTGAGTTCTCTATAATTTGTCTCATCATAATTGATTCGGGATATCCCAATCGATCATGCCAAAGTACAAAAATATTGGAATTAGTAACCTTTTGGTTTTTGATAGAATGTGCCTCAATTGCACTAATTCTTGTCCAATACATGCCACAAGGGAACTTCCCAATAACCCTTTTTCTGGCCACAGACATTCTTGGTAACGATGAGATATTCAAGATTATTCTCATCTATTGTCTCAATATGAAATCTATTTCGGCGGATATCTTTAAAACTCAACAAGTTTCTCTTGAAGTTGGAGAAGAACATTGCATTCTCTATGATAAGTATTGTTTCCTTAGCCAGAGTTATAGTAGCTCTTCCAGAGCCTTCAATTAATTTTGTACTACCATATATTCATCAATATCTATATGGTGAATATCACTTTTAAAGAGAAAGTTATACCATTATGGTCATGGTCAAAATTAGATACAAGATTTGTTTCTTGCATTATTGTTGTCCTTTAATAATCACATTGCCAAAATATTTTGGCGTACAATAGGTACGTGACCAATGACTATTCATGCCATAATAATGACATTATTTTCTTATTTCATCGCAAACCCCCTTCTCGAGGTGAGTGTGGTATATTTACTACCACTAGCACGTTCATATTCTTGCAAGAATGAATGTGTATTCATAATGATTATCACATTGTTTTCACATTCACTTCAGGAATGGAACATAATAATCCATGCGTGCTTTTATAAAATCTCATGTTATATTAATGTCAAACATCACTTTCATAAAGTGAAGGATTATTTTGAGAGTCATTATTGTTCTCATTACCATAATGATGACGATTATAATTTCATCTATTACCACGTCCACATTCATTCATACCTCCACGGTAACATCATGTCTTATTTTAGACTTATGGAACGGGTTTTTACTATTGGTGGCGATTGAATTTAATTTGCATATGCGAACTTTCATTAACCGAACTCAATCAAATTAAAAGTATCAAGCAAATATAGAAAAACACATAATCAACTAAAATCTACGTGTCCTTTATGATAATTATCCCACTTTAAGATGGAAGAGTTATGTGATAAAATAGAAAGGAAAAATATGTGCTCTCTCAAAAATCTTTACTTCGTGTTTCTTAATATTAACACATAGGAACATAATACTTGTTATAGGAAAAATATTTATCGTTCTTTACACCAAAAATCCTTACATGATTTGATGAACTTTCAATAAAAACTTTTTCGTAAAATGAGTTTGTTCATGTATGGAAACATAAATAGCAAAGTGTAAAGAAACTTGAAAACTAACTAGAAAAGGCTAACCGTGATGGCCGAATATATGTTGGCGTTGTACACCTTATACCGTCATTGTTCTTACCATATTATTAACATTAAATGACGCTACCGGCATTGGCCGCATCATAACGACTCAGTTGGCTAGAACTTCGTGCTGATACCGTATTATAAAATATAACTCAAAGTAATAACATGGAACAAGGAAAATCAAGTTAAGAGATACATAGAGAAAGAGAGAAGAGATTCTTATTTCTTCTTCAATTGTGTGTATTTTCCCATCTATTGCAAAACCTTTATATATGCATGAAAAGTGAAGAACATATGTCATTGAATATGTCATTAAATATAGAAAATATATCATTAAATATTTGAGATAAAGATCATGAAGGAACAGTAAACATCCACCATAATTTAATATTTTTTATAACATGTCCTTTGTTTTCTATGATAATGAATTGAAGAGCGAATATAATCGTGAAGCTGACATGGTGTTGTTTTATGCACAGGCACTAGCTAGCTTCCACAACTTGCATCATTAGCTCTCCCTTATTTTTTCGAGTTCAAGAAAATGCATTGACACTATAAAAAAATATTAATACAATTAAGTTATTTATAAAGTAATTTACCTTATATATAAATTTTATAATTAGCATTAATTGTAAGTTGATTAAATTGATAACTAACATACTATATTAATATTTTCTTCCATTATACCCTATCTATAGCTAATTAAGTCTGTATTGATTCTAAAGATTTGTAGATCTTTCGAAACAACTTCTTTTCGTTTGATTTTAGGTCTACCTCGTTCCCTTTTAACACCTTCATTCACCATAGTTTTACATCTATGGACTTGTGCATCAGTAGGATGACGCAAAACATGACTAAACCATCTCAAGCGATCTTCTCTCATTTTATCCTTAATGCGTGCCACTTGCACGTTCCAATGAATGTGATCATTTTTAATCTTTCATCATGAATTGATAAGTTTTACATTGGCTGCCAGTATACCGTAACCCTTCTTCTTTATCCGAGTTTGGGATCGACAATGTGATAAGCCCACACTGGCAAAGTTATACTTTTTTCTTTAGTTAACTATTTTATGATTCTTGTTTTTCATCTAAGGGAGACTAGAAAACATAAAAACCACTTGTGAGCAGTACCAAACCCATATTTAAATTGAAATTAAGATACTGATTCAAGTTCTTTCCCTCTAAATCATATAAACTCATATCTGAAAAATTGAATTTAGGAAAGAAAAGAAAAGAAAACTCTTTCTTCTAAAAATTCCACCAAAAAATAACTGAATTTAGGAGTACGTAAAAATGACATGTAATGTAAGGAAAAAATAACTTTTGGCAAAAGAATGTGTAGGTTTCTTTTTCATAACATGGACAAAAGTTAGGGAATCTATCCTAAAAATGGTATACTTTCTTCTTAACTTGTTTTATGATTCTTTTTTCCTTTCAAATCTAAGAGATAGATTAGAAAACATTAAAAAAAGCATCTTTTGTGCATAATAAACATAAATATTTTGATAATTTCTTAGTCACCTCTTCACGATTCTTAGGTCAATTTTTCAGATTTTCTTTGGTCAATAGGTATACCAGTCTGCCATGAACCAGTTATTATGATGAGAAATAAAAGAAAACTATTTCCTCTAGAAATTTCAAACAGAAAAAAAAAAAAAAACAAAGATAAGTACCAAATCAACTTACTGTAGGAATACGTAAATATGACATTTTATAAGGAAAAGGAGACTTTTTGTAAAAGAGTGTCTCCCTCAAAATATGTAGATACTCTATATATAACATGGACGCAAAAGTTGACTAGTCAATACCTTGGTTTTCTTGAGCCCAAAACACAAGTTGTTTTTTTCCCATTATAAACGCCAATCTCTAGAATCAATAAAAAGGGAAAATATCAATCAATGCCCTCTCAAAATTAAAAATTTAAAAAGTCTTATACACAAGTAGTTACACAGCACACCTTTTTCCTTATTCTCTGGCAGTTTGGCATCCCACTCTGTCAAAATTTTCTCATCTTCCCATACCTATTTTTCTTGCCTTCAAAACTAGCAAGAATCAGCAATATGGAAGATTACAGATCAAAATCTTATACTGATGGTAGGATGCAGATTGAGAAATATTATGAACCCCAATTTTCTACTAAAGATTTTAGGTCATATAGTGTTTCATATGCATCTTCTTCTGTTGGTGCACCACCACTTCCACCCCCAGCAGTACCACAGAACAAGTTGAAGAAAAGGAAGAGTACTTGTGGCTCAATCTCAAAATCTTGGAGTTTAAATGATCCTGAGTTTCAGAGGAAAAGGAGAGTTGCTAGTTATAAAGTTTACTCTGTTGAAGGCAAAGTCAAAGGTTCTTTAAGGAGAAGTTTCAGATGGTTTAAAGACAAGTGTACACAGGTTGTCTATGGATGGTGGTGATTCTTTTACTTCTTTTTTTTGTGGTTTTTATAGTTATTTTGATTGATCAAAATGTTATACTACTATTTTGTTTGTCAAGAGGGCATTTATAGATGTGGATTTTCAATGAATTTCCTGCTGTTTATTTTCCTTCCTCTTCATCTTCCCTTCTGGTTCTTTTGGTTATGATTTTCAATATTTGCTATTGTTAAAGATGGATACTTTATCATCACTCAATGATCAATTATGTCTTTGAAATTGGGGATTCTTTTATTAATTCTTATGTGCAATTTCATTGACTAATGATGCATGTGATTTTGCCCTTTTTTAAATCTATCTTTGTTGTTGGTTTTAACGAAATTTTACACTATAGTTTACCCCTGTTGTAGTTGTT
Source organism: Nicotiana tomentosiformis (assembly GCF_000390325.3). NCBI lineage: Eukaryota > Viridiplantae > Streptophyta > Magnoliopsida > Solanales > Solanaceae > Nicotiana > Nicotiana tomentosiformis. Next base: position 98,391,887 of record NC_090819.1, on the reverse strand, counting down.
GAAAATTAAAACAGTTGTAGTTCGGTGCCTGCCTTATTTCCTTAAAAATTAATAATTTACCTATATTTGCTTTTAGGTGATAAAATAGAAACTACTTGAGAATATTCATTCTCTGAATGTACTTTCTAATATGCTAACTGACTGTCTTGCTTATTGTTCTTGTTAAATGTGTTTGAGATACAAAATCTTAATGTTTATTGTGTTATCTTTTCTGCTAAATCATAATCTGTTCATCGCCTGTGCTTGTACTTTTTGTTGCTATTTTCATCTTTTTATTAGTGGATTATTTAATTACCTCTTCAATTAGTTCTTCCCATTGTACCCTGTTGTGCTGTTTTCTTTTTTCTGCTTTGTTCATTTTATGGGACATATATATTCCAATGATTCGCAAACTGATCAAAAAAGTCTTTGCTATAAATCCGGTTAACTAAATCGAATTTGTTTGAGATTGAGACAAAAACTTCTACTAACTTGGGATTGAGGCGTTTGATTGGTTACACTTGATAGAAGTATCTGATGTGAAACTAAATATTTAGGAAGAGGGAAATTAACAAGAAAAATAAAGCTATCTTTTCATTTGAAATCTCCTGGGCTGGAAGGAACTCCAGGAGATTTCGAATGAAGAGTAGGGAATATACCGACAGAGTTAAAGAGATAGTATTACAACTACATATAGTTGGGCAGGACAATTGTAAATGGGGAAATACATTGAACCAGCTTAATAGTTTTCCAATTTGAATGAGTCTGGTTGCCGCTAAATGAAGAGGCTAGGGGTCGTTTGGTAGGGTGTATAAGAATAATGCTGAATAAGGTATTGTATTAGTAATGCAAGGATTAGTAATGCATGAGTTAGTAATGCAAGCATTAGTTGTGCAAAGATTATTTCTTATCCACTGTTTGGTGTGGTGTATTATAAATTAAAATGCATTATATATAATTTTTAAGAAAATTACTTGTTTACAAGTAATGCAAGCATTAGTTGTGCAAAGATTATTTCTTATCCACTGTTTGATGTGGTGTATTACAAATTAAAATGCATTATATATAATTTTTAAGAAAATTACTTGTTTACAAAAATGCCCTTCACATTCTTTAGTTTCAAGGGACTTTAAGGATAATTTTATCTTCAACCATGCTAATGCACACATTTATAGCCTTGGTATTGCTAATACCATTGTTTGTTATGTATTAGTTATACATAGGATAATACCAAATATATTGTATAAGTAATACTTGCATTAGTAATACAGAGGTTGAAAAAGTGTAGCAAACAATGGATTACTAACACCAAAAGTTAATGCATGTATTATTTTTGTAACGATCCGATCAGTCGTTTTGAGAATTAGCGTTCCGTAAGGTGGTTTAAGGTCTCGAGTAGTTTCGTATTATGTGTTATGACTTGTGTATGTGGTCGAGTTCGGTTTTCAGATGATTTGGAATTAGTTGGAAGAATGAAGTTCATGATTTGAAGCTTTAAGTTGGAAGAATTGACTAAGTTTGACTTTTGTGTAGACGACCCCAGAAGGGTGTTTTAATGATTCCAATAGCTCCGGGTGGTAATTTTGGACTTAGGCGTATGCCCGAATTTGCATTTGGATATTCCTAGAAGGTTTCGACACTAATTGGCGAAAGTTGGAAATTTGAAGGTTTGAAATGTTCATAAGTTTGACTGAGAGTTAACTTTGATGATATCGGGTTTGGATTTTGGTTCTAGAAATTGGAATAGTTTCGTTATGTCATTTGGTACTTGTGTGCAAAATTTGGGTTCGTTCCGGGTTGATTTGATATATTTCGGCACGAGTTTTAGAAGTTGGAAGATTTAAAAATTTATAAGTTTGATTTGAGATGGGATTCGTAGTTTCGACATTATTTGATATGATTTGGGGCCTTTGGTAAGGCCGTGTTACATTATGAGACTTATTAGTATATTCAGATGAGGTCCCGAGTGGCTCACATGAATTTCAGACGAGGTTCAGATCGTTTTGGATTATTTTGGTTAAGGCTGGTTTGGTAGAGTTCTGGTGTGTCCGCATCTGCGGGAGGGTTGGTCGCAGATGCAGCACTTTGGCCGCAGAAGCGAAATTGGAATGAATGAGGGAATTCCGCACAAGCGGAATGCTGGGCGCATCTGCATGTTCATAGAAGCGGAATCTTAGATCACAGAAGTGAAAGGCAGCGCAGAAGCGTGATTTTGGTCGCACTTGCGTTTCCGTAGAAGCGAAACTTTTTTCGCTGGTGCGAAGGGCAGACCTCCAGTGCTTCTCTGCAGAAGCGACTAATGTATCGCAGGTGCGAACATAACTTTTTAGTTTTAATTAAAAATCGAAGCTTTATTATCCGCAATTATTTTCTTGGAGTTTTATTTATGTTATGAAATTATTTTGGCTAGATTTGAGCCGTCTAGAGGTTATTTCACTCGAGAAGATCATTTAAGAGTATAAATCTAGCTTCGTTGAGGTAAGTATCTTACCTAACGTTGTGTGGGGAACTACCCCTTAGGATTTGAGTCGTTTGTGCTATTTGTATTATGTGAAAGCCGTATACGCGAGGTGACGAGTACGTACTCGGGCTTATATGTAGAAATTCTATCGGTTTAAACTCTTAGGCATATTTTATATATTTAATTGAAAATTGTTGGAACATATTATATCCTTTATTCGCCATGTCCACTATAACATGTTTTATTGAAAGTTGTCGTTACATGTCACATTCTTTACTTGACGAGTTTGTTTTTATATGCTTATTTGGAGTTGTTACCATTTTAAATTTTACGTGAATTCTTTTATTGTTGAGTTGCCATTTCGTGGAGATACTTTCATTATTGAATTTATCCTTAAATAATTAATTGGAATTGAAGTTATCAAGAGACATTAATCTATTTTACTTGAAGTTGTGTTTAACGGAGGTGTTATCCTTGCTGAGTTACTTTTCCGTTCATGTTGTTGTTATTGAGATTCTATACATGTGTTGAGCTGTGGGCTATATGTTGTGAAATTATTGATATCGTTGAATCTTTGTAAAGGACATCCTAAGGGTACTTGTTATACGAGCTGATTATGTTGTGTTGTTGTAATGATAGTACATGTCAATTGTTGTGTGATTAGATTGCTGTATGCAGAGTATAAGGGTGGCACTTCACCGTTATTGTTATACATGGCATAAAGGTAGCATCTTACTGTTGTTGAATGTATGGAGTGATATGGGTGGCTATTGTGTTATTGTCCGGGCGAAGTGAAAAGGGTGGCTATGACACAGAGTGATACAAGTGGCTATTATACGAAGTGATACGGGTGGATATATGAGAGATAAGGGTGGCTAATGATATTGTCAAGGCGGAGTGATACAGGTGGTTATTATACAGAGTGATATGGGTGGCTATCAGAGAGATAAGGATGACAAATGTTAGGGATGATGTGTGATTGTTCGGAGACATTGTATTGGTAAATTTCGTGTGATGGTGTGATTTTTGTTATGTTTGTTATATAGTTTGTATGACTTGTCTTGTTGTTTCGATGAGCTATTCAATGTCCTTGATATTATTGGTTGACATGGGCTACAGTAGTACACTCACACAAGCATACACTATAACATGTTACTTATACTAGCTCATGAGTATAAAACTTGACATTTATTGATCATGGCCATGTATTCTTGTATTATCCATTTTCATGTTGTTATTGAGCCTGTGATTATACCAGGCGGATCGTGATTGTGATCATGTGATCATATCGGGCGGATAATGATTGTGAGCTTGTGATCATGCCGGGCGGATAGTGATTGTGAGCCAGTGACCATACCAGGCAGATTGTGACTGTGAGCTTGTGACTATGCCGGGCGGATAGTGATTTTGGCACGTGAGTTGTCTGTGCAGTTGTGATTTTGAGATGTGGGCATGAGGTGCTGTGAGTATATGATGACGGGTTGAGACCCGAGACTTGTGACTATGATATGAGGTATCACAGAGTGATTTCGTTGTGAAACTTGTGTTAGACAGTTTGATTAATTGATTGTCCTTTTTGTTCCTTATTTGGTTTTAATGATGCATTCACGGTGTTCTTCTTGCTTTACTCCCTATAGCACATGTTGATTTTGTTGCCATTTTCTAATTACTGCTTTTCATTATTAGCTTTATACTACTATCCTGCACAGGTTATTTATCTAGTGAGTGTCTTGATTGTATCTCGTCACTACTCTACCGAGGTTAGTCCTGATACTTACTGGGTACTGACCATGTTGTACTCATACTACACTTCTGCATATTTTTGTGCAGAGCCACGTATTGGAGATATCGAACTCTAGTAGAGTTAGTTTGTTGATCGGAAGGATTCAAGATAGAGTTGCTTGGTCGTCACAGTTCCTTGGAGTCTTTTCCTTAAATTGTACTGTCAGTTATCATTTGAACAATATTGTATTTCGATCCTTGAGACCATTCCATGTATTCAGCTATAGTTCGTGACTCTGTATTACCAGTCTTGGGAGGTTTTTTATGATTGTTGTCGCGTATGCCTAATTTCGCATTCGTTTCAGTACTTGTATTAAACTCTGTTTCAAAAATAAATTGGCTTAATTTGTTATAGTAATCGGCTTACCTTGTCTTAGAGACTAAGTGTCATCACGACACCTGTGGTCGGTTTTTGGGTCATGACAAGTTGGTATCAGAGCTCTAGGTTCATACATTTTACGAGTCACGAGCAAGTTTAGTAGAGTCTTGTGGATTGGTACGAATACTTCTGTACTTATCTTCGAGAGGCTACAAAACTATTAGGAAAATTCCACTTCTTTCATTCTTGTCGTGTGGATTTGTTGATTTCGAAGTTTGAGCTTTTCTATCTATATTCTCTCACAGTTGGTGAGGACACGCGCTACTGGGTCAGCTGAGCAAACACCTGTGCCCCCTACTAGAGCCGCGAGGGGCCGAGGCTAAAGTATAGGCCAAGAAAGGGCACACGCCTCAGCTAGAGCACATGTCAGAGTAGCAGTTTAGGAGCCGCCAATAGCTCCGGTTGGGGGACAGGCACCGGAGGCGCCTATTATCACCCCTGGACTTCAGGAGACTTTAGCATAGCTCCTGAGCATGTTTGGTACATTGGCTCAGGCAGGATTGATCTCCGTTTCACCAGCTACTTCGCATATTGGTGGAGGAGCTCAAACTCTCACCGCCCGTACTCCAGAGCAGCGGGGTCATATTGGTCTGTTTGCGGGTGTGGTGCCGGTATAACCTATTATTCCGGTTTAGCATGAATTCAGGCCAGGGGCGTCAGATGAGGAGCAGAAGAGGATTGAGAGGCTCAAGAGGTATATTCCACCTACTTTCAGTGGCACAACTACCAAGGATGCACATGGATTTCTAGAGAAGTGTCACCGTATTCTTCGCACCATGGGTATTGTGGAGGTGAGCGGAGTTGCTTTTACTACATTTCAGCTGTCGAGGGTAGCGTAGCAGTGGTGGAATATTTATGAGGAGGGTAGACCAGCCGATGCATCACCACTCACATGGGCTCAGTTTTCAGAGACGTTTTCGAGGGAGTTTGTTCCCTAGACCCTCCGGGATGCGTGACGCGCAGAGTTTGAGAAGCTGCGTCAGGGCACCACGACAGTGTCAGAGTATGCCATCAGGTTCAGTGAGTTACCCATCATGAACTTATTTTGGTTCCAACAGCTAGAGAGCGAGTCCGCCAATTCATTGCGGAACTCAGCTATGATCTTTGATTTTACATGGCTCGGGAGTTGCATAATGATAAACCATTTCAGCAGGTGGTGGAGATTTCTAGGATGTTAGAACGTGTTTGGGATGAGGAAAGGGAGGCTAAGGAGACCAAGAGGTCTCGAAGTTCTGGAGGGTTCAGTGGATTCTACTCTTCAGCTATGACTCATCATGGCAGAGGCTCGGGCAGTCGGCCAGCCTAGTCCGCACTTTTGACTATTCGTGGTGTTCTAGTTAGTCAGGGTACTCATGTGGGGCAGTCATCTTTTAGTGCAACACCAGCATGGGGTTCCTACAACATCTATTTTAGTTATCCGGCACAGATTCAGTATGAGCAGCCACGCCCGCAGAGGGGTTGTTATGAGTGTGGTGATATAAAGCACACTATGAGAGATTGTCCCAGACTTGAGATGGCAGATTTTATCAGGGCACTCAGGCCACAGGCTCCGTTCCAGTTGCTACTCCACCTGCACATCCAGTTAGGGTGGAGGACATGCGGGTAGAGGGCACCCTAGAGGGGGAGGCCCGGTCCGTTGATATATTTGCCATGGTATGGCTGAGGCCGCTACACCAGATGGTGTCATTACAAGTATGGTTTTGATTTGTTATAGAGGAGCATTATCCTTATTTTGATTCAGTTCTGCTTATCGAGGTGAGTCCTCCTATCATGCTTCACATATTGGTGAGGTTCGTGATTGTGTACTCTACTTATGTGTTTACCCCCGTTGGGAGATTCTAGGGTGGTAGCCCATTTCTATCATTTTGTTTTTGTTCACTATTGAGAGCTATGAGGCTAGAAACGACTTTCTGTTACTCATTACGATAAGTTTTGATATGATTTCTTGATAGTTTGGTTATAATTTATGATTTAGATGCCCTACCGGTATGAGGGTTCATTATGTGTTGTGATTTTGTTTAGTGGAATTTTAAAAAAATGGAAAGTTTCGGTTGGCATGATGTGTATACTACTTGCGATTCAGAGCCGAGGATGGGATCTTTTCGTTTTCATGTGGTTCGATATGTTTGAACCGGGCTACGTGCCGCGATGAAAGTTATATCAGGATAAGATCCTTGTGATTAGTTCATGTGTTTTGATTCACCCTTGTGAAAATGATTCGTAGTATGGTACTGATAGGGAGTTGTGCCTGTTGGGCTTGTTTGATGGCTCTCTCATGTGTTTCTCTTTACATAATTAGTCATATTCACGTTGTGCTTATTGGGTTTTAGCTTACGAGGTGTGTGCCCGGTTGGCGTTAAATGTAACTTGATGATTCGAGTGAATAGTTATGAGGTCTTCATGTCTCTTGCACTGTTGCTAGTGTTGTGAAGGTTTGAAACAAGGTTTTAGTTGAGATGAGGTTATTTGACATATGTGTGGTGTGTGTTACATCGTGTGTTTTTACCTGGTGTGTGCAGGCACGAGTTGTTATAGTTAGTTGAGGTTGATACCGTGTGTTCATGTGTGAATCGGGTCTTTTGGAAATGATCAGATGGTGAGAAATTTGGCTCTAAAGTGTATTAGTATGGATGGGAGAAATAATCTTCAATTGAGATGTTGTTGCCTGGCTTATGTGGATTGGGGTGACGTGGGATCACCCGCGACTATATATATGGTGAGTACATTCAGTGATTGATGACCTCAGAATAGTACTTGTCATGTTGGACGAACATTTGTTTAAGAGGGGGAGAATGTAACAACCCGACCGGTCATTTTGAGAATTAGCGTTCCGTTCGGTAGCTTAAGGTCTCGAACAACTTCGTATTATGTGTTATGACTTGCATGTATTGTCGAGTTCAGTTTTCGGATAATTTAGAATTAGTTAGAAGAATGAATTTTATGATTTGAAGCTTTAAGTTGGAAGAATTGACTATGTTTGATTTTTGTGATGACGACTCCGGAAGGGTGTTTTGATGATTCCAATAGCTCCGGTGATTTTTGACTTGGGCGTATGCCCGGATTTGCATTTGGATATTCCTAGAAGGTTTCGACACTAAGTAGTGAAATTTAAAATTTGAAGGTTTGAAATGCTCATAAGTTTGATTGAGAGTTGACTTTGTTGATATCAGGTTCAGAATTTGGTTATGGGAATCGGGATAGCTTTGTTATGTCATTTGGGACTTGTGTGCAAAATTTGGGTTCATTTCGGGTTGATTTGATATATTTCGGGACGAGTTTTGAAAGTTGGAAGATTTGAAAATTTATAAGTTCGATTTGAGGTGCGATTCTTAGTTTTGACGTTGTTTGATGTGATTTGGAGCCTTGAGTAGGTCCGTGTTACGTTATGGGACTTATTGATATATTCGGACGGGGTCCCGAGTAGATCGGATGAGTTTCAGGCGAGGTTCAGATCGTTTTGGATCATTTTGTGTTGTTTGTGTAATGTGAAAGCCGTGTACGTGAGGTGACGAGTACGTACTCGGGCTTATGTGTGGAAATTCTATCGGTTTTAACTCTTAGGCATCTTTTATGTATTTAATTGAAAATTGTTGGCACATGTTATATCCTTTGTTCGCCATGTCCAATATTACATGTTTTATTGGAAATTGTCGTTACATGTCACATTCTTTACTTGCGAGTTTGTTTTTATATGCTTATTTGGTGTTGTTACCATTTTAACCTTTACGTGAATTCTTTTATTATTGAGTTGTCATTTCAAGGAGATACTTTCATTATTGAGTTTATCCTTAAATAATTAATTGGAATTGAAGTTATCAAGAGGCATTAATCTATTTTACTTGAAGTTGTGTTTAACGGAGGTGTTGTCCTTGCTGAGTTACTTTTCCATTCATATTTTTGTTATTGAGATTCTATACACGTTGTGTTGAGTCGTGGGCTATCTATTGTGAAATTATTGATATCGTTGAATCTTTGAAAAAGTTGTGGCCTATGGGTACTTGTGATACGAGCTGATTATGTTGTATTGTTGTGATGATAGTACGTGTGAATTATTGTGTGATTGGGTTGCTGTATGCGGAGTATAAGGGTGACATTTCACCGTTATTGTTTTACGGGACATAAGGCTGGCATCTCACTGTTGATGAATGCACGTAGTGATATGGGTGGCTATTGTGTTATTGCCCGGACGGAGTAATACAGATGGCTATTATACGGAGTGATACGGGTGACTATAGGAGAGATAAGGGTGGCTAATGATATTGTCAGGGCGGAGTGATACGGGTGGCTATCAGAGAGATAATGGTGGCAAATGTCAGGGATGATGTGTGATGGTTCAGAGATATTGTGTTGGTGAATTTCGTGTGATGATTTTCATTTTGTTTGTTATACACTTTGCGTAACTTGTCTTGTTGTTTCGATGAGCTATTCAATGTCCTTGATATTATTGGTTGACTTGGGCTGTAGTGGTATACTCGCACAAGCATACACTGTAACATGCTACTCATACTAGCTCATGAGTACAAAACTTGACATTTATTGATCATGCTCGTGTATTCTTGTATTATTCATTTTTATGTTGTTATTGAGCCTGTGATTATGCTCGGCGGATTGTGATTGTGAGCTTGTTATCATGCTGGGCGGATAGTGATTATGAGCTTGTGATCATGTTGGGCGGATAGTGATTGTGAGCCAGTGACTATACCGGGCAGATTGTGACTGTGAGCTTGTGACTATGCCGGGCGGATTGTGATTTTGGCACATGATTTGTCCGAGCGGTTGTGATTTTGAGATGCAGGCACGAGGTGCCGTGAGTATATGATAGCGAGTTGAGAACCGGGACTTGTGACTATTATATGAGGTATCACAGAGTGATTTTGTTGTGAAACTTATGTTAGACAGTTTGATTAATTGGTTGTTCTTTGTGTTCCTTATTTGGTTTTAATGATGCATTCACGACATTCTTATTGCTAACTGCCTATAGCACATGTTGATTTTGTTGCCATTTACCGATTCCTGCTTTCCATTATTAGCTTTATACTACTATCCTGCTCAGGTTATTTGTCTAGTAAGTGTCTTGACTGTACCTCGTCACTACTCCATCGAGGTTAGTCTTGATACTTACTGGGTAACGACCGTGGTGTACTCATACTACACTTCTGTGTATTTTTGTGTAGAGCCATGTATTGAAGATATCAGACTCGTGCAGATTTAGCTTGTAGATCGCAAGGATTCAAAGTAGAGCTGCTGGATCGTTGCAGTCCCTTGGAGTCTTTTCCTTATATTGTACAGTCAGTTATCATTTGAACAATATAGTATTTCGATACTTGAGATCATTCCATGTATTCAACTATAGTTCGTGACTCTGTATTACCAGTCTTGGGAGGTTGTTACGATTATTGGCACGTATAACTAATTTCGCTTTTGTTTCGGTACTTATATTAAACTCTGTTTCAAAAAAAACAAAAAACTGACTTAATTTGTTATAGTAATCGACTTACCTAGTCTTAGAGATGAAGTGTTGTGATGGATTTTTGGGTCGTGATAATTTTCTCTAATGGGTCCCACCAAGCGTCCTCTTAGACTTATACCCTTCCTCGTAATATGATAAGCCTAAGCTGCTGTTAGACAAGCAATCTAGTCTTATAGGTTTTGATTTGGTTATTTTTATAAGAACTAGCTCTATAGTCCAATTGAGCTAGTTGTGTATATATACTTATTTAGTTGAATAAAAACATTTTCATTTCGACCACCAAAAAGTCAATCCCCCTAGCCACTAGTCACATGCATGTCCCCTATTTGCCAACCCTATAATGGCTATTGCAGTGGTGGATATTATTATGTATAAAAGGAAGCAAGCATCCCAGTTTGAAACTCATTTCCTGAATACATTTCATATTTACATTTTTGGGGAGCCTTTAGATATCAATAAGGAAAAAACTTTGGAGAATCGGAGGAGGAAAATAAACAAAACAAAGCTCAATACTTTAAGTTTTACAAATGAATTATTCATTTATATTTTTGACAACCTTTGTCTTAAATGTTCAAGACAAGATGCTTCACATTAGGGAGGAAGCCTCTCTTCTTTCTTATGTTTTGTTTTAGTAATTTGTGTCTTCGATTTCAAGTTCACTTTGTATGTTATATCGTGCTTTTCTTGTATCCCAGTTTGGTTGACATTTTCGCTCAATGAGAGTAAATTGGTATCAATATTTCAATAGCTAAATGCAACTAAACAAATACGCTTTAAACTAAAATTTGGATATTAGATACACAAAAACAACTGTAAATTCAACTTTTAATATCAAAATTAAAAGAATAAAATAAAGCTTGCTTTCCCCCCTTTTGAGCTGGACATATTCTTTACTTGGTAATAAAATTCTTTAATTACCCAAGAAAAATTAAAAGGATCAATTTAAAAATGTTAGTCTGTTTGAATATTGAGAAATGAAAATTGATGATTTTCTTAGAACATAGGTAATACTTTATTCATTAGTCCTAAAATAAAAAAAATAAAAAATAGTAAACATGTATTTATCAAGTATTTCTCTCTTTCATCGAAATTATTACACAATAATGATTATTATCAAATAACCAACATTAGATGTGGCAGAATTTAAAATATTTGCTTATGTTGGCACTTTGCAGTACTAGACAGTTGCGCGGTCTCATTCCAATCAACAATATTGACCGTGTATATAAAGAGAGATTTGCCAATCAGGGGTGTCACGTGTAGCTTAATATTACTAGGGTTTATCAAATGTAAATTGTGATATTAATTGCATAGTGAGTGCAGTACTAGAGAGTAGAGTGGTGCTATTATAGCCAGCAGTATTGACTGATTTTTTTTACAAAATGATCTGATTTACCATCTTAGGTTGTCACATGCAACATGTAGCTTAATATCAATAGGGTTATTAGTTGTAAATCATGACAGTAGTCACCTAGTGAATGCAGTACTAGATATAATTAGTAGATTAGTGTTATTCTAACTAGGGGTGCTTATCGGACACAATTTATAAATATAGTAATCCGCTAGCCAACCAATAAGATATCAGACATATCGGTTTCGGATTAGCGATTATCGTGCGATTTATCGGTTAAATTAAATAGACAATAAAAAAAAGTAAAGATAAGAAAAAATTTAGGTCCGGATTTATTTATATAATATTTTCTAATCTATGTGACATGCAATTTCCAACAAGGGAGAGTAAATAAGTATGTGGTGTGGGTAAAAAAATTGACAACACAATTAAAATAAAAAATAATTTTTACAAAGGAAAACAAGTTAGTTAACTAATGCATAAACAAATCTCCTTCTTATCTCATAGAAAAATCCATGTGACATGCAATTCATGTCTCACTAAATCTATGTTTGAACTTTGAAGAGCTAACTGACTAGGAAGACTACTACTGCCGCTGCTGAATTGAGAAATTAGAGATTTAAGATTTCAAGTAGTACTTTATATACATAAAGGGTAAAAATATAAATATAATTTTTTTAATGAATTAACGATTTATAAAATATAAAAAAATATTTCAAACCGTTAAATAATTAATTATAAAATTTTAATTTGTTCGCCAACAATTATCTCAATACTAGAATATGGTTCCATTTTGAATAACTTAATTCTAACAAACAATATTGAGTAAATGTTTTTAATTTTCCACATAGGGATCTGGTTTGCAACTTACGCTGTCACATGCCCACTTTAAAAGAAGGGAAAAGGCTCAACAATTATACCAGCGAATTTAACGAAATCGCCTAGGGAAATGGGTCAATAATCTATGACGTTTAAATTAAAAACATATTCATTTTAAATTTTCTTATGAGTAAAAAATAGATCTCCTGTAAATAAAAATAAATTTATCATGTGTAAAAAAAAAAATCATAAAATTAAAAATAAATTTATAAAGACCATAACATCCATGCCACTTGTTAATAGTTAAACATAAATATTGCCACCGACGTTACTATTTTGGGTCATTACCAACTACAAAATCATATTGAACGGCGTATTTGAGCCCCTTCACTAAGTTTAGTGGCATGTTTGAGCCTTTATGGAACAAGGAAGTAAAAAGAATAAAATATAATCTTTCCTCTGAATGATAAGGGAATATAATAATTTATATTTTGATAGGAAATAAAATCCAGGAAACTACCATCTTTTCGATTGTTTAATAATTTTGAATGATTTTAAAACTAACTCGGCAAAATCAGAGTCGGAGTTAGGATTCAAAGTGTGTGAGTTCTAAATTTTAAAAAATACTACTTTCAGCGGGAATCGAACCCCCATCTTTCCCAATGAACTCACAATCCTTACCGTTGAACCAAGAACCCTTTTGTTACTGGGTTCGGTAGTATATATTTATATAGATTTAGTAAATATTTCAATACAAATACAGGATTCCGAAAAAAGTCACTGGGTTCGCCTGAACCCGCACCTACTATTGTAGCTCCGCCCCTGGACATAACCCATAACTATATTATGGTTTCATGATCAAGAATTAGATCATTGTTAAAGCAATTTATCTTAGAGTAAATTACAATAAGCTCTTAACATATATATATATATATATATATATATATATATATATATATATATATAACGAGGGCATCGGCCTATCTCTTGAATTAAACTCTTGAATTATACCTATCTCTTGAATTAAACTCGTTATGTTTGACCGACGATCCTAAGTTAGCGAGGGCATCGGCCTCGCTGTTTTGATCCCGAGGTACGTGTTGCAAATTCCATTCTTTGAACCGATGTAATTTCACCTGCAACTTGTCTAAGTATCTCTGCATTCGCTCTTCTCTGACCTCAAATATTTCGTTAACTTGGTTTACCACAAGGATGGAGTCGCACTTAGCTTCGATCACCTCTGCTCCCATGCTTTTGGCTAATTCAAGGCCTGCAATCATGGCCTCATATTCGGCCTTGTTGATAGTCAATTTCACAGTCTTAATAGATTGTCTAATTATATTACCTGTTGATGGCTTTAGTATGATACCAAGTCCGGGCCCTTTGGTATTTGAGGCCCCGTCTGTAAAGAGGGTCCAGATTTCCAAAGATGTCCCTGAGTTAACCAATAACTCTCTTTCGACCTCAAGTATCAGGGCCGGTGTAAAGTCGGCCATGAAATCTGCCAGTATTTAGGACTTAATGGCGGTCTGAGGTCGATATTCAATATCGTACCCACTTACTTCGACGACCCATTTGGCCAATCGGCCCGAGAGTTCGGGTTTATGCATAACGTTCCTTAACGGGTAAGTAGTTACGACACATATGAGTTGGCATTGGAAGTATGCTTTTAGCTTCCTTGTGGCACTTAGAAAAGAGAGTGCCAAGTTTTCCAGGTGGGGGGTATCTAGTTTCAGCCTCACCCAAGGTCCGACTAATATAATAAATCAGAAATTACGTACCTTGTTCTTTCCGGACTAGGAATCCACTTACGCTATCTCCAATACTACCAAATACAAGTATAGTTGTTTGTCTGTCTTTGGTGTGTAAAGCAGCGGTGGGCTCGATAAGTATATTTTGAGCTCCTCCAAAGCTCGTTGACATTCCAGGGTCCATGAGAAGTTATTTTTCTTCTTCAGCAACGAGAAAAATTGATGACTCTTATCGGAGGACCTCGATATAAATCGCCCCAGGGAGGCAATGTGTTCGGTTAGCCTTTGCACGACCTTCACGTTGTCCACTACTGTGATATCTTCAATAGCTTTGATCTTTTCACGGCTGATCTCGATTCCTCGGTTGGATACCATGGATCCGAGAAATTTACCCGATACGACTCGGAACGCACATTTTTTCGGATTCAGCTTCATGTTGTACTTATTCAATATACTGAAGGTTTTCTGCAAATGCTTTAAATGGTCCTATGCTTGCAGGGATTTAACCAACATATCGTCAATGTGAACTTCCATCGATTTTCCTATTTGTTCTTCGAACATCCAATTCACTAGGCGTTGGTATGTGGGACCAGCATTGTTTAATCCAAATGACATTACATTATAACTGTATGTGCTGGTTTTAGTGATGAAGGAGGTTTTTTCCTGATCACCCAGGTCCATCCGTATTTGGTTGTACCCGAAATAGGCATCGAGAAAACTGAGGATCTCGTGGCCGGCCATGGCATCGATCATACTATCAATTTTGGGCAAAGGAAAAGACTCTTTGGGGCACGCTTTATTCAAATCTTTGTAATCTACACACATTCTTAGTTTATTCCCTTTTTAGGGACTACCACTACATTTGCTAACCAATCCGGGTATTTAACCTCTCGAATGGACCTTATTTTTAGGAGTTTAGATACCTCGTCTTTGATGAAAGCATGTTTGACCTTAGACTGGGGCTTCTTCTTCTTCTTGACCGGATTAATTTTTGGGTCTATTCTTAGTTTGTGAGTGGTTACTTCTGGTGGGATCCCTGTCATATCAAGATGGGACCAAGCAAAATAATCTATATTCACTATAAGAAATTGAATAAGTTTTTTTCTTAGTTCGGGAGTTAGTCCCGTGCCCAGGTGTACCTTTCGTTCGGCCAAATGCTCGATTAATACAAATTGTTCTAGCTTTTCGACCTTCGATTTGGTCGTGTCGGAGTCATCGGGGATTATAAAATATTGAGGAAGCCCGTAATCATCTTCGTAGGTCTTTTTCTTATCTATTTGATCGTTACCGGAATCGGTAATTGCTACTTGGCCTAGGCGTCAGAATTCGATTCCTTCGGTGTTGTGAGCGTTGATATTGGAACCACTTCTTCGATAACAAATATCTCTTTTGCGGCCGGTTGTTCCCTATAGATTGTCTTGATCCCCCCTGGGACTGAGCATTTTAACACTTGGTGAAGAGTTAAGGATACTGCTCTTATGTGGTGGATTCATGGCCTTCCGAGAAGGGCATTGTACCTTCCCCCTCGATTACATAAAACTTGGCCTCTCGTATGATTCGAGCGGTGTTGACCGGTAATGCTATCTCTCATTTGGTGGTTTCACATGCCATGTTAAAGCCGTTTAGGACTCGGACTGCTAGCACGATCCTGTCTTGTAGACGGAGATGTTCTACGACCTTCGATCGAATAATGTTGGCCGAACTACCTGGATCAATTAACACACGTTTGATTCTAGTTTTATTTATGAGTACAAATATTACCAGTGCATCATTGTGAGGTTGTATGATCCCTTTTGCATCCTCATCGCTGAAGGATAAGGCTCCTTCAAGTATGTAGTCTCGAGTCCATTTCTCCCTCGTGACGGATATTCTGGTGCATTTCAACATTGGCCCTTATGGGATGTCGACTCCACCGATGATCATATTTATGACGTGATGGGGTTAGGTATCTTCTTATCCTGTCTGTTTGTTAGAATCCCTATTTCTAAAGTGGTTCTTGGCTCGGTCGCTCAAGAATTCTCGAAGGTGCCTATTGTTGAATAAACGGGCTACTTCTTCTCTCAGTTGTCGACAATCTTCCATTCTATGACCGTGAGTGCCATGATATTTGCACATCTGGTTAGGGTTCCTCTAACCTAGATCGGATTGTAAAGGCCGAGGCTATTTGGTATCACTGATGCACTCGATAGCAAATACGATGGCGGCAACAATGATATTAAATTTGTATTGTGATAGCCTCGGTGCTTTTTTAGGCCCCATGGACCTGTCGAAGCTACTTTTGGTCATGAGTCCCCAGTTTCTTCGACCTTGATCACTTATCCTGTCGTTTCTTACGGGGTTTCTCCCCGACCCATTGTTCCTTCGATCTTCATTATAGGGCCGATATCGATCCCCGTTTGGTCCCGGTTCACGATCGATGTCCCTCTTGGCTCTATCGAGAGTTCTGATGGGATATATAGACTTCGAAGGTGCCCCGAGTTGATCATCTTTGACTCTGCTTTTTGATAAATACCGATTATGTACATCGGTCCAAGTAGCGCAGGGTATTCCATCAGGCTTTGCTTTAACTGCTGCGAAACCACTGAGCTTTGAATATTTAGTCCTTGAGTGAAAGCCTGAACAACCCAATCATCAGCGACCGGCGGCAGCTCTATTCGTTCCATTCGAAAACGGGACACTAACTCCCTGAGCATATCGTTCTCCTTCTGTTTTACTTTGAAAATGTCTGATTTCCTGGTTTCGACCTTAATGGCACCGTCATGTGCTTTTACGAAAGTGACTGCAAGCATAGCAAATGAGTCAAGAGAATTAGGAGGTAAGTTGTGATACCATATCATGGCTCCCTTTGACAGGGTCTCCCCTAATATTTTCAGCAAAACAGACTCGATTTCGTCGTCTTCCTAGTCATTCCCTTTGATGGCACATGTATAAGAGGTTATATGCTCGTTTGGATTAGTCGTTCCGTTGTTTCGCGCTTGGAGGAAAAGGGTTTTGCACGAATTTCTTAGAATCCAGTCCCTTCAATATCGGGGGTGCTCTTGGGATTTGATCTACCTTGGAATTATAGGTTTTAACCTTTTTATCGTTCGCATTGATCTTCTTTTCCCCTGACTCTATCCGCTTTGTCAGCTCTTCGAGAATTTTTATAATTTTGGGGTTAGTCACCGACTCTTATTCATTCGACCTTACCACGTTCGGTTCCATTCTGCGGGTGATTTCTTGGGGTGGATCGGGTTCAACCCTTCTCGGTGCCTGGGTTTGGCTCTACAATTGCGCTATCGCCACCTGTTGAGCTTGCAGCATTTCGAAGATCATGCGCAGGCTAATCCCGCCTTCTTTAATATTTTGTGTGTTTCAAGCTGCATATCGGGCTCCACCATGGACGTTATTTTCAGGGTCGGTACGCAAGTTCGCGTCGATGGCCTCATGTGAATTTACATCAATTGGATCCGCAGTCTAAATTCCAACGACATCAGCAGGTGGCCCCGCATTACCGGGCGCCATGTTGTTATTCTCACCTTGATGACCGGCTTCGTTATCGATATGTAGAGGTTCTAATAGAGAGTTTGTCATTTTTGGCCTGAAATCAAAGATACTTCAAAGAGCAAGTGTAAAGTAGTGTGTGTTATGAAGATTTGTATCAAATAACCACTATTATCCTTAGCCTCACGGTGGGTGCCAAACTGTTTACCCCCAAAATCGGATAACAATTGAATTTATACGTGGTTTTAAGGATACGTGATCCAATTTGATACAAAGCGGGAAATCAGGTTTAATATGGAAGAATGAATAGAAAAATAAATACAAACCATGCAAATTGAATAACTCAAGCCTTATAGGATTAACCTCCTTCGAATTTAGGAGAGATATTGCCGGAATATTATTGAAGCCAAAACAATATGAACAAAGCTGAAAAAGATAGTATGTTGTTCTTTTAAGTATGTTACAATGTGTCCAATGAATTACTCCATTTCCTTTATATATACGGGGAGATGAAACCTTTAAGACATTATTTTATAAGAAATTGTGTAGACTGTTGGCTCTCTTTTTGACTTAAACCCGTAATTTTCGCCATAATGATTGGTCAATGGCGAGAATCACGGATAGTTGTCGTGTGAGTGGGTAAAGCCTTTCTTTGAGGCCGTTAGAAACGAGGTCGGTCGTGCCCTTAATAAGCTCGAGGGCAAATCTGATAGTTTTGTTAGAACTTTGACCCTCGATATCGAGCTCAGTTACATCTGTAACTTCGATCTCTTATGTAGGTGCCGATCCTTGACCTATTTTTTCAGATGCCTCGATCGAGCATAGAGCTCGATTCTACCCGTATACAATAGTTCTCGGATAAAGATGAAGGATTTCATCTTTAAAGTAATTTGGTTTTAATAATTGATATCAGGAGCCAATATCATGTTAATTCATTGAGAATTAGTTATGAGATTTCCAAGAAAATATTCCCGGCACCTTTTTGTTTCTAGAAAAATTATTTCGGAACGTTCTGCTTTGGGATTACATGGGTTACCCTAGTTCAAGAGTTATGTTACGTTGCATGATTGCAAATAACAAATTCATGATTGTTTAATAATTTCAAGATAAATTAAGTTGATGCCGAATTCAACTTCAAAATTTTTGTTTCGGCTTTTAGCCAGGGAGTAAAACCCATTGTTTAGCAACAGAAACTTATTTGGTTCCTTATTTGTTTTTCAATATAAAAAAAAGGGGCTGTTTCTTGGTGGTGGCGACGGTATAAGCAGCAAAGTGGTAACCTACTGATTTGTATAAAGTTGTTTTATTTATATGAATATGAATGAAAATTCAATAATTTACGGAGCAAATATGGTGGTGCCGCTATTGCAATATATAAGATTAATATATTTTCTAAACTGAATTTAGAGTGGAGGTTCTGCCTCCTTTTCAGCCATCATATTAGAACCCCTTTAAGGCCTTGGAAAAGTGAAGGTTCACCTCCCTTAAAGTCACCGGCCATAGAGGTTTATGGATTTGCATTCTTAATTTTCTTATATGGTACAATATTTTTGTTGTTGTCGGTTTACAGTAATTAAAAAGAAAAACAATTGAGTTCAAAAATAGAAGAAGGTTGGGTGATTCTACGGCATAACTGATTCATGAGGAAGTTTTCCTCCTATAAAATTTGATGCCAGAAAAGTGTTGGTAATCTGTGTTCAAAATCAGAAAATCATGTAAAGTAAAAGAGAAATAGAAATACATAGGAAGAACAACATTAAATCCGAGTCCACTGAATTCACAGTGTGTCCTTAAAGAATTTAATTCTCTCATTGTTGCCCAAGATATACGGTTTAATTCCTCCCAGGATAGAATGAAATAACTATTCTGTGATAGCGGCACTTCAAATCACAGAACTTCAGTGAACTCAACAAACAGAGCAAATCACACTTGACACTTATGTTTATTTAGAAAATAATGCAAGAATGTAGAAAAGAAGGGAGAAGATTTCAGATTTTCCATTTCCTAAAAATGAGGCCAAGCCTCTAAATTTATAGACAAAGGAAGGGTGATATGGAAAGGTGCAATCCAAAAGGTGTCTCTTCCATTTCCCATGTCACGTCCCATACTACCCCCTAGACGTGAATGGCACCCAACTAATACCACCTGCCAGGCGTACCCCTTGTGTTTAATGTTTAACCATTTACACAAACACTGAGAGACAAAGTGCAGGCCTAAAGTATTATTAATAATTAAAGAAGTAATAATTATCGCCCAATGCCTTAGTCAATCTATAGAAAGACCAACAATCACTCAAATAATAAAACTCTAGCCCAAATCCCATACTAAGATCATGGAGCATCTAATAGAGTAACATGAGTTTTATTGACAGGTATACAAACCCCAAAGAAAAAGGAAATAACTAACATGAGCTAGGTAAGTATGAAACGAAAGCCTCCACGAACAATGTGGTGGCTCATCTCAGCAATAGGATCCACTCGAACAACTCGTCAGCCACTAGCTCTATCTCCCGCAACGGTATCTGCATAGAGAAGCGAGTAAGGAGTGAGTTATACATAAATATAACACAGTAAGATCCTCGAACCGCTACTTTAAATACCTCTGGAATAAGTGTTAGAAAATACAAACACATCACAACACGAATGATATAGTAAATATGATAATTATACAATAACTCAATATATGTGTATCAACAGAGTTATTAAGAATTAACCAACAAGAGTACCCACTAAGGACTTATCATAATTGCAGTAAAAGAAATTTACCAACACACCTACAAGTTCACAACGGCACCACAATGCCTCAAATATGTAATAGAGCATACACAATGTCCCAACATTATGGCGCACAACCGTATCAAACTCAACATCATGGCACTCAGCCGTATCAAACTCAGCATCATGGCGCACAACCGTATCAAACTCAATATCATGGCGCACGGCCGTATCAAACTCAACATCATGGCACACAGTCATATAAAACTCAACATCGTGACGCACAGTCGTATCAAACTCAACATCGTGGCACACAGCCGTATCAAATTATCAAACTCAACATCATGGCGCACAACCGTATCAACTCAACACATGGCTCACAGCCGTATCAAACTATCAAACAACTTATTTTTTATTTTTATTTTGTATTTTTCATAAAATAATATATTTGCTGCTAGTCTAATACCACCGATTCTGCCAAGTGCACACTTATCTCAACACATGGATCGGACAGAAAAAATTTATTTTTAAAACGGGTTTTAAAAAAGCAAGCATCAAAGCTTAAAATCTCACTTACCTCACTAACGGAAAGTTCTCCAATCTTGCCACGCCTAGAACCCCAACCAAACGGCCTCCAATGGCCTTAATCTATTCAAAATATTGAATAACACATTCTAATTAGTTTAGATGTAAGATTCCCATGATCTTAGGGAAATTCAAAATCAAAGCCAACCCCCCGTGTAATTAATAAGAATCTGTACATAATAAATTATCAACCAAAATAGCCGAAACAGTGTTTGTCTGCGGAATGCATTACATATGATTCTTAATCTTCCCAACCTCATCATTACAATTCCTAAACATTGCCAACTCTTGAATATAATTACTCCTGATCATGAAAATCATGTTTAGATTCCTACATGTCATATGTTTAGTACCAAAAATTAGAATTAGGTACTGTTAGAATAAATTTCAATATACAAAGCAGTACACATTCTCACTTTAAAATTTAGGAACTCATTATTGCACAATCATTGTAATCTAATCATTATTTAGGTAAAGATAATAACCACTTTCTGCAAATTCAATATAATACACCCACGTAGGAACAAATCTTGCAAATACCTGATTTATATGACTATTTCATCCCCAAAATATTTCCCCATTAATCCCCCATCGTTAGTTACTAATTAGTATCCTAACATTAAACCCACGAAACAACACCATCAATATAGTTTTTCATAGGTTTCAATTGTACCAATCATTTGAGATCCCCAAATAGTATATTACCTGAACACTTGGATTTATTTCTCACCAAATACTCCTCACAAGGTTAGGCTTGAGATCCCCCACAATTGCTCCGTCAGTTTTCCGAAAATTTCTATTTGCCGTGTATTTTTTTTTCTCTTTCTTTGTATTAATCAAGACTACAATTTCCCTTACTCTGTATATTAGGTCTTGTCATGTGGGCCACCAGATAAAAATATATATATGGGCCTAGCTCTAACTTTTTACCACACACACACACATATATATATATATATATATATATATTTCCAATTACTTTATTACCCATTCCACATGTGTAATAATGAATTAGGCCCACTAACTATTTAAATAAATTTTAAAACTCTTAAGTTAGTATGTGTATATAGAATTTTCGGTTATTACACTCTCCCCCACTTAAACAAGCGTTCGTCCTCGAACGAGTTAGAAAGTGTACCTGACATCTCAAACAACTGGGGGTACTTTCTTCGCATGTCTACTTCGGACTCCCACGTAGCTTTCTCTGTAGGGTGGTTGCGCCATAATACTTTCACTGAAACAACCTTTTTCGATCTCAATTGTCGCACTTGCCTCTCAAGAATAGCTATCGGACCTTCTTCATAAGTTAAGTTCTCATCAAGCTCCACATCCTCTGCCTGGATCTTATGACTATCTTCGCGAATATATCGTCTAAGCATAGACACATGAAATACAGGATGAACCAAAGACAACCTCAGAGGCAAGGCAAGTTTATACGCCAGCGATCCGATTCGATCTAAAATCTCATACGGGCCAATATACCTCGGACTTATCTTACCTTTGCGCCCAAATCTCATGACTCCTTTCATAGGGTACACCTTCAAAAAGACTTTTTCTCATTTCATGAACTCCAAATCACGAACTCTCTTATCTGCGTATGATTTTTGTCTACCTTGAGCTGTCCGAAGTCGTTCTTGTATCAATGCAACTTTCTCCAAAGCTTGCTGAACCCAATCCGGACCTAATAGCTATGCTTCACCAGGTTCAAACCATCCAACTGGTGAACGACACTTACGACCATATAAAGCTTCAAATGGCTCCATCTGTATACTCGACTGATAGCTGTTATTATAACCAAACTCTACTAATGGCAACTGATCGTCCCAATGACCACCAAAATCAATTGCACAAGCTCTAAGCATGTCCTCCAAGATCTGAATAACCCGCTCGGACTGTCCGTCCGTCTGTGGATGGAAAGTTGTGCTCAACTCAAATTGAGAACCCAATGACTTCTGAAAAGATTTTCAAAACTCAGCAGTAAACTGTGCACCCTGATTTGATATTATAGAAATAGGCACACCATGAAGTCGAACTATTTCACGGAGGTAAATATCTGCTAACTGTTCTGCAGTGTGAGTAACTCGAACCGGTATAAAATGCGCGGTCTTTGTGAGTCTGTCCACGATCACCCATACTGAATCATGTTTTCTAAAAGTACGTGGCAACCCAACTACAAAATCCATAGTAATCCTTTCCCACTTCCACTCCGGGATAATTAAATTCTGCATCACACTGCCTTATTTTTTGTGTTCATATTTCACCTGCTGATAATTTAAGTAACTAGTCACATGTTTCAAAATATCATACTTCATACCTTTCCACCAGTACAATTCACGCAAGTCTTGATACATTTATTAGCACCTGGATGGATAGAGTAGCGGGAGTTATAAGCCTCTTCGAGAATCAACTGCTTTACATCACCTACCATAGGGATACACAATCTACCATGTCGACGTAACACACGTTCACTATCAATAGCAAATGACTTAACCCCACCATTCTGCACTCGGTCTCGGAGTTTAGCAAGATCGGAATCTTCAAATTGACGAGCCTTGACCTGTCCAACCAAGGATGATTGTGCTACCAAACCCGCAAGTAATCTGCCCGGCAATGTATGATCAATATGCACTCCCCGATTGGCCAACGCCTGAATATCCATAACCATAGGTCGTTCTTCAGTAGTAAATCAGGCCAAGCTACCCATAGACTTTCTACTCAAGGCGTCTGCCACCACATTCGCCTTTCCGGGATACTATAAAATAGTAAGATCATAATCTTTAAGTAATTCTAACCACCGTCTTTGCCTCAGATTCATATCTCTTTGCTTGAATATGTATTGTAGACTCTTGTGATCAGTATAGATTTCACACGGCTCACCATAAAGATAGTGACGCCAAATCTTAAGTGCAAATACGATCGCAGCCAATTCCAAGTCATGAGTTGGATAATTCTTTTCATGGTTCTTTAGCTATCGAGAAGCATAAGCTACTACCTTGCCATTCTGCATCAGCACACAACCTAAACTGACTCGAGACGCATCACAATAAATAGTAAGACCCCTTGCACCTGTAGGTAGTGTCAAAATCGGAGTTGTAGTCAACGCGATCTTCAATTTCTGAAAACTTTCTTCACACTCATTTGACCACTGAAATGCAACACCTTTCTAAGTCAATCGAGTCAATGGAGTGGCTATCTTTGAGAAACCCTCAACAAACCTTCTATAATATCCGGCTAGGCCTAAGAAGCTACGTATCTCTGTAGGAGTAGTGGGTCGAGGACAATCTTGAACTGCCTCTATTTTCCTTGGATCAACTTGAATCCCATCTCGTGACACCACATGTCCCAAAAAGGAAACTGTATCCAACCAAAATTCACACTTTGAGAATTTGGCATAAAGCTTTCGCTCCCTAACTGTCTGTAGCACAACTCTCAAGTGTTGTTCATGTTCTGCCTCACTTCGAGAGTAGACCAAAATGTCATCAATAAAAACGATCACAAAATGATCTAAGAATGGCTTGAATACCCTATTCATGAGGTCCATAAATGCTGTGGGGGCATTAGTAAGCTCGAAGGACATCACAAAAAATTCAAAATGCCCGTACCTGATCTGAAACGCTGTCTTGGATATATCCTCGGTATTAATTCTCAGTTGATGGTAACCCGATCTCAGGTCAATCTTTGAAAAGTGAGTTGCACCCTGTAGCTGGTCGAATAGATCATCAATATGTGGCAACGGATATTTATTCTTGATCGTCACCTTATTCAACTGCCTGTAATCAATACACATTCTCATCGTGCCATATTTCTTTTTAACAAATAACACAGGTGCACCCCAAGGCGACACACTAGGCCTGATCAATCCCTTATCAAGTAGCTCTTGAAGTTGAACCTTTAATTCTCTCAACTCCGCTGGAGCCATATGGTATGGAGGAATAGAGATAGGTTGAGTTCCTGGCACCAAATCAATACTGAACTCAATTTCTCTTGTCGGAGGCAGGCCAGGTAAATCTTCTGGAAACACATCAGCAAATTCTTGAACCACTGGAACACTATCAATAGTAACATCCTCAAAGCGCGTATCATGAACGGTAGCAATAAAACCCAAACACCCATTATTAATCATTCGACGTGCTTTTACATAGGATATTATCTTTCCCTAAGTCAGAGGAGTTATGCCTTTCCACACTAAACATGGTTCTCCAGGAAAATCAAAACGTATAAGCTTGGAATGACAATCAACTGAAGCATAACATGACGCTAACCAATCTATACCCATAATTACATCAAAGTCGGACATAGGCAATACCAGTAGATCAACTACGGTGTCCCTGCCATAAATAAATATCACACAATCTCTATAGACTCTATCCACAGATATAGTCTCCCCCACTGGGGTCACCACAATATAAGGCACAATAAGAGACTCAACTCCTCGTTCTAAGTATATGGAAAAATATGGAGATACATATGAATACGTAGAACCAGGATCAATAAGAGCGTAAGCCCCATAAGAACAGATAGTGATAATACCTGTGACTACTGCATTAGATGCCTTAGCATCCTGTCTGGTCATAGAAAAGAATCTCGGCGATCTACCTGCTCCCTAAGCAGCCTGTGCACCCTGTCAACCCTGTCCACGAGCAACCTGCGGAGCGACTCTAGCTGGCTGAGTCTGAGTCTATGTACCTGTAAACGTTCTCTGCGGCTGTGGAGTAGTATGGCTAGTAGTAGAATATCCCCTAGGACAATACTTAGCAATATGTCCTTTTTGACCACAAGTAAAACAAGCCCCATCTGTTCCAAAACAACGATCATTGTGATTTCTACCACAATTCGAATACCTCGGATGTTCACCTGACTGATATGAGCTATTATCCTTCCTCTGTATCTGTTGCTGTCCCTGTTTAGCTGGATAAGCACTCCTAGAAGACTGCACCACCGACTCTGACTGAGTAGGTCTGGACTGCCCATGATTAAAATCACTTTTGCCCCCAGATGGAGCTCCACTAAACCCGCCTGCGCTACGAGCCCTTTTGCTTTCTCGCTCGGTCCTGTCCCTCTGTTGATAAAACTCATAACGGAGAGCAGTATCCACTACCTCTTCGTACGAACCACCTCGAACATCCCTAACCACAGGACCCCAAAAATGCTCATGCTCATCCACGAACCTCCTCACCTTCTCATGCTTATCTGCAACTTGAAAAGGTGCGTAATTGGCTAAGTCAGTAAACTTAGCCTCATACTCTGTAATCATCATATTGCCCTGGTGTAGTTTCTCGAACTGACGTCTCATGTCGTCTTGCTTGCTCAGTGGAACGAACCTATCCATAAACATAGCTGAAAACTCTGACCAAGTAATAGGTGGCAACCCTGCTCGTCTACCTCTCTGAACTGAATTCTACCATGACTCTACAGATCTTGAAAATAGAAAAGTGGCAAATTCCACCCCTCGAGTCTCCTTCAGCCCCAAAGTAGAAAGTATCTTCTCACAACGTTGAATGAACTTCTGAGGCTCAATAGAAGCATGTGCAGCATCGAACTCTGGTGGCTTAAGATCCATAAAATTCTTAAGATCCTTAGACTGCCTTGTATTTGCAACTGGCTGAACGACCTGCTGAGGGGCCATCTGAGGAGCTGCAACATTCAGCTGAACCTGTGCTTGCGCCTGTGAAGTAGTTTGGGGAGCTGGAAGTCCACCCTGAGTAGGCACTAACGCCTCCAACACATTCAACAACCTCACCACTGCATCTGCAGGTAAGGTAACAGTAGGCACATCGACTGGACTGGTGGTGAAGCATCATGAACCACTTGTTCTTGCACTCAATCTGGCATAGTAGCTTGGGATTGACCCGTGTTCACAACTTCAGGCTGAGGAGCGGCCTGTCTACTAGTCTGAGCTCTAGTCTGATGAGCCCCAACTTGACCACCACCTCGGGTAGTACCCCGTCCAGAACCACGTCTAGCAGATGAAGGTGTGCGTGTCCTAGCCATCTGCGAAATAAACAATCCAAAGTCAAACTCAAGTTATCTCAACGCACGATCAATGAATGAAAGAAGGAAAAACATCCTAAATGCTTAGTAGCCTCAAGATCATAAGTATGTGCGCCTACATACCCCTGAGCAAGACTTTACTAAATACTGCTCCATGACCCAGGACTGAAAGCCTAGGCTCTGATACCAACTTTGTCACGTCCCATACTACCCCCTAGACGTGACTGGCACCCAGCTAACACCACCTGCCAGGCGAACCCCTTTTCTCTAACCTTTAACCATTTACACAAACACTAAGAGAAAAAGTGCAGGCCTAAAGTACTATTAATAATTAAAGAAGTAATGATTATCGCCCAATGCCTTAGTCAATCTATAGAAAGACCAACAATAACTCAAATAATAAAACTCTAGCCTAAATCCCATACTAAGACCATGGAGCATCTAATAAAGTAACATGAGTTTTATTGACGGGTATACAAACCCCAAAGAAAAAGGAAATAACTAACACGAGCTAGGTAAGTATGAAATGAAAGCCTCCACGAACAATATGGTGGCTCACCTCAGCAATAGGATCCACTCGAACAACTCGTCAGCCACTAGCTCTATCTCCCGCAACGGTATCTGCATAGAGATGCAAGTAAGGAGTGAGTTATACATAAATATAACCCAAAAAGATCCTCGACCCGCCACTTTAAATACCTCTGGAATAAGTGTTAGAAAATACAAACACATCACAACACGAATGATATAGTAAATATGATAATTATACAATAACTCAATATATGTGTATCAACAGAGTTATTAAGAATTAACCAACAAGAGTACCCACTAAGGACTTATCATAATTGCAGTGAAAGAAATTTACCAACACACCTACAAGTTCACAACGGCACCACAATGCCTCAAATATGTAACAGAGCATACACAATGCCCCAACATTATGGCGCACAACCGTATCAAACTCAACATCATGGCACTCAGCCGTATCAAACTCAGCATCATGGCGCACAGCCGTATCAAACTCAATATCATGGCGCACGGCCGTATCAAACTCAACATCATGGCACATAGCCGTATCAAATTATCAAACTCAACACATGGCGAACAGCCGTATCAATCTATCAAACAACTTATAAAATATTTTTTTTTTGTTTTGCATTTTTCATAAAATAATATATTTGCAGCTAGTCTAAGACCACCGATTCTGCCAAGTGCACGCTTGTCCCAACACATGAACCGGACAGAGAAAATTTATTTTTAAAACGGGTTTTAGAAAAGCAAGCATCCAAGCTTAAAGTCTCACTTACCTCACTAACGGAAAGTTCTCCAATCTTGCCACGCCTAGAACCCCAACCAAACGGCCTCCAATGGCCTTAATCTATTCAAAATATTGAATAACACATTCTAATTAGTCTAAGATTTCCATGATCTTAGGGCAATTCAAAATCAAAGTCAACCCCCAGTGTAATTAATAAGAATTTGTACATAATAAATTATCAACCAAAATAGCCGAAACAGTGTTTGTCTGCGGAATGCATTACATATGATTCTTAATCTTCCCAACCTCATCATTACAATTCCTAAACATTGCCAATTCTTGAATATAATTACTCCTGATCATGGAAATCATGATTACATTCCTACATGTCATACGTTTAGTACCAAAAATTAGAATTAGGTACTATTAGAATAGATTTTAATATACAAAGCAGTACACATTCTCACTTTAAAATTCATGAACTCATTATTGCATAATCACTGTAATCTAATCATGATTTAGGTAAAGATAATAACCACTTTCTGCAAATTTAATGTAATACACCCACGTAGGAACAAATCTTGCAAATACCTGATTTATATGACTATTTCATCCTCAAAAGATTTCCCCATTAATCCCCCATCGTTAGTTACTAATTAGTATCCTAACATTAAACCCACGAAACAGCACCATCAATATAGTTTCCATAGGTTTAAATTGTACTAATCATTTGATTCATTATTAAGCCATCAATAATTTATACTGTACGGACATAGTATATTACCTGAACATTTGGATTTCTTTCTCACCAAATACTCCTCACAAGGTTAGGCTTGAGATCCCCCACAATTGCTCAGTCAGTTCTCCAAAAATTTCTATTTGCCGTATATATATATATATATATATATATATATATATATATATATATTTTCCGAAAATTTCTATTTGCCGTGTATTTTTTTTTCTCTTTCTTTGTATTAATCAAGACTACAATTTCCCTTACTCTGTATATTAGGTCTTGTCATGTGGGCCACCAGATAAAAATATATATATGGGCCTAGCTCTAACTTTTTACCACACACACACACATATATATATATATATATATATATATATATATTCCAATTACTTTATTACCCATTCCACATGTGTAATAATGAATTAGGCTCATTAACTATTTAAATAAATTTTAAAACTCTTAAGTTAGTATGTGTATATAGAATTTTCGGTTATTACATCCCATTCACACCCTTTAAAGAAAAGACGCAATAATCCCCCACATGAATAGGGAATGGACATATGTGAAAAAACATGCATGAAAATACTGTGTGATTCGCAAGTAAGGATTAATCGCATCTGGATAAGTAGGTTTTCCTTTGAACTTTTCGTAGTGAACCTATGTCGGATATACTCGGTCAATCGATAGATTTGATATCTTTGAACCGTCGAACTTTGGTGTATACCTAGACAACCATAAGTCACACAATCAACCCTTAACCGTCTTTGGTTCTCATTGTTGTGTTCGTTTCAACCATGAACACCACCTGGTTCATAACGTAGAGAACTGGCCTTACAGAGTTCTCCTTGAAGCGGCTTACACTTCACACTTATATAGGTAATTCCTAAACGTGTTATCCCGTAGATACACTATTTGATATACCCCGTATCAAACTTAGAAACCATTAAAAAGCCTTAACGCTTTATCCTTGATACTGAATATTGTCTCATCACGAGAATGGACCAAAAAGAAATTTTATTTGACAATGTTGAACCGTCATTAATGACTTTGTTTGAGGTCCTTGAACCTAGATCTTGGGATCTCCAGTTTTCTAGGTAGAGTTACCGCCATAATGATTTGTCCTCGGCCATAGTCTCATTCCCCTCGATGATTTCTCAACTACCTCTCTAGTTAGGCCTTTTGTAAGTGGATCTGACACATTATCGCTTGACTTCACGTAGTCAATTATGATAATTCCCCTAGAGAATAGTTGCCTAACGGTTTTATGCCTTCGTCGTATATGAGGAGATTTTTCATTATACATAATGCTCCTAGCCCTTCCTATTGTTGCTTGACTATCGCAATATATGCATATCTGTGCCAACGATTTGGGCCAAAATAAAATATCTTTAAGAAATTTTTAGGAGCCATTCAACTTCTTCACGGGCCTTGTCTAAGACTATAAACTCAGCCTCCACTGTAGAGCGGTCAATGCACGTTTGTTTGGACGATTTTCAAGACATCCCTCCTCCATCGACTGTTTAGAATCGGTTGAATCGGTGATCTAATTTGCATCACTATACCTCTCTATTATCGCGGGATACTTATTGTAGTGCAAAGCATAATTTTGATTATATTTCAAGACTCGTTTCATTGTCATGAAAGTTCAATGCGAACTTCCTTATGTCGTAGACTAATACGTCTCGACTTTCAATTGCATATTAGAGTATTGACTACACTTAATGTAGCAATAGTGTATTATAGCAATAGCTTGAATGATTTGCATCAATTATGGCCACAACCTTTTAATATAAAAAATATTTCACAATCACATCGCCATTTTCAAGAAATTGTATCCATACCTCTATGTGATATGCATATTATAGCACCTTCATTCATGAAACAAATCCAGCTTACAATGGATTTTGGTCATGTTCATCGGTTGGTTCACCTCATTATAGACCAACGTATTAATACATTCATTCATGAACGGTCATGTCCATACAAAAATGTACAGACGTATCTTTCTATGAAAAGTCACAACCTTCGAAGTGACATCATTTCATAAAAGAACTAAACAATATAAATTTTCAAGAAAGAAAATAATCATTCGAGAAAGGCACGTGACCAACTTCCGAATTAGTAGTTTCATAAACTAGTCTTTACTAAGACTTAACAACTGATGAATTCACCGACTACCATATCAATATCCACTAAAGATTTGTGGGGTCTAAAAAATATATCATTTAATTCTTCTAAATAATATAGACATCAAGTGTGATATTAGCTTTTGTCATGCATAAACTAAAAGCCCCCACATTTTAAATATTTCATCAACATATCATCCACATATAGTCAAATAATGACTATATGATTTGGAGTATTCTTAACGTAAACACATTTGTTTACACTCATTAATTTTCAAACCATTTGACAAATCTCGCATGTCATTGTTTGGGGTGCTTATTTTAGTATGTAAAGTGACTTAACAAGTCGACACACCTTCTTTTCTTTTTCGGGAACTACAAACCCTTCAGGTTGTTCCTCCAAATCTCCATTTAAGAAGGTTGTCTTTACGTCCATCTGATGGATTTCAAGGCCATACACGGCGGCTAACACTATTAATGCTCCAATAGATGTAATCCTCGTTACCGGCAAGTATGTATCAAAATAATCAATACCTTCTCATTGTTTAGATCATTTGACAACTAATCTTACGTTATATTTGTCAATAGTACCATTGACTTTTATTTCCCTTTTGAAAATCCACTTAGAACTCAAAGATTTATTTTCTGGAGGAAGATTAACTAATTTCGAAGTATGATTACTTAATATGGATTCTATCTCACTATTGACTGTCTCATTTCAACATTGTGCTTCCGAGGAAGATAATGTTTCTTTAAATGTTTGAGGCTCATTTTCTAACAAGAATGTCAGAAAATCTGGTCCAATGGAAGTAGTTGTCCTTTGACGTTTACTACGTCTTGGATTCACCTTATTAGGTGTACTTCCCTTTAATTCTTCCCGAGGTCACTTAGATTTTTCACTAGACGACTCACTTCTCTTTTTATACGGATAAATATTCTCAAAGAATTCAGCATTATCTGATTCGATTACCATATTAATATGAATGTCGGGATTTTCTGATTTATAAACTAGAAAATGATATGCCTTACTATTTGTTGTATATCTTATGAAAACACAATCAATAATTTTCGGTCCAATCTTTACCCTTTTGGGTTTAAAAACTTGCACTTTACCCAAATACCCCCCACACTTGAAAATATTTCAAGTTGAGTTTCCTTTCTATTTTTCATATGGAATAGATTGTGTCTTGCTATGAGAAACACGAATGAGTATTCGGTTAGCTGTAAGCATAATACCCCTCCTCCCACAAGTTTTGGGTAAACCAAAACTTCATCAACTAGGCATTCATCATCTCTTTTGACATTCTATTCTTTCTTTCCGCAATTCCATTAGATTGTAGTGACTAAGGGGCGGTCGTTTGGTGAATAATTTCATATTCCAAACATATTTCTTCAAAAAGAGATTCATATTCGACGCCTCTATTACGTTGTTGAGCCAACCACAAGAACTGTGATTTATGACACGACAAAGCCAGAATAAATGGTAAAGTTTTTAATCTTCAAATCAATCTGACACCATTAGAATTAATAAACTGTGAAGTTTTTAATCTTCTAACCGAGTAATATCTGATACCGGATCTAATAAACGGTGAAGTTTTTAATCTTCAAACCAACTAATAAATTGGAATAAAAAATCACAAATATTTTAATCTCCAAAACGAGTAGAAAGTTACTTAGACTTTAATCTCTGACAAATAAGTAGAAAGTCACAAAGGCTTTAATCTCAACGAACGATTAGAAAATCACGTAGATTTTAATCTCGAAGCAGGAGTAGAAAATCACGAAGATTTTAGTCTCCATAACGGGAGTAAAAAATCACGATGATTTTAGTTTCCATAAATAGTATAAAAAATTACGAGAATTTTAATTCTCTTTCCAAATGGTTTTCCAACTAAACCATTATAACACTTTAAACAGTTTGATCTCTTTCTCTAATAAAATACACACACACACACACACACACACACACACACACATAATATATATATATATATATATATATATATATATATATATATATATATATATATATATATATATATATATATCATGATCTCAAGAATATTTTCAAGTATTAATGTAAGCCTAATTCATGTCTTACAATCTTGAAAATAATGTCACATAATATCATACATGCTACCAAATTATATACCAACTAATATATTTTATGGCATGCAAATAGAATATACTTTGAGATCTTCATGTAATGAGCATCTATCCCAACATGTATAGAAATTAAATTTCATAAATCACATAGGATAGGAAATTAAAACGACGAAAATAGAACCCGATTTTGATGATCACTTTCTTCTTGGATCGTGACTTGTTTGTATAGTTCGATTTGGAATCAACCATAGACACCGAATTGGCCTTGTTGGCAAAAATGTAACAATTTCCTAATTGCCAAACCAACGTGAATTTCAAAGGAGAAAATCACGCACAAATCTCAATCTTTCTTACCGATCCATACGGGTCCATTATAATTTCCTAAATCACATCAGTATATAATGTTGCCTGACAATCGAATGTGATGAAATACTCCAGCAATTACTAATTTATAATGCTAGAAAAAAACAAGTCAAGAAACACAAAATTTACGAAATTCAGATTCGAACATATCAAAGGCATTCCACAAAATTTGAAGAACCAAAAGTTTTGTACTTATCTGAACTAGTTTCTTTCGATGTATTCCCATCTTTGAATACTAAAATATTTTTCTCTAAAATTGCATGGCACTAGATTGAAATGCTATAACACTGATTTTGTCATTTCCATGACGTTAGCGTTGAGTCTTTCTTCTTTTTATCTCAATTAAAAGATGTTAAGACGACATCAGAAAAAAAATATTAAATTTTGGTAATATGTGTTCAAAATCAGAAAATCATGTAAAGTAAAAGAGAAACAGAAATGCATAGGAAGAACAAAATTAAATCCGAGTCCACCGAATTCACAGTGTATCCTTAAGGAATTTAATCTCCTCACTGTTGTCAAAGGTATACGGATTAATTCCTCCCAGGATAGAACGGAATAACTATTCTGTGATAGCGGCATTTCAAATCACAGAACTTCAACGAATTCAACAAATGGAGCAAATCACACTTGACACTTATGTTTATTTAGAAAATAATGCACAATGTAGAAAAGAGGGGAGAAGATTTCAGATTTTCTATTTCTTAAAAATGAGGCCAAGCCTCTAAATTTATAGACAAAGGAAGGGTGATTTGGAGAAGTGCAATCCAAAAGGTGTCTCTTCCATTTCCTATTCACACCCTTCAAAGAAAAAACGCGACAAAAAGTATTTAGGATTCTATAATATATTTATTTATTTGTTGGTTTTCAACACACAAAATTAGTTATTGGCAACACATTTTGGATAAATTTGGGGTCATATAAGCATGTCTTATTGAACTTTTAAAGATAGGATCATTGTGATATTACTCACAGACATGAAAACAAAGACCAAAAATAGTTTTTGAAGCTGCGGTTTTGCAACATTAAGCCTTAAGGAACGGAGGCTTTACCCTCCTTTAGTTTACTGCCAGAAAGTTGTCATTTTGTATTGTTCGATTTACTTTATTACTTATTTGCTTTCAACTTTCAACCAACCATATTGACTATGGCAGTAATCTTTTATTTAGTTCAGACCCAATATAGTTTATTCTTGTTGTGGAGAATTTAAATTTGAATATTGGTATGGTTATATATATCTTGAGATAAATAAATTTGAAGTTTGATGTCGCCAAAGTGACATCTCTTGTGTAGATTTATTTGTTTTGAAATATAAAAGGTTGTGTGTGTAACTTATATGAATATTGATCGGCCCAAAGGAAGGTCAATGTTTATCATAATTACATGTGTATATTGTGGTAATAAACGCGTGATAGTTATTTGGTTTTCGTGTGAATAATAAATCGGCCCAAAAGAAGATTTAATATTCGACATCTTCTTTATTATCAGTGTTTGGTTACTACACCAAGATACCACTTACAAGTTAATATTTTATCCAAAGATGAAAAATTAATGGAGTGTCCGGTACCTTGAGATGGGGTTTACCTTTATTCAAATTTATTTTTATTTTGGTTTTAAAGTTTCATGTGAGCTTATTTCGTTGTTTGTTGTTCTCAAATTACTCCTACAAAT
Source organism: Nicotiana tomentosiformis (assembly GCF_000390325.3). Taxonomy (NCBI): domain Eukaryota; kingdom Viridiplantae; phylum Streptophyta; class Magnoliopsida; order Solanales; family Solanaceae; genus Nicotiana; species Nicotiana tomentosiformis. Next base: position 98,356,859 of record NC_090819.1, on the reverse strand, counting down.
ATTACTGCCAACATCAATTCAATTCCTGTGTTGAATGGCACTAACTTCAAGTCATGGCAAGAGAATCTTAACATTGTTCTCGAAATCATGGATCTCGACCTTGCGTTAAGGGTTGATTCTCCACCACCTCTTACAGATAAGAGTACCTCTAATGAAAAGAGGGAGATAGAAAGGTGGGAGAGATCAGATCGCATGTGTATGATGATCATGAAGAAAGCCATTCCAGAAACATTCAGGTTACTATGTCCGATAAGGTTAAGACGACTAAGGAATTTACGGCTGAAATTAAAAAGATATTTGTCAAGAGTGAAAAGGTTGAGATTGGTACTCTTGATAAGTCTGATTTCAATGAGGTATCAAGGCAAAGGTAATATCAGAGAGTACATCATGCAAATGTCTCATCTTGCTTCTAAATTGAAAGCACTTAAGTTGGACCTCTCTGAGGATTTGCTAGTGCATTTGGTCTTGATATCCCTTCCACCAGAGTTTAGCCAGTTTAAGGTGAGCTATAATTGTCAGAAAGAGACTTGGTCTCTAAATGAGCTCATCTCACACTGTGTTCAGAAAGAGGATAGACTGAAGCAGGAAAAGATAGAAAGTGCTCACCTAGCCGTTATGCCTAAGGACAAAAGGAAGGAAAAGAAAAGAAAGAATAAGGAAGATGCAGATACAACAACACAAAAGAAACAACATCAGGAACCAACTACAGATGTTTGTTTCTTTTGTAAAGCTGAAGGTCATAAGAAGAAGGATTGCATTAACTATCATGCATGGCGTACAAAGAAAGGTACACCTCTTATTTTTGTCTATTTTAAGGTTAATTTAACTTCGGTACCAAGACACAGATGGTGGATAGATTTCAGAATAACAATTCATATCATTGTGCCTCTGCCGGGTCGCCTAAACTATCGCAAGCCTCGTGATGGTGAAAGATACATCTACGATGGTGACGACAAGTCAATGGAATTCGAAGCAATTGAAACTTTTAGATTATTGTTAAGATTCGGTTTTATTTGAATTTGAACGAGACTTATGTTGCACCATTGTTTTTATGGAATTTGACTTCTATTTCTGTATTAGACAAGTTTGGTTATTTTTATTTATTTGAAAATAAAATAAAATAAAAAAGCCTCTTTCATAATTCAAAATTGGTTGGTCCCGGTTCTTATCAGGTTACAATAATCTATACTTACTTGATATAATTGCTTCATTCAATGAACCTTGCATATTAGCATAACTAGTAATAAGGGTAAATTAACCATCCAGTAGACAGCTCCTTTATGGCACGAGAGATTAGGTCATATCTCTAAGGGAGAATTGAGAGACTTCTGTCCAATAGTATTTTCTATCCCCTTAATTTTTCAGAATTTTATTCCACTACTAAGGCTACTTTTTCTATTAATGTGAGGTTCTTTGAGGATGTTGAGTTTGTGGGGGAAGATAGAGTTAAGGAGTTTGTCTTTGAAGAGAAACAAATTGATATTCTTGTAATTGTTATTGTCAATGCTCAAGAATAGCTTTTTATACCTGACATTGTTCAAGAAATAAATTCGGATTAAAAACAATATCATTAACCTGTCCTTCAAGAAGTAGTTCCCAAAGAACAAACTATACAACTTCAAGAATAAATTTCAATAAAGAAAATCATCTATGGACTTAAGAAAGTATCTCATTTGGTTTCGAGATCAATCTTGTTAATTATTGTGTATATCACAAGTTTAGCGGGAGTAAGTATATTTTTTTATTGTGTAATGTATGATCAGTTTTGTATGCATACGGATATTTCATTTAATTTAGGGACGTTGGAAAGATATTTAAACTATTTATAAACTTATCTTTTGAAAGTTGCTTACAGATTTAAAAGGTAATTTCGGAGAATAAATATTGTATGCTTACATAAAGGAAGTAGAAAAAAGTTAAAGATAATCAGGTATTCGAATATCGACTTCACTAGATGCTGATATAGTATGACATACTTGGTTGATGAGCTATATAAGGAAGAGTGTTAAACGAACACTCATAGCTCTTTTCACCGAGGCAGTTAATTTATTACATACCTCTTAAATGTTCTTTATTTGGCATGATTGATGGACGAGATTATTAGAAGGTACTTTGATTTATGATAGCAAATATTTTTGAGCTCATAAGGTGACATACAATTATAAAATTATATATACACGTGGGAGATTGCAAGAATATATGGACTTGCACATATATTTTATATTAAGAATAATTGTATGTTGGTTGCTATTGTTAAAAGATTGACCCAAATTGAAAGTTATCTATTAAGATTTTAAAGTTAAATGGGTGTATAAGATGCTTTCTAAAGTATGGAATTTTATGTGTAGATACCCGGATGTAGTTTCTAATTTAATGATAAGCTAAATTAGAAATACATAAACTTGTGCACCTATTAATAGGGTTATGATCCCCAAATCGGACGTAAGGTTTTTCTTTCTAGCATCCCATCGTCAGAAAGACGATTACTGCTTTGTTTGGAAGACTAATAACCCGCAAAGACGACAAGTTTCACCGGTTTTCATGAATTTAGGTACGCTTTCACATATAGTTTTTTTATTCTCGATGATTTGATACGATAATTCTTGGGTAAAAGATGAATGATTTCATCTTTAAAGTAATTTGGTTCTAACAAGAAATCCCTTTGACCACAGCCATTGTTAGAATTTTCGAACTAATTTGAACTTCTTAAATGAAAACTCGCACAATATATTATATAAAACATAAGTATTGTTGTTAACTTCTTCACATTATCAGTGTATATTGTTCTTAACAATATCTGGTCCATCCTAGTTGAAAGTGGTGTTGAGGCTTTAATTTTTAAGATGAAATAGTCTTAAAATGAGGGTGAATGAGAAATGGAGGGAAAATAAAATTTTTGAGTAAAATTTTAAGTTTCCCCCTCTTGATAATGAGACATTGTCCCATATTGAAAGAGGAAGAGATTTTTGGTGGGTATATATATAATTGCTCTTCTTGTAGCTCTTAAAGAGTTAAGAAGAAAGCAAGCCTCGCGCCGTCGTCGTCGTCGCTCGGCTCGGCTTCGGCTACGGCTTCGGCTTCGGAGATTAATTTTTTGGACCAAATTTATTTGTTAATAGTAAATATTAACGTAAGATTATCCGTATTTGTAACGGATATTTTTCAATCCGTGTATTGATCATTTGGCAGCCGCCTAATGCTCTTCCCACCATGAATGTGCTTGCTCCACCATGGAGGGTGGACGATTGGTCTTCTTCAACACTGGCTGCTATATATATGTGCAGCAGCTGTTGAAGAAAGACACACAACACACAACACGCAAGACATAAACTGAAATCGCTCAACAGATTTGGCTATACATTGCACTCCTTCCTCTCAGCATTGTCATACGATTTTCTGAGTTTCTACTCCCTCGTTCTGCATTGTTTTAACTTCAAACAAAGCAACTGTAAGTGTGATTTGCTACCGAACTTTGTGTTCGCTGAAACACTGGGGTTTGAAGTACCGCTACACCAGTGTGTGATTCGTTCTATCCCGGGAGGAAATAATCCATTACCTTGGGTACTAGGAGGGGATTAAATTCCTTAAGGAAACACTGTGAATTCAGTGGGCTCGAATTAATTACTGTTTCATTACGATAACTTATATTTTGCAGAATTATTATTTACAAATACAGCAATATTGGCGGGAATAACAAGTGGAGTGTAGTTGTTTCCTGGGTTTGCAATATTCAGATTTAATCTTCCTAGAAATATGGCATCTAATTTATCTAGCTGAGTATTGTGACTCAAAAGTATGAGTGTTCCATTCTCTCTGCTCTACCCTGCTGCTGCGCTATTTGGTCAAGCAGCAAACAATAATTATATTTCCTAATTTTTGGTAATGAATAAATTTTACCTCAATATTCAGAAAATTCATACATGCTAAAATCAATAAAATGGGCTGGTGAATGAATGCCTATGATTGGCAGTTTAAGAGCCTGTTTAGACATAAGAAACTTTTCTCCCTTTTCCAAAAAAATTTTATTTTTTTTCGAAATCATCGTTTGTTCATAAAATTTTCAATTTTCACTTAAAAGATGCATTTTGAAAATTTTCGAAATTTAAAAATTTTCAAAAATTTATTTTTCAAAATTTTCACTCAAATCACTCAAAAACTTTAAAAACAACCCAAAATAATATTCATGTCCAAACACAACTCTAAATTTCAAATATCATTTTCACTCGAAAAATGTTTTCCCCTATTTTGGAATTTTACAATTGTTATATCCAAATGCCCGCTAAGTGTCTCAAAATCAGTTGGCATTGGTCCATTTTCCATCATTGTTACGTTGTTCTGCCAATTTTAAGGTGTTACTTGTTAGTACTACTTTCCAGACAAGTGTATTCTTTTCTCTAAAACAACCCTTATCATGAGGCAAAGACCACATTTACAACTCGCCACAAAAAAAAAAAAAAAAATGAAATGAAAAAAGACCGCGATTGAATGAATAATATAGTACAAATTGGTGAGTTTAATTAGTAGTAAATGCCACCATTTCTTAAGCAAACTATTGTTTTGGAAATTTGATCCGAGTTGCATTGTCTCTTTTTGCATTTTCTTTGGGCTCTAATTAGTACATCTTTATGAAAAGGTTTGCTCACACATATTGTTGAGGAATTGAGCTTAATTGCTTTGCATCAACATTACAGCGAAGAGAACAAGAGATTTAATACGTGATGCTTTGAACTTGATTGATGTAGAATGGGATTATACTCTAAGCAGATGCAAAAGGAGATAAATTTATGGCCATGAATATGGCATATAGTTTGGTTACTGGTTATTACAGAAATACGATGCTTCTTCCTGTTATGTTTAGAATTTATATCTTTTCCTTATTCTCAGTGTTCCGAGCACCTTATCTATTTCTTGTACATTAGATTGACTTCGACCGTAGGCCCTACGACACTGAAAATTCAGACATATGCACTACGCTGTCCTTTTAAAGAAAAATTAAGTTCTATTGACAGCACTTCCAATCCGTTGCAATCACCGAGGAGTAAAAATTGTGGTAAGATGGATATTACTACCTATCGTTTACTTTACTTCAATTATCCTATTTTGTTGGCGGATGTTACTGTTTCTCTTCTATTACATGTCATAACTATTGTGATTAAGTTTTCTTTTAAGACGGAGAACTTTCGAAACAATCTCTTTATTTTCACAAAGTAGGGATAACGTCCTATCCTTTTCAGATTTCAATTGTGAATTATACTTGATATGATGTTATTGCTGTTATTTCTTGTTTTTTTTGTGGGTGGGCCAGAATGGTAGGTGTAGAGTCTAGTTATTCATTTTCAGATGGGAAAGAAAAGGGAGTAAAGGACAACTTTATTTCTTTGGCTTGTGGATAGATAGATGCTTAAGAGAAGAAAAGGAGAAAAAGAAGAGATAGAATCGTACATAAAAGTTACTCCCAGTAGCAGGCAGAAATAAGAGAAAATAAACTCAAACTAATAAAACTTTTTTTTGATACAATACAAGAAAAGATTCTTAATTAACGAATCTACACCAAAAATAAATAATTAACATAAAATAACATGTCTTTCCCATCTCCTCTTGACCTCTTTTTTTCATGTGCATGCATAGTCTCCACTTTCCACTTTTTGCTTTCTTTTAATCCAAAAAACCCTTTTTTGGTCAATGAGTTGACTCAAATTAATAAAACTTTTTTTTTATACAACACCAAAAAAGATTCTTAACGAATCTGCAACAAAAATAAATAATAACATAAAATAACGTCTTTCCTACTCCTCTTAACCTCACTTTCTTGTGCATGCATAGTTTCCACTTTTTCCTTTCTTTCAATCCTACAACTTCTTTTTTGTCAAATATAGCTCATTGGTAAAATTTAAGCTTTGGATCTTATCATAGACGTCCCTTATTACATTATATATATTTATATAAAGGCAGCTCAGTCAACAAGGCAGCTCGGATGCAGGCTTAGAGAAAGGGTCGCACCCCAAGATGTGTGATGTAGATAGCCTACTCTAATACAAAAATTAGTTGTTGTTTCACTGACATAACTTTACCGCTGCTCCAAGACTCCCCGAGACTCCCCAACCTTGTTACAATTATCATCTTGTGAATTTTGCCACGATGTAGAACTTACGACTTTACTAGAGTACCACAAGCTCTGTATATAATAATTACCTCCTTGAGAAAGTTTTTGTTTGGGCAAATATAGGATTTAATTTCTCATGTAGTAAAGAGAAACACATTGGTATTTTGGCGATAGTCCTAAGAAGCAAAAACTATAAAAACATGTTTACACATTTTTGGGAGCAAATACTCCTGAACAAGTTAGCAACTGCAGAAACTTATGAATTATAACAAAAAAATATACAAAAAGTTAGAGCTTCATGCCAAAAGAATTTGTTCGTCATACCAAAAGGGCATCCATTGGAAAAAAAAATCCCAAAGGGCATTCAGGTTTAGCCATTATTATGATATAAAATGTTAGGTCAAAAAGATGGAAGTCTCTTTCTCAGTATTTGATTTGACAAACACTTACCCTTAAATCAATTCATTTGACAAGCAATAAGTCTTTGACATGTCTATTTGGGAACCACTTGCTTTTCATAGTATGTACATCTTCCGTTAGCCAATAACCATAAGGCTTAAAAAACTCTCACCCAAAAAAATGATACAATTTTATATTTGAAAATAATTTAACTTTAAATTTATCATTTTACTTTTTGATAACCGTGGTATTCAAACCAGCTTATGCATCTCTCAACTAATTCCAACGAATAGCTACTACTTCTCACCAACAACAGGTATCAGGTAACTCTATCCACTAGGGCTTGAACAAAGTTAAGATTACAATATCAAAAGTCTTCATTTCTTTCTAAAACTTCGAGCCGAGTCAAACCATGTTACATATATTAAAATAGAGGAAGTATATATTCAACTTCTTTAATATTCTTCTTGATTCATTATTTCTCTTGATTTTAATGCCATTTGAGATGCATGATTCCACCCAAAAAATAAAAAGCAAAACAAAAATAAAAACAAAGAGAAGATGTGTTAAAATGGGTCTGACTTAAATTGTCCTTTGATTCTCTTAGCAAGAATGAGGGACCTACAATTTATTATAAGTGGCCAACCATTACACCATTGACAGTCAACTCAAATGTCAATTTAGCTTCTTTAGTTTAAAAAATGAATAGTCTATGGCTTTTCGATGGCTGTTTGGGGTCCAACACTTCACCAGAACTCAACATCCTTTTCTAATAGCTTGGAGTGTTCACAAAATCATCAGACCAAAAAAGATACCCTCGGAAAAAGCACATACTAGTACTAGTATATAAAGGCTTCAAAATGCTTGATTTTTTATCTATAAAAGAATAATTGGATGAAAAGAGCATATAAGTAAGGACTATAGGAATTACAATCACAGCAGAAGTATAACGACAATTTCGTCAAACTCAAAACTCACAAGGTTTAAATCCTGAATCTGCCACGGTTGACTGGTTTTATGAAATCAGGAGGAAATGAAAGAAACAAGTAATATAATTTCTTACCAACTGACCCCTAAGTATTCTAAAAGGCAATACCAAAGCAAAATGCTGCCATGTCCACTGAATAAAACATCCATGTTATGGTACAGCTGAAAGTGACATGAACATTAATACTCAAAAGAGAATTGGCCCCCCTAAGTACTTCATCTGTGGAAATTGCATGTGAGCTGCAGTTGGGAAAATCCAGTTAGGAGTAGCCCCTCCACATCCTTCACAAGAAAGCAGCATAAATGAACCTTATTCCTGAAAATGTGACAGCTAAGTTGGGTTCCTAAGACATGGGGACAAGAGTTTGTTCTACTCTCCTTAACCACCTATAATTTCTCTCTCCCCCCTGCTACTATGCTCAACTATTTTCTAGTAGTAGTACTAAAAGAGGTTCTTGAATTATCCTTGTATTCTTCCTTCTTCTAGCAATGTCCTAAGCAATTATTGGTGCTATGGCTGCCCCTGACTTTAAGTTATTTTGCTGGGAGATTGTAATAGTAATTATACTAGAGAGCCTTCTTGTCAACAAAGTCCAGCTAAGATGAGGTTTTCACATTCCAAACCTCAAGAACTAAGCCTGTCACTAATCTATCCCTAAGGCATGTCATAAATGTTATGGCATTTAAACTTTTTCATCTTTTATAAGCAAGTAAAACTGTTCATTCGAATTTCCTTGCAAAATATTAAACAATTGAAAAACGAAGCATCAAATGGATGACGGACCCTTAAGTGTAGGTTACTTGACACATTTTTTAACAGATAGCTTTTAGCTAAATAAAAAGCAGCCCAGTGCACAAAACATCTCGCAGGGTGCGAGGAAGGTCCGCACCCAAGGGGGTGTGATGTAGGCAACATACCCTGATGCAAGCATCAATAGTTGATTCCACGGCTCGAACCCATGACCTATAGGTCACACGGAGACAACTTGACCGTTGCTTTAAGACATAGTTTTTAGCTAAATATCCTCCAGTTTTCTACTATTTCAGCCTCGAAAAAACATAACTAATTTCCTCAAGGTTCCCAAGTCCTTTAACTTGTTCTAGGAACAAGCACAGCTCAACCTATTTAGCGGCTTCTAATTCCCTCGTCAAGTTTTCATCCTTCTACAAGGATTTAAGTACATGCGGGTAATTTCTAGCATTGGAAAGCAACCTACAACTTTATAAGAAAGCAACCTTTTGACTAGGAGAAAAAAGGGTTCACACGAAAGAACAAGAGCTATAGCAGAGTTCCATTAGTTGAGCTTCACTAACAAGTTCCCTCTCACATAGTTGAAAGCATAAAATTTGAAAACCAAAGCATTTATCTTTTGACCATCAACTTTTATTATTTTATATAGATGGAGTTTCTTTTAAGGAAATACAAATTACTTGTCACTAATTAGCGATTACATTGAACTAATTTAAACATATAGAGACAGAAGGTTCCTGGTACAACCTTCCTCATTGGTGAACATCAAGCGCTGAGCCTTAGTAACTGCCACCAAGTTATGTGGTGCGAGTGCTTCTTTGATTAGGATGGTGTTAAAGATGGTAACAGCCTAAATGATCACAAAATGGGGCATCCATTGACCAATTTATAAATCAATGTTAGCTTATGCAAAACATCAAAGTTGATAGTACTAAATGTAACCACAAAGAATGACAAGAGTACACAATGATGCATTATATGTGGCTCCACCTGAATAAAATTCTCATCCAAGAGTTAACGATGAGGAGACTGTTCCTTTGGATAAGCCAACTCCTCCATCTGCCAGTTTTCATGGGGAGCAACATGGTCATGTGAAGGAGTATATTGCTGCAAATTGAAGAACAAGATAAGACTCATCAGCAAAACGCGTAAATAACAATAATTTGACAACACAACTCATATGAATGGAAGGTGGACAAATTAGTAATCAATTCCTGCCACAAGGCATCAAAATTTCACATTTTAACGTTATAGAACAAGTGATTACAAAAGGAATGAGCAGAATCCAACAGTACGAATATTCTTTAACCTTACATACAACAGGTGAACTGCAACTACTTCTCTAGCTACAGAAGTTTTCATTCCCATAGCACATAGTTGAGCATTGTTTTATCTTCACCTTTAATAGGTAAATCCATAAGTGGTTACATAGCAGATAAAATCTCAGTAGTTGGAACATCCAAAGACACTTTACAGACCTTAATAGTATGTATTCTCTACGTCAGTCAAAGCTTTATATGCTGGATTGATTTTGCTTGGAGTAACGATGATGATCATACTGATGAAATAAAAGTGACCAAACTCAAAGACTGATTGAATAAGTTTGAAGAACATAACAAGCGAATGCATGATTTAGATTCATCAAAAACAAATACGTGGAAATTAGGTAAATTCAGTACCTCCATCTTGCTTAAAAGCTCTCTGGCTGTAGGAGCAGCAAGAACAATGTCACGAGCCCCTGGCTTGATGAAACCTTCTTCAACACCATTGTCAAATAGTGTAAGCAAAGAATTATAATAACCCTCAACATTTAGCAAACCAACCTGCACAAGAGGTTAAGATGGTCAAAGATCTTACAGCCAACTATCAAATTATACCGAATGTAATGCTATAGATACCGGTTTTTTGTGAATTCCAAGTTGTGCCCATGTTATCATTTCCAGAGTCTCTTCCATGGTTCCATATCCTCCTACCACATAATAAAAGCAATTTGACAAGAGTTTGAGAGCATATGTATCCCAAATGTTCTCTTACAGATAGCTACCTGGAAGTGCAATAAAGGCATCAGCTTGACTAGCCATTTCAGCTTTCCGCTCATGCATGTCCGAAACAATCTTTACATCACCAACACTTTCACCTGATATCTGTCAGTGCAACTCACGTTGAAAGTAACTATTTCAATCGAAACAACTTCACAGAATGCCAAATGAAGAGTTCTACCATTAAAGAAAGTTATTTCTGACTATCAGATGCTGCACCACTCAATCACTTCCAGTTAACTGTGAGCATAAATACCTTTTATGCAAGAATCATTAATCTGCAGTTTATCTGGATGACGTATTCGAATTTCCATGTTTTTACCTCGTTCAATGTGAGATGAAACTCGGATTAATTTTTGAACCACTTTGGCACTTGAAAGCTATTAGTAATTAGGCATATCGAACAAAACCATTTTATACCAATGATAACATTTCAGCAAAAGAAGAACTCCAAGCAAACAGAATATATGAGATAATATAACAAATTGGGAGAGAGAGAGAGAGAGATTGTAGCTTAGAGTCTTAGACAAATGTGAAATTTGAGTTCAAATTTTCAGCAAAATAGAACCTCAAGAAAAAAGAAAAGCAGTAATATAAAAACGATTCAGATAACTTAGCCCCTCAAGAAAAGAAAAAAGAAAAAAGAACAGTCAGAAGAACAGAGATGGAAGCTCAAACAAAGTGCAAAATTTGAGTTACAAGTTAATGTCCACATACCTCAATAGGAACAAGAGCTTTTGGGATGACCCTGCATGTTCAAAGCAATCAAGAATGAGTAGAAATTCTACAGCATAACTTACAAAATAAACCTCGCATACAATTTGCCATTGTAAACTTTAGAATTTCAATATTTCACTTACCCAAGGACATGGCAACCTCCCTCATAGACTCTCTGGGAAATCAACCCCATCAATCCAACACTTCCACCACCATACACCAAGTCAATCTTCCTACTTACCTGCAAAACAACATTATCAAAGTCAAAATAAGACTACATCAGTATAATATGCAAGTCACTTTCATAATGGGATAACACTTCAACAATGGTAATAGCTACCTATAAAAAAGTCAATGCCTAGTTGCCTACAGTACAACCAAAACAAAATCAACATATTTTTGCAAAAAGTTGGAAACTTTAAGTCAAAATACTTCTGTTATCAAACAAAACTTCACATAAACAATTCCCAAAATTCACCCAAAGCTAAAATCTTGAAAGTTGAAACTAAAGAATTCAAAGCAGAGAGGATTCAAGAATCAAGACTAACCAATTCATTCCCCAAGTCAATAGCAGCATCACTGAAGACTTTCCTATGGCCAGGATTGCTTCCACAGAAAACACAGATTCTCTTAAACTTGCTTCTATTATTGCTTTCCATTGAAAATCTTTCAACTCCTTTTGAGTTTTGATTCAATCTCCCAAAAAAAGAACTCCCCTTTATCTTCTTCTCCACACTCTCTCACCTTTTACAGAATCTCTCTGTACGGCCGCTGTATGTGTAAAATGGAATAAGGAAGAAATAAAAACAAAATAAAAAGGAAAAGAGTGACACACAAGACAAGGTAAAAGACAATTTAGATATTGCTTAGATTGATGAAAAATTAAGAAGACAACATAAGATCAAGAAATCAACAAGTCTTTATATTAATTATATGTATGATGTAGAAAACTCATAAGACGCCCCCACATGCTTTTTAGTGATTAAATTGAACAAGTAAACCATTAAAAAACTAAGTAATAATCTATAATTAAAAAATTAATACTCCTAATAAGAAGTATTAAGGAGGTAAGTACTACGTACCATGGAGAGGAGAGTCAGATTTTCATGATTATAAAGAGAGAAAAACAAGAAAAAAGGGGAAAAAAAGGTGGTATTTTTAAATGATAAAATTCCCAACAATTGTAAAGGACAAAAGCATTTATTAAGGCTTCTTATGCCTTGTATTTTCTACCTTGGGAAATAGTTACCCCTCATGTGTTCAACAATTTTAGACCACCCTACTTCCTAGGAGTTGATAGCCTATAATTGGAAGTGTTATTTTCATTCAAAAGAAGCAAAACAAGTGTCAAAAGTCAAAACTCTTTGATTAAGTAGGTTGGTGTACACTTGTTTCAACCAAATTTTTACTCCAATCGAAGGTTACTTTGTCTCTACGCGGATTTCAAAAAAATTATATAAGGTATTTGTAGACTAAACAGGCTCTTCCGAATTTTGTTTCATAAAACTGAAACTGGATTCTCTGTGTTCATTTTATAACGCAAACCATCGAGACGCATTATGTGGTTGCTTGGTAGGATGTATTAGGGAAATAATAGAAGAATCATATAGACAGCTGCCCAGTTAATTTCTTAAATTAAATATAGTCGATATATGTGTATTATATATGTATAATTATATATAATTAATATATAATTTATGTATACCGGCTAAAAGAGTAAACATTAAATCTGCCCAGCTAATTGTGTAACAATCCCAAAATAATACGTGTATTAGCTTTAGTATTATTAATCCCTTATTTAGTAATATATTTGTTTTAACATATGTGTTAGTTATATACCTTATTCAATACTATTCTTATACATAATAAACCACAGCATTAGAAATACCATAGTTTTTAATACATGAATAAGTATGTATAAAGATAAAATTGCCCTTTTTAATTCTTTTTAACACATGTGGAGAGTATTTTTGTACACAAATAATTATATTAAGAATATTATGTCATGCATATTATTTATAATACACCAAACTAAACAGTTGATACGAAATAATCTCAACATAAGTAATTCCATCATAATTATCACGTCATTACTAATACACCATTTTCAGTACTATTCTTATACACCCTACCAAATGACCCCTAAGATATTATCAACCGCTAACTACTAAACAAATTAAAGTTTGTAATGACACTTAAAAGTTTAAGATTATTCATTTGAAATTTGAATCAAAAGGATGAATATTATGGCGTGTTAATAGTTGCAAGCAAACAAGAACTTTACGAGCAAAATTTACTGATTATTTCAAATGCATAGCATCTCATGATAGCTTAGAATTAACGGTGATAGTACTAATTTCTTGAGATTTAATGATATCTATAAGCTCATTTAAAGAAATAAAATAAATATTATTTTTGTATTCGTTACAAAGAAAGTTCTGGGAGAATATATTTACTTCTTGAAAATTTTATGGTTCCTTTGGATGGACACATTTGAATTTTAAAGGGATTCTCAATGAAAGGTTGAATACATTTTGATTGGAGAGATGATTCAAATATTATTTGAAATGAAGAACTGTTATTCCCGGTCAGTATTGCTGTATTTGTAAATATTAATTCTGCAAAATATAAGTTAACGTAATGAAACAATAATAATAAATTCGAGCCCACTGAATTCACAGTGTTACCTTAAGGAATTTAATCCCCTCCTAGTACCCAAGGTAATGGATTATTTCCTCCCAGGATAGAACGAATAACATACTGGTGTAGCGGTACTTCAAACCCCAGTGTTTCGGCGAACACAAAGTTCGGTAGCAAATCACACTTACAGTTGCTTTGTTTGAAGTTAAAAAAACAATGCAGAACGAAGGAGTATATACTCAGAAAAACGTATGGAAGTTCTGAGAGGAAGGAGTGCAATGTATAGCCAATTTGTTGAGCGAATTGTATGTTGAGTTTTTTGGTATCTTTCTTCAACATTTGCTGCTCATATATATAGCAGCCAAGAAGGAGTGCAAGACCAAACGTCCACCCTTCATGGTGGAGCAAGCATTACATGTTTGTGGAGCAAGCACTTCATGGTGGGAAGACCATTATCCGGCTGCCAAATTATCAATACACGGATTGAAAAATATCCGTTTATAAATACGGATAATCTTACGTTAATATTTACTATTAACAAATAAATTTGGTCCAAAAAATTAATCAATCAATCGATCATTTGACCAAATCCGAATCCGAATCCGAATCCGAATCCGAATCCGAATCCGAAGCCGAAGCCGAAGCCGAAGCCGAAGCCGAAGCCGAAGCCGAAGCCGTAGCCGTAGCCGAAGCCGAGCCGAGCGAGCGACGACGACGACGGCGCGAGGCTTGCTTTCTTCTTAACTCTTTAAGAGCTACAAGAAGAGCAATTATATATATACCCACCAAAAATGTCTTCCACTTCCAATATGGGACAATGTCTCATTGTTAAGAGGGGAAAACTTAAAATTTTACTCAAAATTTCATTTTCCCTCCATTTCCCATTCACCCTCATTTTAAGAATATTACATCTTAAAAAATAAAACCTCAACAATCCCCCACATGAATGGGGAATGGCTATATCACGGAAGTATGCATGAAAAAACTGTGTGATTTACAAGCAAGGATTAATTGCATCTGGATAAGTAGGTTTCCCTTTGAACTTTCCGTAGTAAACTTATGTCGGATATACTCGGTCAATCGGTAGATTTGATATCTTTGAACCGTCGATCTTTGGTGTATACCTAGACAACCATAAGTCACACAATCAACCCTTAACCGTCTTTGGTTCTCATTGTTGTGTTCGTTTCAGCCATGAACACCGCCTGGTTTCATAAGTGCGTAGAGAACTGGCCTTACAAAGTTCTCCTTGAAGCGGCTCACACTTCACACTTAAATAGGTGATTCCTAAACGTGTCATCCTGTAGATACACTATTTGATATACCCCGTATCAAATTTAGAAATCATTAAAAAGCCTTAATGCTTTATCCTTGGTACTGAACATTGTCTCATCACGAGAATGGACTAAAATTTTATTTGACAATGTTGAACCGTCATTAATGACTTTGTTTGATCTCTTTGAACCTAGATCTTGGGATCTCCAGTCTTCTAGGTAGAGTTACCGCCACAATGACTTGTTCTCGGCCATAGCCCCATTCCCCTTGATGATTTCTCAACTACCTCTCTAGTTAGGCCTTTTGTAAGTGGATCCGACACATTATCACTTGACTTTACATAGTCAATTGTGATAATTCCTCTAGAGAGTAATTGCCTAACGGTTTTATGTCTTCGTCGTATATGACGAGATTTACCGTTATACATGACGCTCCCAGCCCTTCCAATTGCCGCTTGACTATCACAATGTATGCATATTGGTGCCAACGGTTTGGGCCAAAATGAAATGTCTTCCAAGAAATTCCGGAGCCATTCAGCTTCTTCACCGGCTTTATCTAAGGCTATGAATTCAGCCTCCATTGTAGAGCGGGCAATACATGTTTGTTTGGACGACTTCCAAGATACCGCTCCTCCACCAATAGTGAATACATATCCACTCGTGGACTTAGAATCAGTTGAACCGGTGATCCAATTTGCATCACAGTATCCCTCAATCACCGCAGGGAAATTACTGTAGTGCAATTCAAAGTTCTGGGTATGTTCTAAATATCCCAAAACTCGTTTCATTGCCATCCAATGAGATTGGCCTGGATTGCTCGTATATCGACTCAGTTTACTTATAGCACAAGCTATGTCTGGTCGTGTACAATTCATGATATACATTAAGCATCCCAATACACGAGCATAATCCAATTGTGATATGCTTTGGCCTTTGTTCTTTGCTAATGCAAGATTCACGTCAATTGGAGTCTTTGCAACTTTAAAGCCCAAGTGCTTGAATTTTTCAAGTACTGTCTTAATATAATGAGATTGTGACAATGCCAGACCTTGAGGAGTCTTATTGATCTTAATTCCCAGAATTAAATCAGCAACTCCCAAGTCTTTCATATCAAACTTGCTATTGAGCATACGCTTAGTAGCATTTATGTTGGCAATGTCATTACTCATTATCAACATATCATCCACATATAGGCAAACAATGACTATGTGATTTGGAACATTTTTAATGTACACGCATTTATCACATTCATTTATCTTAAAACCATTTGACAACATTGTTTGGTCAAATTTCGCATGCCATTGTTTGGGTGCTTGTTTTAGTCCGTAAAGAGACTTAACAAGTCTACATACCTTCTTTTCTTTACCTGGAACCACAAACCCTTCAGGTTATTCCATGTAAATTTCTTCCTCCAACTCTCCATTTAAGAAGGCCGTCTTAACATCCATTTGATGAATTTCAAGACCATACACTGCAGCTAATGCTACTAACATCCGTATGGACGTAATTCTTGTAACTGGAGAGTATGTATCAAAGTAGTCTAGACCTTCTCGTTGTCTATACCCTTTGACTACGAGCCTTGCCTTGAATTTATCAATAGTGCCATCATCTTTGATTTTTCTCTTAAAAATCCATTTAGAACCCAAAGGTTTATTTCCAGGAGGAAGATCAACCAATTCCCATGTATGGTTGTTCAATATGGATTCTATTTCACTATTGACTGCCTCTTTCCAAAACAATGATTCCGAAGAAGTCATAGCTTCTTTAAATGTTTGAGGCTCATTCTCCAATAAGAAAGTCACAAAATCTGGTCCAAATGAAGTAGACGTTCTTTGACGTTTACTACGTCTTGGATTCTCCTGATTACATGTACTTTCTTTTGTTTCCTCCCGAGGTCGTTTAGATCCTTCACCAAACGACTCACATTCCTTTTTATACGGATATATATTTTCAAAAAACTCAGCATTATCTGATTCTATAACCGTATTATTATGAATGTCGGGATTTTCTGATTTATGAACCAGAAATCGATATGCTTTACTATTTGTCGCATATCCTATGAAAACACAATCAACGGTTTTCGGTCCTATCTTTACCCTTTTGGGTTTAGGAACTTGCACTTTTGCCAAACACCCCCACACTTTAAAATAATTCAAGTTGGGCTTCCTTCCTTTCCATTGTTCATAAGGAATGGATTGTGTTTTGCTATGGGGCACTCGATTTAATATTCGATTAGCCGTAAGAATGGCTTTCCCCCACAAGTTCTGTGGCAAACCAGAACTTATCAACAACGCATTCATCATCTCCTTTAATGTGCGATTCTTTCTTTCCGCAATCCCATTAGATTGGGGCGTGTAAGGGGCTGTTGTTTGATGAATAATTCCATATTCTAAACATATTTCTTCAAAAGGAGATTCATATTCACCACCCCTATCACTTCTTATCATTTTTACTTTCTTGTTAAGTTGCGTTTCAACTTCATTTTTGTATTGCCTGAATGCGTCTATTGCTTCATCTTTACTATTCAGTAAGTAAACATAGCAATATCGAGTACCATCGTCAATAAAAGTTATGAAATACTTCTTTCCACCGCGAGATGGTATTGACTTCATGTCACAAATATCTGTGTGAATTAAGTCTAAAGGATTTGAATTCCTTTTAACTGACTTATAAGGATGTTTAACATACTTAGATTCCACACATGTTTGACATTTTGATTTTTCGCATTCAAACTTGGGCAGTACTTCTAAGTTAATCATTTTCCGCAAGGTTTTATAATTGACATGACCCAAACGTACATGCCATAAATCATTTGACTCAAGTAAGTAAGAAGAAGCTGAAATATTATTATTATTTTCAACAACCATTACATTTAGGTTGAAAAGGCCCTCGGTGAGGTAACCTTTTCCCACAAATATTTCATTCTTACTAATTACAACCTTGTTGGATACAAAAATGCACTTAAAACCGTGCTTAACAAGAAGTCCAGTAGAGACTAAATTCTTTCTCATTTCGGGAACATGAAGGACATTGTTCAAAGTCATGACCTTGCCAGAAGTCATTTTTAGAAATACCTTCCCATATCCTTCAACTTTTGCTGTTGAAGCATTTCCCATATAAACTGTCTCTCCGGGTTCAGCAAGAGCATAGGTAGCAAAAGCCTCTCTAACTGCACAAACATGGCGAGTGGCTCCTGAATCAAACCACCACAGTTTAGGATTTCCCACCAAGTTACATTCAGAGAGCATGGCACACAAGTTATCAACATCATCATGGTTTACTACCATGTTTGCTTGACCCCTTTTCTTGTCTTTCTTCAGGAGCACGACACTCCGTAGATTTGTGTCCGGTTTTCCCACAGTTGTAGCAGTTTCCACTGAACCGCTTCTTGCTTGGGTTGTATTTCGGACCAGAAGCCTTCTTCCTCTTTTTGTTAGCTTCAACAATATTTGCTCCCATTATTGTTGAATTTCCACGGCCTCTCCTTTCAGCAGCTTTATTGTCCTCTTCGATTCTCAACCGAACAATGAGATCTTCAAGGGATATTTCCTTTCGTTTGTGTTTCAAATAATTTTTGAAGTCCTTCCACAACGGAGGCAACTTCTCAATCATTGCTGCTACTTGGAATGCTTCGTTGATTACAAGACCTTCAGCAAGTAGATCATGAATAATCACTTGCAATTCCTGGACTTGAGTAATAACAGACTTGCTATCTATCATTTTGTAGTCCAGAAATTTTGCGGCAACGAATTTCTTCATCCCGGCATCTTCAGTCTTATATTTCTTTTCAAGCGCATTCCACAATTCTTTGGATGTCTCCATGCTACTGTATACATTATACAGATTATCATCCAGTCCGCTAAGAATATAATTCTTGCATAAAAAATCAGAATGCTTCCACGCTTCAATCACGAGAAAGCGTTCATTATCTGGAGTTTTATCCGGCAGATCAGGAACATCTTCCTTGATGAACTTCTGTAGACATAACGTAGTTAAGTAGAAGAACATCTTCTGCTGCCAGCGTTTGAAATCAATCCCGGAAAATTTTCCGGGTTTTTCTGCCGGTGCCAACGCCGGTGTTCGGCTTGTCGTTGCGTTGGCAGTCGCCATCGGAACAGCTTGGTTTTCGTTTTCAGTCATCATCTTTTTCAGAAAAGAATGACACAAACAAACGTTTAATACACGTTTTCAAACTGGAGTAAAAATCACGTAGATTTTAATATCCAACAAAACGCCACGAAGGCTTAACTCTCCAAAACGGGAGTACACAAACCACAAAGGTTTTAGTTTGCAGAATAATAAGAATAACACAAGTACAGAAATAAATATTAAATTCCTTAAGATTGTTATTCCCGGTCAGTATTGCTGTATTTGTAAATATTAATTCTGCAAAATATAAGTTAACGTAATGAAACAATAATAATAAATTCGAGCCCACTGAATTCACAGTGTTTCCTTAAGGAATTTAATCCCCTCCTAGTACCCAAGGTAATGGATTATTTCCTCCCAGGATAGAACGAATAACACACTGGTGTAGCGGTACTTCAAACCCCAGTGTTTCGGTGAACACAAAGTTCGGTAGCAAATCACACTTACAGTTGCTTTGTTTTTAGTTAAAAAAACAATGCAGAACGAAGGAGTATATACTCAGAAAAACGTATGGAAGTTCTGAGAGGAAGGAGTGCAATGTATAGCCAATTTGTTGAGCGAATTGTATGTTGAGTTTTTTGGTATCTTTCTTCAACATTTGCTGCTCATATATATAGCAGCCAAGAAGGAGTGCAAGACCAAACGTCCACCCTTCATGGTGGAGCAAGCATTACATGTTTGTGGAGCAAGCACTTCATGTTTGTGGAGCAAGCACTTCATGGTGGGAAGACCATTATCCGGCTGCCAAATTATCAATACACGGATTGGAAAATATCCGTTTACAAATACGGATAATCTTACGTTAATATTTACTATTAACAAATAAATTTGGTCCAAAAAATTAATCAATCAATCGATCATTTGACCAAATCCAAATCCAAATCCAAATCCAAATCCGAATCCGAATCCGAATCCGAAGCCGAAGCCGTAGCCGTAGCCGAAGCCGAGCCGAGCGAGCGACGACGACGACGGCGCGAGGCTTGCTTTCTTCTTAACTCTTTAAGAGCTACAAGAAGAGCAATTATATATATACCCACCAAAAATGTCTTCCACTTCCAATATGGGACAATGTCTCATTGTTAAGAGGGGAAAACTTAAAATTTTACTCAAAATTTCATTTTCCCTCCATTTCCCATTCACCCTCATTTTAAGAATATTACATCTTAAAAAATAAAACCTCAACAATCCCCCACATGAATGGGGAATGGCTATATCACAGAAGTATGCATGAAAAAACTGTGTGATTTACAAGCAAGGATTAATTGCATCTAGATAAGTAGGTTTCCCTTTGAACTTTCCGTAGTAAACTTATGTCGGATATACTCGGTCAATCGGTAGATTTGATATCTTTGAACCGTCGATCTTTGGTGTATACCTAGACAACCATAAGTCACACAATCAACCCTTAACCGTCTTTGGTTCTCATTGTTGTGTTCGTTTCAGCCATGAACACCGCCTGGTTTCATAAGTGCGTAGAGAACTGGCCTTACAAAGTTCTCCTTGAAGCGGCTCACACTTCACACTTAAATAGGTGATTCCTAAACGTGTCATCCTGTAGATACACTATTTGATATACCCCGTATCAAATTTAGAAATCATTAAAAAGCCTTAATGCTTTATCCTTGGTACTGAACATTGTCTCATCACGAGAATGGACTAAAATTTTATTTGACAATGTTGAACCGTCATTAATGACTTTGTTTGATCTCTTTGAACCTAGATCTTGGGATCTCCAGTCTTCTAGGTAGAGTTACCGCCACAATGACTTGTTCTCGGCCATAGCCCCATTCCCCTTGATGATTTCTCAACTACCTCTCTAGTTAGGCCTTTTGTAAGTGGATCCGACACATTATCACTTGACTTTACATAGTCAATTGTGATAATTCCTCTAGAGAGTAATTGCCTAACGGTTTTATGTCTTCGTCGTATATGACGAGATTTACCGTTATACATGACGCTCCCAGCCCTTCCAATTGCCGCTTGACTATCACAATGTATGCATATTGGTGCCAACGGTTTGGGCCAAAATGAAATGTCTTCCAAGAAATTCCGGAGCCATTCAGCTTCTTCACCGGCTTTATCTAAGGCTATGAATTCAGCCTCCATTGTAGAGCGGGCAATACATGTTTGTTTGGACGACTTCCAAGATACCGCTCCTCCACCAATAGTGAATACATATCCACTCGTGGACTTAGAATCAGTTGAACCGGTGATCCAATTTGCATCACAGTATCCCTCAATCACCGCAGGGAAATTACTGTAGTGCAATTCAAAGTTCTGGGTATGTTCTAAATATCCCAAAACTCGTTTCATTGCCATCCAATGAGATTGGCCTGGATTGCTCGTATATCGACTCAGTTTACTTATAGCACAAGCTATGTCTGGTCGTGTACAATTCATGATATACATTAAGCATCCCAATACACGAGCATAATCCAATTGTGATATGCTTTGGCCTTTGTTCTTTGCTAATGCAAGATTCACGTCAATTGGAGTCTTTGCAACTTTAAAGCCCAAGTGCTTGAATTTTTCAAGTACTGTCTTAATATAATGAGATTGTGACAATGCCAGACCTTGAGGAGTCTTATTGATCTTAATTCCCAGAATTAAATCAGCAACTCCCAAGTCTTTCATATCAAACTTGCTATTGAGCATACGCTTAGTAGCATTTATGTTGGCAATGTCATTACTCATTATCAACATATCATCCACATATAGGCAAACAATGACTATGTGATTTGGAACATTTTTAATGTACACGCATTTATCACATTCATTTATCTTAAAACCATTTGACAACATTGTTTGGTCAAATTTCGCATGCCATTGTTTGGGTGCTTGTTTTAGTCCGTAAAGAGACTTAACAAGTCTACATACCTTCTTTTCTTTACCTGGAACCACAAACCCTTCAGGTTGTTCCATGTAAATTTCTTCCTCCAACTCTCCATTTAAGAAGGCCGTCTTAACATCCATTTGATGAATTTCAAGACCATACACTGCAGCTAATGCTACTAACATCCGTATGGACGTAATTCTTGTAACTGGAGAGTATGTATCAAAATAGTCTAGACCTTCTCGTTGTCTATACCCTTTGACTACGAGCCTTGCCTTGAATTTATCAATAGTGCCATCATCTTTTATTTTTCTCTTAAAAATCCATTTAGAACCCAAAGGTTTATTTCCAGGAGGAAGATCAACCAATTCCCATGTATGGTTGTTCAATATGGATTCTATTTCACTATTGACTGCCTCTTTCCAAAACAATGATTCCGAAGAAGTCATAGCTTCTTTAAATGTTTGAGGCTCATTCTCCAATAAGAAAGTCACAAAATCTGGTCCAAATGAAGTAGACGTTCTTTGACGTTTACTACGTCTTGGATTCTCCTGATTACATGTACTTTCTTTTGTTTCTTCCCGAGGTCGTTTAGATCCTTCACCAAACGACTCACATTCCTTTTTATACGGATATATATTTTCAAAAAACTCAGCATTATCTGATTCTATAACCGTATTATTATGAATGTCGGGATTTTCTGATTTATGAACCAGAAATCGATATGCTTTACTATTTGTCGCATATCCTATGAAAACACAATCAACGGTTTTCGGTCCTATCTTTACCCTTTTGGGTTTAGGAACTTGCACTTTTGCCAAACACCCCCACACTTTAAAATAATTCAAGTTGGGCTTCCTTCCTTTCCATTGTTCATAAGGAATGGATTGTGTTTTGCTATGGGGCACTCGATTTAATATTCGATTAGCCGTAAGAATGGCTTCCCCCCACAAGTTCTGTGGCAAACCAGAACTTATCAACAACGCATTCATCATCTCCTTTAATGTGCGATTCTTTCTTTCCGCAATCCCATTAGATTGGGGCGTGTAAGGGCTGTTGTTTGATGAATAATTCCATATTCTAAACATATTTCTTCAAAAGGAGATTCATATTCACCACCCCTATCACTTCTTATCATTTTTACTTTCTTGTTAAGTTGCGTTTCAACTTCATTTTTGTATTGCCTGAATGCGTCTATTGCTTCATCTTTACTATTCAGTAAGTAAACATAGCAATATCGAGTACCATCGTCAATAAAAGTTATGAAATACTTCTTTCCACCGCGAGATGGTATTGACTTCATGTCACAAATATCTGTGTGAATTAAGTCTAAAGGATTTGAATTCCTTTTAACTGACTTATAAGGATGTTTAACATACTTAGATTCCACACATGTTTGACATTTTGATTTTTCGCATTCAAACTTGGGTAGTACTTCCAAGTTAATCATTTTCCGAATCCGAATCCGAATCCGAAGCCGAAGCCGAAGCCGAAGCCGAAGCCGAAGCCGAAGCCGAAGCCGAAGCCGTAGCCGTAGCCGTAGCCGTAGCCGTAGCCGAAGCCGAGCCGAGCGAGCGACGACGACGACGGCGCGAGGCTTGCTTTCTTCTTAACTCTTTAAGAGCTACAAGAAGAGCAATTATATATATACCCACCAAAAATGTCTTCCACTTCCAATATGGGACAATGTCTCATTGTTAAGAGGGGGAAACTTAAAATTTTACTCAAAATTTCATTTTCCCTCCATTTCCCATTCACCCTCATTTTAAGAATATTACATCTTAAAAAATAAAACCTCAACAATCCCCCACATGAATGGGGAATGGCTATATCACGGAAGTATGCATGAAAAAACTGTGTGATTTACAAGCAAGGATTAATTGCATCTGGATAAGTAGGTTTCCCTTTGAACTTTCCGTAGTAAACTTATGTCGGATATACTCGGTCAATCGGTAGATTTGATATCTTTGAACCGTCGATCTTTGGTGTATACCTAGACAACCATAAGTCACACAATCAACCCTTTTTCGCTTTTAACTTCTTCTTCATTGCAATAGCTATACTCAAGAATGATCACTTTGATTGTTAGAGAGAGGATTTTCAAGTGGAAGAGAAGATAAGTGGTTTTTCAGTCCGCATATATCAAACGCATTTATTCTCATATTGAAGATATAGCCAACTTCATACTTCCTTGGTTGATATTTCTAGTGTCATTCTTAGAAGAGTCATCAATTATTGCTAGTGTCATAAAGAGTCTTCGTGTAGGTAGGACGAGCAAACTGCTCTCCTTGTGAGGTAGAAACATTGAAAAAATTTATTAGGTACAATCAATTTATGTATAAAATCTTTTAATTTATTTATCCACTAGCTAAACCATGTATGTTTTAATTCCGTGTTTGCTTGCTTATTTACCCTTTCTTTTTGATAACTCGGTAACTACTTGATCTCGGTTAATTAGTGTTAATTTAGAATTAACTACTGCTACATTTTTTCCTTCTTTTTAGGCAGCACATTTTTTGGAACTCGACACCTTCCTTCGTCTCACAGTTGAAACAATGAAAAGGAGGGTCGATATATGTTAACAGTGGAGAATCTATCAGGCATACTTCTCCCACTTATGATTAGTCCCGGACAAATAATATGTATTAGTTATATATGTCAATCTAAGTCTAGGGACTTATTAGATAATAAAATTGAAAACTATTACTATAAATTAAGGATAACTCAATAAAATTAGTGGTCTAAAACCATATTTTAATTGAGGTTTTAAACATTTTAATAGACTTTACAAAAAAAATTAGTTTTTTTTTATCGTATATTTTGTTAATAATGTAGTATTCTTACAAGATATAAAGTGTTAAACTTCACATAGTAATGTCACGATCCGAAATTCCCACCTTCGGGACCGTGATAACACCTAACATTTCACTTGCTAGGCAAGCCAACGTTAGAATAATATTATTCATTTTAAAATAATTTTTAAATTGATTAATAACAAAGAATTAAATGCGAAAGTAAAGTCTGAAATGTAGTGAATAC
Source organism: Nicotiana tomentosiformis (assembly GCF_000390325.3). Lineage (NCBI taxonomy): Eukaryota > Viridiplantae > Streptophyta > Magnoliopsida > Solanales > Solanaceae > Nicotiana > Nicotiana tomentosiformis. The sequence continues at coordinate 98,331,928 of NC_090819.1, read as the reverse complement.
TCCATAAAATAACGGTGTCTAAATACCATCCCAGAATTGGTGTCACAAGTGCACGAGCTTCTAGAATAATATTAATAAAGGTCTGAATAAAATAAAGATGTCTGAAAATAAACACACAGCTAAAGTAAAGTAGACGGGGACTTCAGAACTGCGGACGCCATGCAGTTATACCTCAAGTCTCCTCTGATAACTGAAATCCGAGCAAATCTATGGCACGCCGCTGGGACCAACTCCGAAATTTACACAAGAAGTGCAGAGTGTAGTATCAGTACAACCGACCCCATGTACTGGTAAGTGCCGAGCCTAACCTCGACGAAGTAGTGACGAGGCTAAGGCAGGTCACTTATATTAACCTATACGCAATAATAGTAATAACCACAATAATAGAATTAAATCACGTAACTCATTTCTAATAGTTGAAGTCAACTCAACGGTCATAACAAATTATTATTTAAATTAATTTTCGTTACAACGTGCAATCCGCTCCCACCACGTATTCATTTTCAATCATCCCATATATATATATATATATATATATATATATATATATATATATATATATATATATATATATTTTAATCAAGTATATATAGACTTTTAAATAAGTCTGTTGCGGCGAGCAACCCGATACCCCAATATGGACTTTTAACAAGTCTGTTGCAGCGTGCAACCCGATCCCTCAATATGGACTTTTAATAAGTTTAATGCGGCGTGCAACCCGATCCCCCAATATGTTCTTTTACCAATTCTTATAGAAGAAATTTGTCCCAATAAATGCAACAATTAATATAAAAATTTTAAGACAACAAGCATACAATAATTATGATTTAATTATGAAACAAATAATGATAAATAACAATTTATTATGAAAATCAGGGAGAAAGTATGCAGTTTACTATTTAATATGCTAAATGTCATTAATGCACATAAATCAAATCAACATGTAGCAATTATTGCAGGAATTCAAGAATTAATATTTGACAAAGAATAGGAGAGAAACAATTAATTCGTGTATTAAAACAAATTTAGGATTTTCAAATAATTATGCAAACAATTAATTTGACGACGTATAGACACTCGTCACCTCGCCTATACGTCGTTCACATGCATTTCACATAACAAATAATTTAAGTGTTCTATTCCCTCAAGTCAAGGTTAACCACGACACTTACCTCGCTTTGCAATTTCAATCAATTATTCGACCACAACTTTTTCTTTCGAATTTATCTCCAAAAGCGTCAAATCTATTCACAAACAATTCGATATACTCAATACGAATCATAGGAATTAATTCCATATGAATTTACTAATTTTTCGGATAAAATCCGAAATTCACTTTAAAAATTGATAGTGGGGCCCACGTCTCAAATCTTGAAAAAACTTATGAAATTCAAACACCCATTCCGAGACGAGTCTAACCCTATAAAAATTATCAAATTCCGATGTTAAATGGACCTTCAAATCTTAAATTTTCGTTTTTGGAAGATTTTATAAAAATCTGATTTTTCTCCCAAAATTTTACGAATTCATGATATAACTGAGTATGAAATCATGAAATATAATCAATATAGGATAAGAAACACTTATCCCAATATTTTTCCGTGAAAATCGCTCAAAAATCTTCTTACCCGAGCTCAAAATCGAAAATGGTAGAAAATGGGTCGAAATCCCATTTCCAGAACTTATGTTCTGTTTGCCCATATTTTTACCCTATGCGATCGCGTACAATGCTTCACGATCGCGAAGCACATTTTTAGGCTGCCCAGCTTTTGCTCTACGCAAACGCGACAGTTATCTCGCGAACGCGAAGTACAACTTCTCAGCCTTCCGCGATTGCGGACTACCTTGTGCGATCACATAGCACAAATTTTGTGCTTCAGCTTCTGTCTCATTCCTTCTTCGCGAACGCGGCTTTGCCCACGCATTCGCGATGCCTTAGCTTCTCCAACTGTGCTATCGCGTACAATACTATGCGATCGCATAGTACAAATTTCCATCAATTCTCAACAAACCTTCACGATCGCGGACACAGTCACGCGATCGCATAGAAGGAAACTAGAACTGGAAATACCAGATTTTTCCAAAGTTTTAAAACACCCGTAACCTATCCGAAACTCACCCGAGCCCTCAGGGCTCCAAACCAAACATTTACACAAGTCCTAAAATATCATACAAACTTGCTCATATGATCAAATTGCCAAAATAACACCTAGAACTACGAATCAGATATCAAATCAAATGAAATTTTCAAGAAAACTTTAAAACTTATATTTTCACAACCAAACGTCCGAATTACGTCAAATCAACTCCGTTTCTCGCCAAATTTGGCAGACAAGTCATAAATATTATGGTGGACCTATACCGGGTTCCAGAACCAAAATATGGACCCGGTGTCAATAAATTCAACATCAGTAAATTCTTAAAATCCTGAAGCTTTCAAACTTTTAATTTTTTATCAACATTCCATATCTCGGGCTAGGGACCTCGGAATTCGATTTCGGGCATACGCCCAAGTCCCTAATCATGATACGGACCTACCGGAATTATCTAAATACTAATACGAGTCTGTTTGCTCAAAATGTTGTCCAAAGTCAACTAAATTGAGTTTTAAAGTTCTATTTCACATTTTAATCCATTTTTCACACAAAAACTTTTCAGAAAATTATACGGACTACGCATGCAAGTCGAGGAATGATAAATAGTGCTTTTCGAGGTCTTAGAACACAGAATTACTTATTAAATTTAAAGATGACACTTTGGGTCATCACATTCTTCACCTCTAAAACAAGCGTTCGTCCTCGAACGGAGTTAGAAAAAGTACCTAGCTGGAGAAAAGCTGTGGATATTTACTCCGCATGTCCGACTCGGACTCCCAGGTAGATGCCTCTACCGGTTGACCTCTCCATTGCACCCGAACTGAAGGATAACTCTTAGACCTCAACTGTCGGACCTGCCGGGCTAGAATAGCCACCGACTCCTCCTCGTAAGTCAAATCTTTGTCCAATTGGACTGAGCTGAAATTTAACACATGGGACGGATCACCATGATATTTTCGGAGCATAGACACATGGAACACCGGATGAACCGCTGATAAACTAAGTGGTAATGCAAGCGTGTAGGCTACTTCACCCACCCTTTCAAGAATTTCAAATGGTCCAATATACCTATGGCTCAACTTGCCCTTCTTTCCGAACCTCATTACACCTTTCATAGGTGAAACCTGGAGTAATATTCTTTCTCCAACCATGAATGCAATATCACGAACTTTACGGTCGGCATAACTCTTTTGCCTCGACTGAGCTGTGCGAAGTCAATCTTGAATAACCTTGACCTTACCCAAGGCATCCTGTACCAAATCGGTACCCAACAACCGAGCCTCTCCCGGTTCGAACCAGCCAACTGGCGAATGGCATCGCCTTCCGTATAATGCCTCATATGGAGCTATCTGAATGCTCAACTGGTAGCTATTATTATAAGCAAACTCCGCAAGTGGCAAGAACTGATCCCAAGAACCTCCAAAGTCTATAACACAAGCGCGAAGCATATCTTCCAATATCTGAATGGTGCGCTCTGACTATCCGTCTGTCTGTGGATGAAATGATGTACTCAACTCAACCCGTATGCCTAATTCACGTTGTACAACCCTTCAGAAGTGTGAGATAAATTGCGTACCTCGATCTGAAATAATAAACATGGGCACACCGTGAAGGCGGACAATCTGACGAATGTAAATTTCAGCTAACCTTTCTGAAGAATAGGTAACTGCCACTGGAATGAAATGTACTGACTTGGTCAACCTATCTACAATGACCCAAACTGCATCAAATTTTCTCTGAGTCCGTGGGAGTCCAACAACAAAATCCATAGTGATACGCTCCCATTTCCACTCAGGAATTTCTAACTTCTAAAGCAAACCACCAGGTCTCTGATGCTCGTACTTAACTTGCTGACAATTCAGACACCGAGCTACATATGCAACTATATCTTTTTTCATTCTCCTCCACCAATAATGTTGCCACAAATCTTGATACATTTTGGCGGTACCTGGATGAATAAAATACCTGGAATTGTGTGCCTTTTCAAGAATTAATTCATGAAGCCCGTCAACATTAGGTACACAAATACGACCCTGCATTCGCAGAAGTCCATCTTTCCCTACAACAACCTGTTTGGCATCATTGTGTCGCACCATGTCCTTAAGGACAAGTAAACGAGGATCATCATACTGCCGCTCTCTGATGCGCTCATATAAAGAAGACCGAGCAACTGTGGAAGCTAGAACCCGACTGGGTTCCGAAACATCTAACCTCACGAACTGATTAGCCAACGTCTGAAATCTGCAGCTAACGGCCTCTCACCAACCGGAATATATGCAAGACTGCCCATACTCACAACCTTTCTACTCAAAGCATCGGCCACTACATTGGCCTTTCCGGGGTGATACAAAATGGTGATATCATAGTCTTTCAACAATTCCAACCATCTTCTCTGCCTCAAATTAAGATCTTTTTGTTTGAACAGATACTGAAGACTACAATGATCAGTAAATACCTCACACGAGACACCGTAGAGGTAATGCCTCCAATTCTTCAGCGTATGAACAATGGCTGCCAATTCTAAGTCATGAACATGATAATTCTTCTCGTGAACTTTTAACTGCCACGACGCATATGCAATCACCGTGCCATCTTGCATTAATACTGCACCAAGCCCAATGTAAGATGCGTCACAATATACCATATACGATCCTGAACCTGTGGGTAATACCAATACTGGTGCCGTAGTCAAAGCGGTCTTGAGCTTCTGAAAGCTTAACTCACACTCATTTGACCATCTGAATGGGACACCTTTCTGGGTCAGTCTGGTCAATAGGCTTGCTATAGATGAAAACCCTTCCACGAACCGACGATAGTAACCTGCTAAACCCAGGAAACTCCGGATCTCTGTAACTGAGGTAGGTCTAGGCCAATTCTGAACAACCTCTATCTTCTTATGATCCACCTTTATGCCTTCTACCGATACCACATGCCCCAAAAAGGCAACTAAGTCTAATTAAAACTCACATTTTGAAAATTTGGCATATAACTGAGTATTCTTCAAAGTATGAAGCACACTTCGAAGATGCTGCTCATGCTCCTCTCGACTACTGGAGTAAATCAAGATATCATCAATGAATACAACCACAAAAGAATCCAAATGGGTCTTGAACACCTGATTCATCAAATCCATAAATGCTGCTGGGATATTTGTCAACCCAAATGACATCACTAGGAATTTGTAATGCCCATACCGAGTACGAAAAGCTATTTTAGGGATATCAGATGCCCTAATATTCAACTTATGGTAACCAGACCTCAAATTGATCTTCGAAAATGCCTTGGTATCCTGAAGCTGATCAAATAAGTCATCAATTCTTGGTAGCAGATATTTGTTTTTGATAGTGGCCTTGTTCAACTGCCGATAGTCTATACACATCCGCATAGAGCCATCTTTCTTATTTACAAATAATACTGGTGCACCCCAGAGCGAGACACTGGGTCTAATGAATCCCTGATCAAGCAACCCTGCTGGTAGAATGGCCAGAAGTTCCTTTCCACTCTAGCCTAGGTAACCCCGGCATGGCTATTGTCACTGTCTTGGCATGATAATCCAATATAGCATGATAAGGTAACATCCAATACATGCCCAAGATGACATCAAAATATGCCATATCAAGAAGTAGAAGATCCACACTAGTCTCAAGACTATCAATAGTAGCCACACACGAATGATAGACATGATCTACTACAACAGAGTCTCCCACCGGTGTAGATACACACACAGAAGCACTCAGAGAATCACAAGGCACAACCAAATATGAAGCAAAATAGGAGAACACATAGGAATAAGTAGATCCTGGATCAAATAGAACTGAAGCATCTCTATGGCAAACTAGAATAATACCTATGATCACAGCATCAGATGACTCGGCCTCAGGCCTAGCTGGAAAAGCATAAAATCGGGGTTGAGCCCTACCACTCTGAACTGCGTCCCTGGGACGGCCTCTAGCTGGCTGGCCTCTACCTCTAACGGTCTGACCTCCACCTCTAAGGCCTGACCTCCATCTCTAGCTGCCTGACCCCTACCTCTAGCTGGCTGAGCAGGCGGTGAAGCAACCGGTGCCGGTATGATGGCATGAGAATCCTGCCGAGATCTGTTACTCGCCAACCTAGGGCAATACCTCATGAAGTGATCAATGTTCCCACACTTATAACACACATCCTGATGTCGTGGCTGCTGAAGCTGAAGCTGACCCTAATGGGCCGGATAACCATTGTAGTGACTCTAGAGTGGTGGTGCACTGATAGGAGCTGAATGTGCACTAAGTGTTGGCTGCCAAAGTAAGGCATAATAGGACCGTGACTCCCTGAAGCACCGGGAGATGCATGAAGTGCTGAATGAAACGGTCTGGGAGGATGACCCCTACCAAAATTACCTCTGCCTCTAGGCGAGGCACCACTAAAACCACCAAACTGATGAGGCCTCTTATCAGAACTCTGCCCTCTCTCCTGTGCAAGAAACATCTCGATCCTCCTCGCGACATTAGCAGCTGCCTAAAAAGAAATCTCACTTCCGGTCTCCTTGGCCATCTGAAGCCTGATAGGGTGAGTGAGTCCCTCAATAAACCTTTTCACTCTCTCTCTCTCAGTAGGTAGTAAAAGGAGAGCATGACAGGCCAAATCCACAAAACGGGACTCATATTGAGTAACAGTCATAGTGCCTGCTGTAGACGCTCAAATTGCTTGCGGTAATCCTCTCTCAGTGTGCTAGGAAGGAACTTCTACAGAAATAGCTGAGAGAACTGCTCCCATAAGTGCATGCGATCCGATTGGTCTGGTCAATGTATAATCTCTCCACCACCTCTTGGCGGAACCCGTTATCTAAAATACAGCAAAATCAACCCCATTGGTCTCAAATATACCCATGTTCCGCAACACCTTATGGCAGCGATCAAGATAATCCTGTGGGTCCTCAGAAAGGGGTAACACAGAAGTGATCTGGAAAGAGCTTAGTGAACTTATCTAGTCTCAATAAGGCCTCAAAAGACATGGCGGGCCTATCACCGGTCTGTGCAGCAACAACTGGCTGAACTATCCCAACTGGCGGGGCTGCTAGAGCCTGATTCTGGGGAGCCATCTGTTCCGGAGTGGGATTAGTGGGAGTTCATTCTCTTCCCCCAGCTTGTAAGATGGCTGGTGCCACTAGAAATGTGCCATTATGGGCCACGCCCTCCATAAGACTCACCAAATGGACTAGAGCGTCCTGAAGCACTAGAGTAGCTATGAATCCTTCCAGGACCTGAACTGTTTCAACTGGTACATTCTGAACTGGATCCTCCTCCTGAAGATCCACCTGAGGTTCTACAACAGGTGCAGCTGCTTGAGCTCTAGACTGAGCTCCACCTCTGCCTCTGCCTCGGCCTCTAGCATGACCTCGGCCTCGACCTCTACCCTTGACCATAGTTGCCACCGGGGGCTATGGTCCCTGTCCATCGGTAGATGTATTACGTGTTCTCACCATCTGCGAGAGAATAAGAGTAGAATAGTTCAATCATCGATGATAGAAAAAATCGCACGACAGAATAATAAAGAAGTGATATTGATCCTAAACTTCATAGCCTCTGAGAGATAAGTACAGACATTTATGTACCGATCCTTCAGACTCTACTAAGCTTGCTCGTGAATCATGAGACCTGTGTAACCTAGTGCTCTGATACCAACTATCACGACCCGAAATTCTCACCTTCGGGACCATGATGGCGCCTAACATTTTACTTGCTAGGCAAGCCAATATTAGAATAATATTATCCATTTTAAAACAATTTTTAAATTAATTAATAACAAAGAATTAAATGCGAAAGTAAAGTCTGAAATGTAGTGAATAATCTATAAAATAACGGTATCTAAATGCCATCCCATAATTAGTGTTACAAGTGCACGAGCTTCTAGAATAATATAAAAAAAGGTCTGAATAAAATAAAGTTGTCTGAAAACAAACACACAACTAAATTAAAATAGACGGGGACTTCAAAACTTCGGACGCCATGCAGTTATACCTCAAGTCTCCTCTGGTAGCTGAAATCCGAGCAAATCTATGGTACGCCGCTGAGACCAACTCCGAAATTTACACAAGAAATGCAGAGTGTAGTATCAGTACAACCGACCCCATGTACTGGTAAGTGCCGAGCCTAACCTCGACGAAATAGTGATGAGGCTAAGGCAGGTCACTTATATTAACCTGTACACAATAATAGTGTGATGACCTAAGAGGTCATCTTGTATTTTAGGACTTCAATCCACGCTCGTTAGCCTTAAAAATCTTATATTTATCCTTCTCGATTTACGTACACAATCCGGGCGTAATTCTGGAAAGCCTTTATGTGAAAAATAGGAGAAATAATAAATTTTGAAATTTAAAAGTGAGTTTTAGTTGACTTTGGTCAACGTTTTGTGTAAACGGACCCGGACCCATATTCCGACGGTTCCGGTGAGTCCATAATAAAATATGGGATCCAGGCGTATGCCCGGAATCGAATTCCGAGGTCCATAGCCCGAGAAATGAATTTTTGACTAAAATTGAATTTCAGAAAAATTAGTGGTTTTAAAGTTTAAGCTTAATGCTTGATTTTGATGGTATCGGGCCCGTATTTTGGTTTCGGAGCCCGGTACAGGTCCGTTATAATATCTGAACTATGTCTCTGAAATTTGGTGAGAAACGGAGTTTAAATGACGTGATTCGGACCTTCGGTTGAGAAAATAGTAACTTTAAGTATTCTTGAGAATTTCATTGATTTTGTTGCTAAATCCGTAGTTTTATGTGTTATTTTGGTGATTTAATCGTACGAGCTAATCCGTATGATGTTGTTAGACTTGTGCGCATTCTTGGTTTGGAGCCCCGAGGGCTCGGGTGAGTTTCGGATAGGCTACGGGGTGATTTGCACTTAGAAAATCTAAGATTTTTTTGTAGCAGCTGTTCTGGTGTGCCCTTCTTCGCGTTCGCGTAGGAAGTGTCGCGAACGCGAAAGGTAAAGTGGGGCCAGGAGAATTTTCTTCTCTGCGAACGCGAAGGACTGGTCGCGAACGCGAAGCATTGGGGGTGGTACCTTTCGCGAACGCGATCAATCTTCCGCGAACGCGATAATTTAAGGGACCTGGGGGAGGGGGCTCATGTTCTTCTACGCAAACGCGTCCATTGGGTCGCGAACGCGAAGGCTTGGGGGGAGATGACTTATGTGAATGCGTAGAAAGACTCGCGAACGCGAAGGCCTTAGGCCGCTGTGCATCGCGATCGCGACAGGCCTCTCGCGAACGCGATGAAGGCTTGTCCAGTGTTTTAAAACAGACTTCAAAGACGGGATTTGTTCAAAATTTCACATTTTCTTCACTTGAACTCAACCTTGGGCGATTTGTGAAGTGGGAATTTAACACCAAATCATAGGTTCGTGTTCTTAAACTCATTCCTTTCAATTTCCATCAACACCCACTAGATTTCTAGGCCTAAATCTTGTTCTTTAAGGGTAGAAATTAGGGATTTTAGGAGAATTGGGGATTTTGTCTATTTGGGAATTTAGACCTCGATCTGGGGTCGGATTCCAGAACTAATGACATATTCGGGCTCTGGGGTGAATGGGTAAACGGAGTTTGGTCCGAACCTCGAGTTTGGACCAAGCGGGCCCGGGGTCGGTTTTTGACTTTTTTTGAGAAAATTTGGGAAATCTGTAATTATTCATTAAAGTTGATTCCTTTAGCAATAATTGATGGTATTAAGCTATTTGTGACTAGATACGAGTGAGTTGGAGGTGATGTCTAAGGGAAAAATGGTACTTGAGCAGTGAGTGGCCTGCGAATTGAGGTAAGTGTTGTGTCTAACTTTGGCTTGAGGGAATTGGTATTATGTGTTTATTTGCTACGTGTCTGGTTGTTAAATACGATGTATAGGTGAGGTGACGAGCATCTATGCGCCGTTTTCGAGTCATAGCTTGCGAGTGAAATTCTATTCTTGTCTATTTTGTAGCCTTAAATTCTACTATTCATGCTTAGCGGGTTATTTGAAATGTTGGGTGACTTATATCTGGTTTCACTGAGATTTGGTAACTTTCGAATATTGATTCAAGGTTGAGGTTACATTGTGCTATAGATTATGGGTAAAATACTGGTTTCTTTGTGATACTCCTATCTATCCGCTGTTATTGATTCTATGATTTGTGAGGAGTGTAAAGCACGAAGGGTGATGTCGTGCATGTATTATTTATATTGTGAGAAAGAGTGTAAAGCACGAAGGGTGATGCTGTGCCATGATATATGAGTGTTAATGCACGAAGGGTGATGTCGTGCCATGATTTGTGAGTGATAAAGCAAGAAGGGTGATGCCGTGTATATTATGAGAGGTTTAATGTACGAAGGGTGATGTCGTGCCGTTCTATTTATTTATTTGGTGAAGTTGAAAGTAAAAGCACGAAGGGTGATGCCGTGAAATTTTCCTTTACTATTTTATTTGCTCAATTTGTTTAAGGATTTTCGGTTTAATTCTGTCTTTTCATTATTATCACCTTTATATTTTATTCCCCCATTGTATGTCCCCTTCCCATTATTTCTGCGTTATTTCTTTATTTACTGTTGTTGCCACTACCATGATTATACTGTTCAAGTTATATATGGGTGTCTTGTCCTAGCCTTGTCACTACATCGCCGAGGTTAGGCTCGACACTTACCAGTACATGGGGTCGGTTGTACTGATGCTGCACTCTGCACTTTCTGTGCAGATTTTGGTACCGACTCAGGCTGATCGAAATTTTGCTATTGGTCTGCTGTCCGGAGACTCAAGGTAGATCTGTCGGCGTTCACAGACCTTGAAGTCCCCGTCTATCTTTTATGTCCTACTATTTTCTTTCATTCAGACAGTTGTATTTCTTTCATACTATTACTTGTAGTAAATTCTAGAATGCTCGTGAATTGTGAATCCAGATCCGAGTGGTAGTAATTAATATAGTTTTATAGTATTCCGCACTTATTATATATCATCTTAGTTAATTATTGTTGTTTACTGAATGGAAATAAAGAATTGGTTTAATGATTCTTTAACGTTGGCTTGCCTAGCAAGTGAAATTTTAGGCGCCATCACGGTCCCGTTGGTGGGAATTCCGGGTCGTGACAAGTTGGTATCAGAGCACTAGGTTGTCTAGGTCTCACGATTCACGAGCAAGCTTAGTAGATTCTGGAGGATCGGTGCGGAGATGTCTGTGCTTATCTTCCAGAGGCTATGAAGTTTAGGAACAAATTTCACTTTTATTCTCCTCTGTCGTGCGATATTGTTTTCTCAATACGGATTGAACTCTTCTACTCTTATTCTCTCGCAGATGGCGAGAACACATACCGCTTCCTTAGTTGAGCAGCAGCCAGAGCCTCTAGTGGCAACTCCTACGAGGGGCAGAGGTCGAGGCCGAGGCCGTGCCAGAGGCCGAGGTAGGGGCAGGGCTCAGCCCAGAGCCCGAGCAGCAGCCCCAGTAGTGGAGCCTCAGATAGAGCTTGACGAGGAGGTTCCAGCCTAGAATGTTCCTGCCGGACCAGCTCAGGTTCCGGAGGGGGGCTACCCCAGTACTTTAGTACGCTTTGGTCCGTTTGGTGGGCCTTATGGAGAGTGTGGCCCAGACTAGCGCATTTTCCATGGCACAAGCAGTCTCTCAGGCTAGAGGAGGAGCCCATACTCCCACCACTCCCGCTCCAGAGCAGATAGCTCCCCAGTATCAGGCTCCAGCGGCTCAGCCAGTCAAATTAGTTCAGCCGGTTATTGCGGCACAGGTCGGAGATGGGCCAGCTATGTCTTTTGAGGCTTTATGGATATTGGACAGGTTTATCAAGCTCTTTCCTGTTCACTTCAGTGGTGCTCCTTCAGAGGATCCCGAGACAGCTGTCACGACGTTCTACGGAATATGGGTATAGTGGAGACCAATGGGGTCGATTTTGCTGCATTTCAGATGACTGGTTTCGCCAAGAAATGATGGAGAGATTACTTGTTGACCTGACCAGCTGGGTCGCCTGCTCATACTTGGGACCGGTTCTCTCAGCTCTTCATAGAGAAGTTTCTGCCTATCACATTGAGAGAGGAGCGTCGCCGTCTGTTTGAGCGTCTCCAGCAGGGCAGTATGACTGTTATTCATTATGAGACCCGTTTTGTGGATTTGGCCCGTCATGCTATTCTTCTGCTTCCCATCGAGAGAGAGAGAGAGAGAGAGAGAGAGAGAGAGAGGGTGAGGAGGTTTATTGATGTAATTGCTCAGCATATCAGATTGCAGATGGCTAAGGAGACTGGGAGTGAGATTTCTTTTCAGGCGGCTGCTAATGTCGCCAGACGAGTCGAAATGGTTCTTACTCAGGTAGGTCAGGGGTCTGACAAGAGACCTCGTTATTCCGGTGAGTTCAGCGGTGCCTCATCTAGAGGCAGGAGTACTTTTGGTAGAGGCCATCCTCCCAGGCCATTTTATTCAGCACTCCAGGCATCCCACGGTGTCTCAGGTGGTCGTGGCCCTCAGGTACATTATTCTGACCAGCTAGCCTACAGTGCACTACCAACTCCTATTAGTGCACCTCCACTCCAAAGTTATCAGGGTGGTTATTCAGGTCGACAGGGTCAGCTTCGGGGTCAGCAGTCACAGTAGCCGAGGTTATGTTATACTTGTGGTGATCTGAGGTACATTGCTAGATTTTACCCTCAGGCAACGGGCAACTCACATCATTAGAGTTCTCGTGCCATGGTTCTGGCACCAGTTGCTGCACCACCTGCTCAGCTAACCAGAGGCAGGGCTCAGGCAACCAGAGGTAGAGGCCAGACTCTTAGAGGTGGAGGTCAGTCCGTTAGAGGTGGAGACCAGCCAGTTAAGGGCCATCCCAGGGACGTGGTTCAGGGTGGTGGGGCCCAGCCCCGGTGTTATGCTTTCCCAGCTAGACCTGAGGCTGAGTCATCTGACGCTGTTATCACATGTACTATTTCAGTTTGCAGTAGAGATGCTTCAGTTCTATTTGATCTGGGATCTACTTACTCATATGTGTCATCCTATTTTGCTTCCTATTTGGTTGTGCCCCGTGATTCTTTGAGTGCTCCTGTGTATGTGTCCACACCAGTGGGAGATGCTATTGTTATAAATCGTGTTTATCGTTCGTGTGTGGGCACTATTGGGAGTGTTGAGACTCATATAGATCTTTTACTTCTCGACATGGTTGATTTTGATATCATACTGGGTATGGATTGGCTGTCACCTTATCATGCTATATTAGATTGTCACGCCAAGACGGTGACCTTAGCCTTGCAGGGGTTGCATCGATTAGAGTGGAGAGGGAACCTTGGCCATTCTGCCTGTAGGGTTATCTCTTATGTGAAGGCTTGGCATATGGCCGAGAAGGGGTGTCTAGCTTATTTGGCTTATGTCTACGATTCTAGTGCGGAGGTTCCTTCTATGGATTCGGTGCCGGTTGTTCGTGAGTTTCCAGAGGTGTTTCCTACAGACCTGCCGGGGATGCCACCCGACAGGGATATTGATTTCTACATTGATTTGGCTCCGGGCACTCAGCCTATTTCCATTCCGCCATATCGATGGCCCCACCAGAGTTGAAAGAATTGAAGGAGAAATTGCAAGATTTTCTTGATAAGGGCTTCATTAGACCTAGTGTCTCGCCCTGGGGTGCACCTGTGTTGTTTGTGAAGAATAAAGATGGATTGATGAGGATGTGTATAGATTATCAGTAGTTGAACAAAGTCACTATCAAGAACACGTATCCATTGCCAAGGATTGATGATTTATTTGATCAGCTTCAGGGTGCCCAGGTGTTTTCGAAGATTGATTTGAGATCTTGCTACCATCAGTTGAGGATTAGGTCATCCGATGTCCCTAAGACAACTTTTCGGACTCGGTACGGGCATTACAAGTTTCTAGTGATGTCATTTGGGCTGACAAATGCCCTAGCAGTATTCATGGATTTGATGAATGGGGTGTTCAAACCCTACTTGGATTCCTTTGTGGTTGTGTTTATTGATGATATCTTGATCTACTCCCACAGTCGAGAGGGGCATGAGCAGCACCTTCGGGTCGTTCTTCAAACTCTTAAAGAGAGCCAATTATATGCTACGTTCTCAAAATACGAGTTTTGGTTGAGTTCAGTTGCTTTCTTGGGTCACGTTGTATCATCAAAGGGTATTCATGTGGATCCTAAGAAGATTGAGGCAGTTCAGAACTGGCCTAGACTCACATCAGCTATAGAGATCCGTAGTTTCGTGGGTTTGGCGGACTATTACCATCGATTTATGGAGGGGTTTTCATCCATAGCAGCCCGGTGACCAGATTGACCCAGAAGGGTGCCCCGTTCAGGTGGTCAGATGAGTGTGAAGCGAGCTTTCAGAAGCTCAAGACAACTTTAACTACGACACCGGTATTGGTGTTACCCACAGCTTCAGGACCTTATACAGTATATTGTGATGCATCCTGTATTGGTTTGGGTGTGGTATTGATACAGGGTGGCAAGGTTATTGCATATGCTTTGCGGCAGCTGAAGGTTCACGAGAAGAATTACCCCCGTTCATGATCTAGAGCTGGTAGCCATTGTTCACGTGCTGAAGATCTGGAGGCACTATCTTTACGGCGTACCATGTGAGGTATTCACTGATCATCGGAGCTTGCAGTATTTGTTCAAGAAGAAGGAACTCAATTTGAGGTAGAGGAGGTAGTTGGAGCTGTTGAAAGACTATGATATCACCATATTGTATCATCCCGGGGAAGGCCAATGTGGTGGCCGATGCTTTGAGTAGAAAGTCAGTCAGTATGGGTAGCCTTGCATATATTCCAGTTGGTGAGAGACCGCTTGCATGTGATATTCAGGCCTTGGCCAACCAGTTCGTGAGGTTGGATGTTTCTGAGCCCACCCGTGTTCTAGCTTGTACAGTTGCTCGGTCTTCTTTGTTTGATCATATCGGAGATGGGTAGGATGACGATCCTCATTTACTTGCCCTTAGAGACACAGTGCGGCATGGTGGTGCCAAGCAGGTTACTGTTGGAGATAACGGAGTTTTGAGGATGCAGGGTCGTATTTGTGTACCTAATGTGGATGAACTTCGTGAGTTGATTCTTGAGGAGTCCCACAGTTCCCGTTATTCTATTCATCTGGGTGCCGCCAAGATGTATCATGACTTGAGGCAGCATTATTGGTGGAGGCGAATGAAGAAGGACATAGTTGCCTATGTAGCTCGGTGCCTAAATTGCTAGCAAGTAAAGTACGAGCATCCAAGACTTGGTGGTTTACTTCAGAAGATGGAGATTCCTGAGTGGAAGTGGGAGCGTATCACTATGGATTTTGTTGTTGGACTTCCACAGACTCAGAGGAAGTTCGATGCAGTTTGAGTCATTGTGGACTGGCTGACTAAGTCAGCGCATTTCATTCTTGTGGCAGTTACCTATTCCTTTGAGCGGTTGGTAGAGATTTACATTCGTGAGATCGTCCGTCTTCACGGTGTGCCCGTGTCTATCATTTATGATCGAGGTACGCAGTTTACCTCGCACTTTTGGAGGGCAGTACAGCGTGAGTTGGGTACGCAGGTTGAGTTGAGCACAACATTCCATCCTCAAATGGACGGGCCGTACGAGCATACTATTCAGATCTTGGAGGATATGCTCCACACTTGTGTCATAGATTTGGGAGGATCGTGGGATCAGTTCTTGCCCCTTGTAAAGTTCGCCTACAATAATAGCTAGCAGTCGAGCATTCAGATGGCTCCCTATGAGGTATTATATGGTAGACGGTATAGGTCACTAGTTGGGTGGTTTGAGCCGGGGGAGGCTCGGTTGTTGGGTACGGATTTAGTACATAAGGCCTTGGACAAGGTCAAGATTATACATGATCGACTTCATTCAGCTCAGTCCAGGCAGAAGAGTTATGCCAACCGTAGAGTTCGTGATGTGGCATTCATGGTCGGGGAGAGAGTATTGCTTCGGGTATCGCCCATAAAGGGTGTCATGAGATTTGGGAAGAAGGGCAGGTTGAGCCATAGGTATATCGAGCCATTTGAGATTCTCGAGAGAGTGGGGGAGGTGGCTTATAGACTTCCATTGCCCCCAGGGTTATCATCAGTTGATCCAGTATTTCATGTGTCCATGCTCTAGAAGTATGATGGTGACCCGTCCCACTTATTAGATTTCAGCTCTGTCCAGTTGGATAAGGATTTGACTTATAAGGAGGAGCCGGTAGCCATTCTAGACCGGCAGGTTCGACAGCTGAGGTCGAAGAGTTATCCTTCAGTTCGAGTGTAGTGAAGAGGTCAGCCTGTTGAGGCAACTACTTGGGAGTCCGAGCCGGACATGCGGAGTAGATATCCCCACTTGTTTGCCAGTTCGGGTACTTTTCTATGTTCGTTCAAGGACGAACATTTATTTTAGAGGTGGAGATTGTGATGACAATGGGTCATCTTGTGTTTTAGGACTTTAATCCACGCTCGTTAGCCTTAAAAACCTTATATTTAACATTCTTAATTTGCGTGCGCAGTCCGGGCGTAATTCCGGAAAGCCTTTCTGTGGAAAATAGGAGAAATAATAATTTTTGGAATTTAAAAGTGATTTTTAGTTTACTTTGGTAAACATTTTGTGTAAACGGACCCGGACCCATATTCCGACGGTCCCGGTGGGTCCGTAATAAAATATGGGATCCGTCCATAGCCCGAGAAATGAATTTTTGACTAAAATTGAATTTTAGAAAAATTAGTGGTTTTAAAGTATATGCTTAATGCTTGATTTTGATGGTATCGGGCCCGTATTTTGGTTCCGGAGCTCGGTATAGGTCCGTTATAATATCTGAACTATGTCTGTGAAATTTGGTGAGAAACGAAGTTTAAATAACGTGATTCGGACCTTCGGTTGAGAAAATAGTAACTTTAAGTGTTCTTGAGAATTTTATTGATTTTGATGCTAAATCCATAGTTTTAGGTGTTATTTTGGCTATTTGATCGCACAAGCAAGTCCGTATGATGTTGTTAGACTTGTGCGCATGCTTGGTTTGGAGCCCCGACGGTTCGGGTGAGTTTCGGATAGGCTACGAGGTGATTTGCACTTAGAAAAAATCTGAGATTTTTTTTACAGCAGCTGTTCTGGTGTGCCCTTCATCGCGTTCGTGTAGGTAGTGTTGCGAACACGAAAGGTAAAATGGGGACAGGGGAATTTTCTTCTTCGCGAACGTGAAGGACTAGTTGCGAACGCGAAGAATTGGGGGTGGTACCCTTCGCGAACGCGATTAGTCTCCCGCGAACGCGATAGTTTAAGGGACCTTGGGGAGGGGGTCATGTTCTTCTACGCGAACGCGTCCATTGGGTCGTGAATGCAAAGGCTTGGGGGGAGCTGCCTTACGCGAACATGTAGAAAGACTCGCAAATGCGAAGGCCTTAGGCCGCTGTGCATCGCGATCGCGACAGGCCTCTCGCGAATGCGATGAAGGCCTGTCCAGTATTTTAAAACAGACTTCAAAGATGAGATTTGTTCAAAATTTCACATTTTCTTCACTTGAACTCAACCTTGGGCGATTTTTGAAGGAGGAATTCAACACCAAATCATAGGTTCGTGTTCTTAAACTCATTCCTTTCAATTTCCCTCAACACCCACTAGATTTCTAGGCCTAAATCTTGTTCTTTAAAGGTAGAAATTAGGAATTTTGTCAATTTGGGAATTTAGTCCTCGATTTGGGGTCGGATTCCGAAACTAATGACATATTCGGGCTCGGGGGTGAATGGGTAAACAGAGTTTGGTCCGAACCTCGAGTTTGGACCAAGTGGGCCCGGGGTCAGTCTTTGACTTTTTTTGAGAAAATTTGGAAAATCTATAATATTTTATAAAAGTTGATTCCTTTAGCGATAATTGATGGTATTACGCTATTTGTGACTAGATACGAGTGAGTTGGAGGTGAATTCTAAGGGAAAAGCGGTACTTGAGCAGTGAGTGGTCTACAAATCGAGGTAAGTGTCGTGTCTAACTTTGGCTTGAGGGAATAGGTATTATGTGTTTATTTGCTACGTGTTTGGTTGTTAAATACGATGTATAGGTGAGGTGACGAGCATCTATGCATCGTTGTCGAGTCATAGCTTGCGAGTAAAATTCTATTCTTGTCTATTTTGTAGCCTTAAATTCTACTATCCATGCTTAGCGGGTTATTTAAAATGTTGGGTGACATATATCTGGTTTCACTTAGATTTGGTAACTTTCGAATATTGATTCAAGGTTGAGGTTACATTGTACTATTGATTATGGGTAAAATATTGGTTTCTTTGTGATACTCCTATCTATCCGTTATTATTGATTCTGTGATTTGTGAGGAGGAGTGTAAAGCACGAAGGGTCATGCCGTGCATACATTATTTATATTGTGAGAAAGAGTGTAAAGCACGAAGGGTGATGTCGTGCCGTGATATGTGAGTGTTAATGCACGAAGGGTGATGTCGTGCCATGATTTGTGAGTGATAAAGCACGAAGAGTGATGTCGTGTATATTATGAGAGGTTTAATGCACGAAGGGTGATGTCGTGCCGTTCTATTTATTTATTTGGTGAGGTTGAGAGTAAAAGCACGAAGGGTGCTGCCGTGCAGTTTTCCTTTGCTGTTTTATTTGCTTAATTCGTTTAAGGATTTTCGGTTTAAATCTGTCTTTTCATTATTCTCACTCTTTATATTGTATTCCCCCACTGTATGTCCTCTTCCCATTATTTCTGTGTTATTTCTTTATTTACAGTTATTGCCACTAGCATGATTATACTGTTCATGTTATATGTGGGTGTCTTGTCCTAGTCTCGTCACTACTTCTCCGAGGTTAGGTTCGACACTTACCAGTACATGATATCGGTTGTACTGATGCTGCACTCTGCACTTTCTATGCAGATTTTGGTACCGGCTCATGTTGATCGAGATTTTGCTATTGGTCCGCTGTCCGGAGACTTAAGGTAGATCTGTCGGCGTTCACAGACCTTGAAGTCCCCGTCTATCTTTTATGTCCTACTGTTTTCTTTCATTCAGACAGTTGTATTTCTTTCAGACTATTACTTGTAGTAAATTCTAGAATGCTCATGAATTGTGACTCCAGATTCGGGTGGTAGTAATTAATACAGTTTTATAATATTCCGCACTTATTATATGTCATCTTAGTTAATTATTGATATTTACTGAATGAAAATAAGGAATTGGTTTAATGATTCTCTAACGTCGACTTGACTAGCAAGTGAAATGTTAGGCGCCATCACGGTCCCGGTTGTGAGAATTTCGGGTCGTGATAAATAGTAATAACCACAATAATAGAATTAAATCAGGTAACTCATTTCTAATAGTTGAAGTCAACTCAACGGTCATAACCAATTATTATTTAAATTAATTTCCGTTGCAACGTGCAACCCGCTCCCACCACGTATTCATTTTCAATCATCCCATATATATTTTAATCAAGTATATATAGACTTTTAAATAAGTTTGTTGCGGCGAGCAACCCGATTCCTCAATATGGACTTTTAACAAGTCTGTTGCGGCGTGCAACCCGATCCCCCAATATGGACTTTTAACAAGTCTATTGTGGCGTGCAACTCGATCCCCCAATATGGACTTTAACAAGTCTGTTGCGGCGTGCAACCCGATTCCCCAATATGGACTTTTAATAAGTTTGTTGCGGCGTGCAACCCAATCCCCCAATATGTTCATTTACCAATTCTTATAGAAGAAATTTGCCCCAATAAATGTAACAATTAATATAAAATTTTTAAGACAACAAGCATACAATAATTATGATTTAATTATGAAACAAACAATGACAAATAACAATTTATTACGAAAATCAAGGAGAAATAGGAAGTTTACTATTTAATATGCTAAATGTCATTAATGCACATAAATCAAATCAGCATGTAGCAATTATTGCAGGAATTCAAGAATTAATATTTGACAAAGAATAGGAGAGAAATAATTAATTCGTGTATTAAAACAAATTTAGGATTTTTAAATAATTATGCAAATAATTAATTTGATGATGTATAGACACTCGTTACCTCGTCTATACGTCGTTCACATGCATTTCACATAACAAATAATTTAAGGGTTCTATTCCCTCAAGTCAAGGTTAGCCACGACACTTATCTCGCTTTGTAATTTCAATCAATTATTCAACCACAGATTTTCCTTTCGAATTTATCTCCAAAAGTGTCAAATCTATTCACAAATAATTCGATATACTCAATACGAATCATAGGAATTGATTCCATATGAATTTACTAATTTTCCGGATAAAATCTGAAATTCACTTTAAAAATTGACAGTGGGGCCCACTTCTCAAATCCGAAAAAAACTTACGAAATCCGAATACCTATTCCGAGACGAATCCAACCATATAAAAATTATAAAATTTCGATGTCAAATGTACCTTCCGATCTTAAATTTTCATTTTTGGAAGATATTATAAAAATCTGATTTTTCTCAAAAAGATTTACGGATTCATGATATAACTGAGTATGGAATCATGAAATATAATCAATATAGGATAAAGAACACTTACCCCAATGTGTTTTTCCGTAAAACTTTCCCAAAAATCGTCTTACCCGAGCTCAAAATCGAAAATGGTGGAAAATGGGTCGAAATCCCATTTCTAGAACTTAAGTTCTGTTTGTCCAGATGTTTACCCTATGTGATCGCGTACAATGCTTCGCGATCGCGAAGCATATTTTTAGGCTGCCCAGCTTTTGCTCTACGTGAACGTGGCAGTTCTCTCGCGAACGCGATGTACAACTTCTCTGCCTTCTGCGATCGCGGACTACCTTGTGCGATCGCATAGCACAAATTTTGTGCTTCAGCTTCTGTCTCATTCCTTCTTCGCGAACGCGGCTTTTCCCATGCGTTCGCAATGCCTTAGCTTCTCCAATTGTGCGATCGCGTACAATACTATGCGATCGCATAGTACAAATTTTCATCAGTGCTCAACAAGCCTTCACGATCGCGGACACAGTCACGCGATCGCATAAAAGGAAACCAGAACTGGAAATACCAGATTTTTTCAAAGTCTCAAAACACCCGTAGCCTATCCGAAACTCACCCGAGACCTTGGGACTCCAAACCAAACATGCACACAAGTCCTAAAACATCATATGAACTTGTTCGCACGATCAAATCACCAAAATAATACCTAGAACTACGAATCAGACACCAAATCAAATGAAATTTGAAAGAAAACTTTAAAACTTATATTTTCACAACCGGACGTCCGAATCATGTCAAATCAACTCTGTTTCTCACCAAATTCGGCAGACAAGTTATAAATATTATAGTGGACCTATACCAGACTCTGAAACCAAAATACGAACCCGGTGTCAATAAATCCATCATCAGTAAATTCTTAAAATCCTTAAGCTTTCAAACTTTTAATTTTTCATCAAAATTCCATATCTCGGGTTTGGGACCTCGAAATTCGATTCCGGGCATATGCCCAAGTGCTAAATCATGATACGGACCTACTGGAATTATCAAAATACTGATCCGAGTGTGTTTGATCAAAATGTTGACCAAAGTCAACTCAATTGAGTTTTAAAGCTCTATTTCATATTTTAATCCATTTTTCACACAAAAACTTTCCGGAAAATTATACGGACTACGCATGCAAGTCGTGGAATGATAAATAGTGCTTTTCGAGGTATTATGTTGGGACCAAACACACTCACGCAAGTATCCGCGGTCGTCAAGTAATAAAGTGACTAAAAGTCGGATGTCGAACCCACGAGGACTTATGATTAACTATTAACTAAATTAGCCTATCTTAATTATCTAAACAAGAATTAAATCTAAAAATATTTTATTCTAACTAATTAAATAAGAAAAATATAAATAATAGATTTTGAACAGAGAAAGAGCAGATTTTAAGGATCTCAATGTAATGAAAACGATCTAGGGTTATGGGCTATCTAACAATCCTATTGTATTCTTCAATTGAATTGACCGACTAATTTATCTAGCTTATTGGTTGACAGAGTTAATGCTCATAAGAATCTGTCGAGTTCTTACTCGCCTATTCAAGCTAACCTAACGCCTATATGTCTATGGAGTTAGAATCAACAAGAACGCATTTATAATTCCTGTAAATCAACCAAGCAAGGCAATTAGGTATATGTCTATCCTAACTACGAATCCGTTCCCCGATGCCCGAGTTCAAGAACTTGCCCTACTCAATCCTATATGCAATATAGAATTCCCACTTTCGAGTTCAATTCTAGATTCGTAGATAATATTCAATTGGTGATCAATCAATTAAATAATTAAGTGCAAGATTGAATAAATAAACTAATATGATAAATCAAGAAGTCAAAATCAATATCCGAATAACAATAGTCATGAAAGAACCACAACCCTAGAACGTGAAGTTTAGCTCCACATAGACATGGTAGCCAAACAACAAATCATATAAAGAAACATAAAAATTACTAAGTTTGGTGGGAGAAAGATGGAACTTGATGAATTCCGGCCTCCACAGCTTTTTCCTGGCTTTTTTCCTCTTCCCAATATGTTAGATGACCTAAAAGAGGCATTTTTTGGCTTATATATTGCGTACCAAAGTCGTGGGCCAAAGCTCTCCTATTCCTAGTCCAAATCGGCTTCAGGGATTGATGCTAAGGTGGATGCGACGCATCCACCTTGTCCTCCATTTCAATTTTTGCCTGCGAAGGTGGATGCGACGCATCCACCTTGTCCTCTATTTCTCAGCTTTGCATGCGAGGGTGGACGCGACGCATCCAGCCTTCTCTTCTACTTCCCAGTTTCGCACGCGATGGCGAACGCTATGGCCCAACTTCACTGCTAAGGTTGCATGCAGGATGATGTTTTCCTAGGTTGGATGCGACGCATCCAACCCTTCTTCCTCTGGCTAAACCACCTTTTCTTCATATTTTGCACTCCAAACACCTTAAATCGTCACACATAACTTAATTAGTCATAAAACCAATAATTAAACCATGTTGGGAATTTTAAAGATCAAATAACATCAAGAAGTGGTTAAAACATGGGTAAAGTAACATCAACACATATCGAAATATGCCAAACATCACTACCCCACACTTAAACCTTTGTTCGTCCTCGAACAAACCATCACTATAGTAAACAAAATAAAATTAAGCTCTTATCATTCAAAGCACACTACATCTATGACCATGGTTATTTGCTACAATTAGGCTCTAGACTATGCATCAACACACTTCCCTTTTCTTATGCCCTTCTTTAAACATATTCGAACAAAGACAACATGCTCACAACAATCCTAACCTCAAAAACCGACTCAATGTCACAATGCACTCATGGCTTGAACAACCAACATCATAGAGAAGTCTAATAACGTTACCTATCCCTCGTGAAACCATGTGCCCTCACAACAAGAACAAGAGAGCGAGTTCAATCCACACATTCGAATCTCATGATCAAATATATTTTAATGACTCACATATATCAAAGAAAATCGCTCACTCTCACAAAGAAGTCACATGCATGAAATTAGTACCATAGGCTTGCCCTTAATGTAAATCTCTACTAATGTAAGCTCGCTCGATCTAAAATCAATTAGGACTTTTTCATGGTTGTAATGTGGGCTAAGGGACGGGTAGGATATATTTAAGGAATAGTGACTCACCCTCCTAAGCACTTTAACACATCATCAAATAACTTAAGCGCGAATTCTTCAACACCCTTTCAATTTCACCAATAATATCACTTCAAACAATATTTCCTCTTTCTTTAAGCACTACTTTAATTCATACCCACTAGCAAGAACAAGACAACAATTTATTCATTTATATTTTTCTTTGCTTTTTTTTTTTCAGATTTTTCTCTTCTTTTTTTTTTTTTTTTTTCAATTTTCGCTAGTGGTGTATTATTTTACAAAATAAGTGCACCCTTCTTTCTTTCATTGGTTCCACTCAAAAGTCACCCCACACTTAGTCCCTTCTTACTTCTTTTAGCGCTCATCTAACAATTAAAGTGCTTTAAGAGGTAAAAGGATCAAAACAATATCAATTAAGAATAAAAAGGGTATAGGCTTGTAATGTGGGTACCAAATAAAAGGTCTACAGGCTCAAAAGGGTTAACTAGGGATAGATTTTATTTGTGATAAGCAATAAGCTCCAAAAGATCAAAAAAATCCTAAAATCATTTTTTAAACCGAGCATCACCTAAAATTTCGCTTCAACTCACATACCGGGCAAGTTCTAGACACAAGTACACTACATGGACTACACAAAAACCTCACCACACATGGCACATGACTCGCTAAGGACGGTCACATTCCGACTCTCAAACAATGCAAGTATTCACGGAGCAACGAGATATTAAGCATTAAGCGCAAAGTGAACACAAGTCAAGAAAATGAGAAATAGGCGCCACAAAACATGCTATCCGTTTTAACAAGGCATCATCAATAATTTCAGAGTGAGAAGGGAAGATATTACATATGTAAAAGCTTAAATATGCCAGTATCAACCAAGTCAAGGTCACCTAGGTTCATCATTCTTCCTCCTTTTATTCCCTACATTCCTACTCTACTCTAAAAAGAAAACAAAATTACCCGGTTCAAACTACATCTCATGGAAAAGAACCGAGGTACAAAGAAAAACCACAGGGGATTATTACTACCTAAAGAAAGCTAAAAGACATATTTTGAATTTTTGTTTAGACTTTAATCCCTCAAGAAAACTGTCTAGGAGATCAATCGTCGGGAAAAGTCCAATTTTTCTACTTTTTTTTTTATTTTTTTTTTTATTTTTTTTTTCACAAAAGCTACTACACTTAAGGATGAGTACTACAACTAAGCTAAAATAGCACAGAAACTCATCCAAACGATCCCTCACCCCACACTTAAAATTTTGCAATGTCCTCAATGCACATTATAAATAATAAGAGGGTAAACGAGACTCCCTGGTAGGCCAAAGGCCGAAGCAATAGCGGCTCACGAGGTACTCAGACTTCCCCAGGCATCGTCCTTTGTGTGGGCACCCCACACTTAGTCCTCACCATCTAGCTCGCTTTTGCACTCTTCTAATGGCTTTGCTTCCTATGCTCATAATCCTACAAAACAAAAATAAATACTAAAAAATAATAAAAATAAAATAAAATAAAAAGTGAACAAAAATAAAAGAAAGCAGTAACGCTGGGTTGCCTCCCAACAAGCGCCTGATTTAACGTAGCAGCACGACGTGAACCACTTTTTTGCCTCCACCTCGAACTTATGAATTGAGCCCCTAACATGGCATCCAGTTTGCGGCTATGCTCCAGTGGTGGGGCTACAAAGATAACCAGGCCAAGTAATAAATTTTTTACTCTACACTTCTCGGCCTTTAGATGAGGAATGTATTTTTTGCTTTTTGGCATGACAAATTCAAAAATATAGGCATCATGTTCCTCTTCCATTGACTCCTCCAAAGGCTTAGATGACTCGATTTCCATGTCATCATCCAAATACAATGTCGAAAAATATTTAGAATGAGGACCAACATGCCCCAACTTTAGAATTGTATTACTATTTATATCCTCATATGTGCACACATTAGAGTCTTCAAATATAACATTATCTGCTACCTCGCATGGCTCTAGTGTACTTTTCTCAACATGGGCATCATCAACAGAAATATGCTCGAATGATTGGCTCTCCACTTTTAGCTCCTCAATTTGGCGTATAAGCTCCTTTTCAGCTTCTGACAACTCATTACTATTTTGTTGGGCGATAGACGCAACAACCTTTGCATTTAATTTATCTTGCAAGTCGTGAATAGTAGTGACAAATTTATAGATCCCTTGTCCCAGTTTAGATCTTCCCTCTATAAAGTGTCTCATCCCATCAGTAAGTTCCTCATGTTGAGCTTCATATATTTCTAACTTTTCAGCCTGTTCTGCCAGCCAAGTTTGGCTCAAAATCTCCTCTTTTTCAAAAATTTTCTCTTGCTGGTACTCGCTCTCTTCATTCAATTCTTCCATATTGGCCTTCATTCTTGTGATTGCTGCCCTCATTCTTTTCATATCTTTTTTGAGTTCATCCTGTTGCTCTGCTACTTGCCTCAGAATATCCCTAATATATGCATCAGGCTCCATATCCTGCACTTCATTGCCCCTATCAAACTCAGAAATATCATTAGAAAGATCATAATAAGGGCTCAGAGAAGGATGAACAAAATTAGGACAACCATCCCAATGGCCATCTTGACCACCACACATATTACAAATATTCCACTCAAAGGATTGAGATTGTGCGCACAACTCGCTCCTGGGAACATTCTGACAATTTTTCCACCAGTGGGGTCCTCCACAATATGGACAAGGATCATCAAAATAAGAATAACCATCATTCGAATAATTTTTATTCCAAGATGCCATGCTAAAATAAATAAAAAATACTAACTAAAATAAAATAAAAAAAAAACATGAATAGATAAAAAAAATGTCTAATCTAGAAAAATAGCAAATTTCTAAGTCTCCGGCAACGGCGCCAAAAACTTGTTGCGACCAAACACACTCACGCAAGTATACGCGGTCGTCAAGTAATAAAGTGACTAAAAGTCGGATGTCGAACCCACGAGGACTTATGATTAACTATTAACTAAATTAGCCTATCTTAATTATCTAAACAAGAATTAAATCTAAAAATATTTTATTCTAACTAATTAAATAAGAAAAATATAAATAATAGACTTTGAACAGAGAAAGAGCAGATTTTAAGGATCTCAATGTAATGAAAACGATCTAGGGTTATGGGCTATCTAACAATCCTATTGTATTCTTCAATTGAATTGACCGACTAATTTATCTAGCTTATTGGTTGACAGGGTTAATGCTCATAAGAATCTGTCGAGTTCTTACTCGCCTATTCAAGCTAACCTAACGCCTATATGTCTATGGAGTTAGAATCAACAAGAACGCATTTATAATTCCTGTAAATCAACCAAGCAAGGCAATTAGGTATATGTCTATCCTAACTACGAATCCGTTCCCCGATGCCCGAGTTCAAGAACTTGCCCTACTCAATCCTATATGCAATATAGAATTCCCACTTTCGAGTTCAATTCTAGA
Organism: Nicotiana tomentosiformis; assembly: GCF_000390325.3. Classification (NCBI taxonomy): domain Eukaryota; kingdom Viridiplantae; phylum Streptophyta; class Magnoliopsida; order Solanales; family Solanaceae; genus Nicotiana; species Nicotiana tomentosiformis. The sequence continues at coordinate 98,304,809 of NC_090819.1, read as the reverse complement.
TTCGTAGATAATATTCAATTGGTGATCAATCAATTAAATAATTAAGTGCAAGATTGAATAAATAAACTAATATGATAAATCAAGAAGTCAAAATCAATATCCGAATAACAATAGTCATGAAAGAACCACAACCCTAGAACGTGAAGTTTAGCTCCACATAGACATGGTAGCCAAACAACAAATCATATAAAGAAACATAAAAATTACTAAGTTTGGTGGGAGAAAGATGGAACTTGATGAATTCCGGCCTCCACAGCTTTTTCCTGGCTTTTTCCCTCTTCCCAATATGTTAGATGACCTAAAAGAGGCGTTTTTTGGCTTATATATTGCGTACCAAAGTCGTGGGCCAAAGCTCTCCTATTCCTAGTCCAAATCGGCTTCAGGGATTGATGCTAAGGTGGATGCGACGCATCCACCTTGTCCTCCATTTCAATTTTTGCCTGCGAAGGTGGATGCGACGCATCCACCTTGTCCTCTATTTCTCAGCTTTGCATGCGAGGGTGGACGCGACGCATCCAGCCTTCTCTTCTACTTCCCAGTTTCGCACGCGATGGCGAACGCTATGGCCCAACTTCACTGCTAAGGTTGCATGCAGGATGATGTTTTCCTAGGTTGGATGCGACGCATCCAACCCTTCTTCCTCTGGCTAAACCACCTTTTCTTCATATTTTGCACTCCAAACACCTTAAATCGTCACACATAACTTAATTAGTCATAAAACCAATAATTAAACCATGTTGGGAATTTTAAAGATCAAATAACATCAAGAAGTGGTTAAAACATGGGTAAAGTAACATCAACACATATCGAAATATGCCAAACATCATATTAGAACACAGAATTACTTATTAAATTTAAAAATGACACTTTGGGTCATCACAAGTAAATATTATTATTTATATTAATAAGGATTAATTTATGTTTATAAGATGTTAGCCATATGTTTGTAATACATTACATTGGATCTTGTTGAAAAAAAATTTAGTTATTAATATGAATATTTAATTAGTTTATTTCAAAGTTCTAAAATGTTTCTACCTCGAAAAAGTATCGACATGTTACTCGTCAACCTGTGAAACTTCAGATACCCTATCTCCAAACAACATAACTTCACAATTCCTTGAATGTGTCTTCAACTCGTCTTCTTTGGCCTCGATCCATGAACATATTCTCCCAGTCCATTTGGCCATCTGTTTCAGCTTAGTTTGATATCTTGTTATGAGAAGCTTTTTTAATAATTTCCAATAATGTAATAATGGACTTATGCTTCTTTGATGAAATTACTAAAAGACTCACATATCACTTTTAGTCCTAGGGGAAAATTGAGATATAACTCATGTTCCAGGTGACTCTTTAATTAGTATAATTATTCAAATATTGGATAGCATTTATGTAATTCCTCCATTCTTCAAAGGTATATGCACTTGCAGCTTCCCAAAAAAGATCTTTTAACTTTTATCTTTGAACAACAATTTACAATTATCATATAAATGCCGCACATAAAACGTGTGATCAACTGCTGCTATTATTTCTTCAAGTGCTTCTCTCAAGCCATACATATACTATACAAATCCATATATAGTTACATTTTAGGTTAAATTAGACCGTAAGCCATTTGGTAACGAAATATTAGCAATGCAAATTAACATATTTTAGAGACTTTACCCTTTGTCTATTGGATTGAAGGTCCACCATGTCTACATGTCTTCCAATGCTTTCAATTAATTGTTCTAAAAACCATGACCATCTAACTTTGCATTCTGCTTCAACTACAATAACTGCTATTGAATCTTTGATTCTTTCCATCCCTAGCTACTTCATGCATAAGCTTATCGCCAAATGAACCTTTTAAATAAGGGTCTACATCCTTCTAGAGAACTTTTTTTTTTTTTTTTTTGGTATTTATACGTTAGAAACTATAAAAGAGTTTTAGAGCAATGATAAAGTTATTTCCATACATGTGACCTACAAGTCACGGGTTTAAAACTGTGGAATCACCCATGCTTGTGTTAGGGTAGGCTGCATGTATGAGCTAAAAATTATCCTAATTATATGTGGGCCGAGTCAACGTTGAGAGAGCCTTCGAAGACTGATGATGTTCGACCAAAAATACATATATTTAATCATTGTTACCTCATATTCTAGCAATTTTTAATCATCTCTTCAGTATTAATTATATTACGTTATGCTTAATATTATATATTAACTGTAGAGAAATAATGCGATGTGAAAATGAAGAGATTTAGAGCAAAATTAAATAAAACGCGAAAAAAAATAAAGAAAATTAAAAGAATAAAATAGAAGGAGACAAAGGGGGACACCTCTGGTGATTGTCCCCCAGAGAAGAAGACAAGAAAAAGAAGAGATACAATTCACAAAAATTGAAATAAACACCTAAGCAGGCGGAAAGCTCACTGGCCTGGACCCTAGGTGCCTCATTTTTTCTATTTCGTCCGCGACAAAGTTACACGGTCCCAACTCATATAAAAGGTGTTCTAAACTTAATTTGGAGAGGACCTAACATACATTGAAGGAGAATTCAAGTGGGGGAATACGGACCACGCTTGGATGAGACTTCTAATTAGTTTTTCTTCTCTTCTCTTCATTTAATCTCATAATTTATTAATTCTAGAGTTGTGGGTGCTACATGAACGTTGTGTTTTGAAACTTGAATTGTTCTTATTATTTAATCGTATTGGTTTATTTATTCAATCTTGCACTTAATTATTTGATTGCTTGATCACCAATTGAATACTATCTACGAATCTATGATTGAACTCGGGGGAAGAAATTCTAGATTGCATATAAGATTGAGTAGAGCAAGATCTTGAACTCGAGCATCGGGTACGGATTAGCAGTTAGGATAGGGATATACTGAATCACCTTGCTTGGTTCCTATACGGAAATTATTAATGCATTCTTACTAATCCTGATTCTATAGGAATATATGCGTTAGGTTAGCTTGAATAGGCGAGTAGTACTTCGGGAGAATACTACGAGTAATATTAACCCTGTCAACCAATAAACTAGATAAATTAATTAGACAATTTAAGTGGAAGACTCAACGAGATTGTTAACCAACCCATAGCTATAGAATATTGTCTTTCATTAAATTCGTGTCTACTTTCGCCGACTTGTTTTCTATAATTTCTTAGTTTTCGACTCTAGATTAGTATAGTTAAATATCCATACTTTAGAAAATCGCTTGAATAGATTAGTTGTCTTAGTTTATTTAGTAAATAGTTAATCACAAGTTCCTGTGGGTACGATATATGGACTTACAATCCTATATTACTTGTACGACCACCTATACTTACGTGTGCGTTTGGGAGCGACAGCTGCCACGCGTCATCAATGTGTTCCCAACAAAGGACGAAGGCGAGGTCGAAGTGATCTGACGAAAGATGAAGACGAGGACAAGCAGACTCAACTGAGGAACGAGGACGAGCATTCCCTTAGAAGGACAGTAACGGCTAGTTTTTGTGATAAGACTTTAAGGAGAATATTCCAATGAATATTCCTCCGATCTATATTGTTAGGTTTTTTATTGTCCATGTACCCTTATAAATAGAACGATATGTAGCTACAAGAGGGGATTGGACCACTTATTGTAAAAAATAATACATTGACATTCTCTGAAGATTCTTGTTTTATTACATACATACAAAAGATACCTTTTCTTTAGATCTATATCTCACCTTTTTTTCACGATCCAAGGAGAATCCGAATATTCAAAGGCTCATCAATCATTTATCATTGTTAGGAGAAATATCAAAGAATCTCATCCTTTTTCGGTTAACTCATTTACATTTATTTACATAAATACTATTATATATCATTCATTACTATTTTATTGTTACACATTTATTGCTATTTGAACGGTATTAGTGATATTCACAATTACTAGCTCGTTCCATAGAAACATTCGAAGAAACGGCCGATAAGTTCGTGACGGCATATGTCGAGGCCAAGAAAGCTCAAACAAGAGTGAACGACATTTTCGCCATTAAGCAATCCACAGGAGAGGGACAGAGGGACTTTTTAGCCCGGTTCAACAGGGTGAGGATGACCTTACCAAATATTTCCGAAGGAATGTCTGTCGCAGCCTTTTAGAATGTGTTGAGTAGAGAGGGTTCGAGGGCGACCAGAAAGCTACTAAGTCAGTTAATGAAGTATCCACCAGCCACTTGGGATGAAACCCATAATGCCTATTATGTTGAGGTCATAGCAGACGATGACGACCTCAACGGACCAACTCAAAGACTTGCCTCAGTACAATCCGATCCCAGAAAAGAACGTTGGGATAGTATAAGGAGAAATCACCCAGCATCGCGGCCAGGCAGGGGAAGACACCAGCCCTATGTCAGGGAACCCTCCTTTTGTTATGAAGATGGATCATCTAGGCTGAGACTAAGGACTCACAAGAACGATAGAGGTATACCTCCTTTGTTGTCTGCTCACAATTTTTGTGTTTTGCCTACAGAAGTGGTCTACGCTCTCGAGAAGCTCGGAACGAAGGTAAAATGGCCACCAAAGATGAGATCTAATCCCAGCATCAGAAAATCTGACGCCCTCTGCGAATTCCACCAGGAACGTGAACACAAAACAGAGGACTGCATCGCCCTAAGACTATAGGTAGCGAACTTGCTACAAAAAGGGCACCTCAAAGAACTACTAAGTGAAAAAGGAAGGAACACCTTAGCAAGGGGTCGAGAACGCCTAGGCCCGCCAAAGCCTCCTTCTCCAGCTCGTACCATCAATATGATTATTGGTGTTAATGACGATGCCTTTATCAACGACATCAAGTTCACCACCACCCATAAGCTCAACAGATCGATCACCCACGAACGGTACGACGGACCCAAAAAAAGTATCATCTTCGATGAGTCAGATGCCGACGGTTTGACTTTCCCTCATAGTGATGCACTTGTCATTACTTTACAAATTTTGGATATTGATGTTAAGAGGATTATGGTAGATGACGGAAGTGGGGCATGCATCATTCATCCTCGAGTCCTCGCACAGATAAGACTCGAGGATAAGATAATGCCACACTGCATCACACTAACCGGTTTTAACAATGTAGTTTAACGGACTTCACGGGAGATTACACTCCTTGTTCTCTCCGGTGGAGTAACTCTAGAGACAACATTTCACATCATGGATTAGGAGATCTCATACAACGCCATCGTGGGGCGACCATAGAACACCCCATGAGAGCAGTCCCCTCCAGCTTGTAGCAAGTGATCAAATTCCCAACACCTTGGGGAATATTCAGAATACGAGGGGAACAACACACGTCCCGGGAATGCTATCGAATCGTCATGGATAGCACAAAAACTCAACCAAAGAAAGATAAGGAAAAAGAAGCATAACAATCAATAGGGTCGAGGTCGCCACAAGATGAAGCCAAGGAAGTCATTACGGACCCAGAGATGGTTGAAGCCATAGAATTAACCATATAAGACCTCGACCCTGTCCAATTAGACCATAACGACCTTAGTAAAAAGGCCTACATCGGCTGCAAACTCCGAGAACCAGAAAAATTTAGTCAATTCTTAATAACTAACGTAGATTTGTATGCCTTTAGTCATGCAAATATGCTAGGTGTCACACCCCTTTTTACCTCAAAGAGATATGTTTATGGATAGTTGTGGGTTAAAGTATTTTTTCAATTAAAGTGACAATTTGAAATAGGGATTATTTCATTGTTTAGAGTCGCCACTTGGAATTGATTTTTGGTTGTTCCAAGCCACCTTTTATTTGAATCCCTAGTCAGAGGAAGGTTTGACTCTATTTTTATTGGTCTTGAAAATAGGAGACTGGGTAAGGAATTTTGTTGACCGGGGAGAAGGTGTAAAGCATTTCCTTAATCCCGTGGTTCTAGCATGGTCGCTTTATTGACTACATTTGACTTATATTATTTTTTGGACAAGCTATGCTTTATTTGTTTTTCATGTTTTACCTATCTGCTTTTATTTCTTAATTATTATAATTATTAAAGGATGATTTGGATAATATTACGTTGCTATAACCACGCTACGCAAGAATTGTGTGATCAAAAATAAATTTAATTAACTTATCATAATCACGCCTCACATACGAATCCAAAATCATGACAATCAATTATTTGTAGTACTTTTGAGAAATTACTATATTTGTGCTTGAGAAAATTAATTTTGAAAATATTTCTACTATCGCGCTACGCAAGTGAATCCGCGATTATAGCAAGGGATTAATTAAATTAGGAATTGATTAAAGTTATTGGATATGGGATGAGATTATTGAGTTATTTATCGAATGTTAAACATCACCACTACGCAAGTGAGTCCGTGAATGAAAAAGTTAAAGCGCGTCTACTAGTTGCCTAACATTTAAAATTAATTAAATTAGTTAAATAATAAACTAATTTTTTTTGGATTTTATTTTATTATTAAAAAGATATGGAGAATCAATGATGGGCCAACTCTCTTGTATTGGAAAAGCTGGCCCGTTTTGGTTATCACATGGCCATTGGGCCAAATTATTTGGTACTAGGTTGTTGTTCCCCTTTAAAATTAAATGGTTATTGGGCCAATTGTTCGTTATTGTCTTGGGCCTAGCATTTTGTTTTGTCCAGTATTTTCTCCTCATTATAAGTCACACAGAGATAAGGCCTAAAGCACAAAAAAACAATTAACTATTGGTACTAAAATTAAATTAAATAATAATATTGGAATGACACATACTAAAGACCAATGTAATTAAGAATCATATGGGCCACAACCTTTGAAATTCTTTCCAGCAGAGCACACTTGATATTTTGTTTCCAGATTCAACTCTTGTTAAATCCTATTTAATTCCTACATTTAAGTCCTAATTAACAAGGTAAACATAGATCTTCTTTCAACTATTCAACTACTTTACATTTAAGTGAATCGAAATTACGTGCTATCACTATGTTAATTAACCTATAACCTAGCAAGAAACAATCAAATGAGCACCTAATCACTGAAGGCATCACTTCAACCTCACAAAATGCCTAAACCAAAAAATATACCTTCATGAGCATAAATGAAGTAATCCAAAAAGGAAATAACAAAACGTGAAAAATTTAAACGCGGCTTCGAAGACTGTTAAAGCGAGATGGCAGTAAAGAATAATGAACTTAAATGAACCAAAATCTACTTAAAACTTTCACACATTTGGACAGAATATGAAAGCCAATTTAGTTTAAGGCGTAGCTGAAAATAGTTCCATTTTGTTATTTGAACAGCTATATTCACAAGCATAACCACTTTTGTCTGTGGATTGAAATTATTAAGCCGGTCGAGGATGGTCAGATTTGATAAGCATCAATATTCATGATCAAAAGAGATATAGCATGTACGTCTCTAAGCTTTGAAACAATAATAGCTATTTAAAACTTCCACAACTTAGATTCCAAACATACGAACAACCATTTTTGCATACATTAAGCTAAAGAACATGTTACACAATGGAAGTAAACATTCAACACATCATGATTCTTATTCACTTTATCACGCCTGTTATATAGCGTTTAACATAATACCTTGTTGCAGAATTTAGAGAAAGAAGAAGCAAGAAAATCTTTTGATCCAAAACTACTTGAAACCAACAAGCAGAACCAGCAATAACAGCAGTGGAGACATCAGCAAATTAGCAGTAGCAGACCCAAGAATAACCCAGAAAAACACAATAAGAATCACTTGAAACTAATCACTAGTAATTTCAAGAATCACCTAAGAGATCCTTCATTTTTTTTCCCAAAGGGTTTACACTCTAAGATTCACTCACAAAAGCTCACAATTTTCAGCTTTCTGTTAAGTGTTCAGCTGCTATCTTTTACTCACAAAGTTGTGTGTTTTGCTTAGAGTGAAAGATATGTCTAAGTGTGTTAAAGTGTGTGTGTTAAAATGTGGAAAGAGCAGCCCTTAAGTAGGCAAAGAAAGCAACTTACTGGATAAATTTTGGTTCACCAAAAATCTGTCCAAAAAAGACTGATTTTGTGTGCTAAACATTGTTTAAGGGTTGTCCAAAAGGTGAAAGGACAGCCTGAAAACTGCTGTGGCAAAAGCAAGGAGGAAAAAAGTCATTTCAGCCACCCTACTAGTAAAAGGTAGGTCACAAATACCCTAAATCATGATCAAATTACCTAAACTTCATCTTCAAACCAAAATATGTACCACCCCTACTGATTTTGAACCAAATCAAACTCAAACAACTAATGGACTGTCAAAGCATAAATAAGACTGCAAATGTAACAAAGCTCGATCTAACTAGATTAAATTAATTTAGTTTATGCAACCAATACCCGATCAAGATCAATGAGTCACTAACTCAAACTAAACAAATACAAACTTACTTAAACGATCATTACAAGCAGCTAATCAGAACATTTTATACCAAACTACTAAATCACAAACAAGAACTGAACAAGATTCATTGAGCAATTAAGCTACTATTTTCGGCTAAAACATCTAAACTATTTGATCAAAAGAAAATACACAAACTAAAAAAAGATCATCACGAAAAATAAACAAATAAAAAAAAATTACGCTAAACCTAGGCCTAAACTAACTTTAATGAAACAGAAAAAATTAAAAAGGAAACAAGAGATAGAAGTATACCAAACAAGTGCAATCAGGGCAGTCTCGAGCCACTAGAAGACGATAGAGACACCAAGCGGTGGCTGTCCGACTCCGAAACGCACATTTTTTTCGGGTAGACGCTAAAACAAAAGCGTTTCGGCGTCTTGCCAAAACGAAACAAGGGTCTTTGAGTCGATAATTTCAAAAACATAGGTTTGATGTGATTGGTGGTTGTGGGTAGTATGGTTTTTGCGTGGTCGGACGGCAGTGGTAGGGTTTTTTGGTGGTGAAACTAGTAGAAATGGATAGATCTCGTGAGATCTATCCATTTATGTATGTATTACGGTGTGGGGTGGCTCAAACTCTAGGAATTTTGAGGCGGCGGCTAGGGTTTTTCGGATTTAGGTAGATCTGTGGAGATTGGTGGAGATTTGGAGAATTTGAGGCTTGGATTCATGGAGAAGAGGCTAAGAGGAAGAAGTGAAATTTTGGGGTGGTTTGGACGACGGCCGACCGGTGGTGGCGATTAAAGGCCGGCGGTGATAGGCGGAGCAGCAGAGAGTGTGGAAGGGGAGGAGATAGAGTGAAGAAAGAAAGATTAAGGGGAAAATGGGAAAATATTTCGGCCTCTCTAGGTGTTAAATACGAAGAATGAAGATCAAATTAGGACCGTTGGATCAAGTCAAGATGGGTAGCTGAGATTAAATCTCAGCCACTTAACCAAAACGATGCCGTTTTGGCGCGTCTGATTGGGGTCTTGAGCTGGGCGGGTCAAATGTAATTGGGCCACTGATTTGGTCTATGTTTTGGTCCAATTTCGGCCTTAAAATGACAAGGCCAAATTCCCACAACCCCTTTATCAAACTATTAACTATAATCTAATTCTAAAACATAAAATACACACATAATAAAATTAAAATCATAATCTAAGAGAAAAAAGAGAGCAAAAATTAGGCATTTACACCAGGCATCCCCAAAGAGATCGCCACACACAAACTGAACATCGAACCCTTCTATCCATCGGTGAGACAGGTCTGACGAAAGTTTGACCCTACCATCAATACGGCCATCCACGAGGAAGTAGAAAAGCTATTGGCAAATAGCTCTATCATAGAATCAAAATACCCCAAATGGATTGCTAATGTAGTAATGGTCAAAAAGAAAAACAGGAAATGGAGAATGTGTGTGGACTTCACAGTCCTGAACAAAGCATGCCCAAAAGATTCATTCTCGTTGCCACATACAACCAACTCATCGACGCGATGACAGGGCACGAGCTGTTAAGTTTTCTGGACGCATACTCAGGTTACAACCAAATACTCATGGAGGAAGAGGACCAAGAGAAAACCACGTTCATCACCCATAGGGGAACGTATTGTTACAGGGTCATACTGTTTGGATTGAAGAATGCAGAGGCTACCTATCAAAGGTTGGTCACAAAAATATTCAAAGATCAACTCTACAAGACCATGAAGGTATACATCGATGACATGCTGGTCAATCCGTAAAGGTAGAGGATTATATCGACCACCTAAAGGAAGCTTTCGGTGCACTAAGACAATACAGAATGAAACTAAACCCCAAGAAATGCGCATTTGGCGCAACCTCGGGAACAATTTTGGGCTTCTTAGTATCACAGCGGGGAGTTGAAGTCAACCAAGACCAAATTAAGGCTATCGACGGGATACCTGGGCAATTGACTACTAAGAAGCAAGTCCAAAGGTTACCGGTCGAATTGCCGCCCTATCCAGATTCATCTCGCAGTCGTCCGATAGATGTCACATATTTTTTGGTGTACTAAAAAAGAACAGCGGTCTCGAGTAGATGCCCGAGTGCATACAAGAACTGCGAGAACTGAAGGCATATTTATCATCACCACCTTTACTCTTGAAGCCCGAGTCGCGGAAGCACCTCCCCGTCTATATGCCGTCTTCGAAGTAGCAGTAAGTGCGGTCCTGGTTTGAGAAAATAAAGGTACATAATCTCTTATTTATTATATTAGTAAAATACTTGTCGACGCTGAGACGAGGTACCCACACCTAAAGATATTAGCCTTGGCTCTTGTCGTAGCTTCACGAAAATTTAGACCCTATTTCCAGTGCCACCACATCTTGGACGTCACCGCTTTTCCTTTAAGAAGCATTTTACATAAACCCGAGTTATGGAGGAGGCTGGAAAAATGGGCCATCGAGTTAAGTGAGTACGACATCACATATCAGCCTCGAACAGTAATAAAGTCGCAAGTGCTCGCCGACTGTGTTGCAGACTTTAGCGCAAAAGTAATGCCTGAGGCCGAGAAGGAAGCCGCTCAAACTTCTCTTCAAACACAAGACCTCTGGTTCCTATACACCGACGACGCATCCAATGCTTTCGGGTCCGGACTGGGTCTTGTACTTGAGGTCCCTACCATTGAAGTAATTCACCAGTCTATAAGGTGCCCGGATATGACTAACAATGAGGCCGAGTATGAGGCCGTAATTGCAGGGTTAAGACTAGCACTCAAATATGGGGCAAAGCGGTTGAAACTCCATTGTGATTCTCAGCTCGTAGTCAACCAAGTTAAAGTGACTCTCCAAATCAAAGAATAAAGGTTGCAAAAATATCAAGCCGAGATCTGCAAAATGCTGCCCAATTTTGACGAATGCCAGCTTGACCAGATCCCACGATCTCAAAACATCGAAGCAGATGACCTCGCAAAATTGGCCGCCGCCACCAAAAGCATAACGACTGGAGAAAAAGGTGTAGTCCATCTCCTTAACTCGTCACTAAACCAAATCGAGGTAAAGTCCATAAATTTAACTTGGGACTGGCACAATTGTATTATTACGTATTTGTAGGATGGTGTCCTCCCAAACAACAAAAGGGAAGCTAAAAAACTAAGTCTATAAGAGGCTAGATACAGCCTCATTCATAACGACTTATACAAGAGAACGTATGGTTGTCCTTTGGCAAAGTGCTTAGGCCCAAACAAAACCCAACGCGTTATCGAGGAAGTCCACGAAGGCCATTGTGGCGCTCATTCCGGTGATCGAGCACTCTTCAGGTGCCTCATACGGGCCAGGTATTATTGTCCCACCATGAAGAAAGATGATTCACCGTTCGTAATGAAATGCGAGCAGTGTCAGAAGTACACCTCAATAATCCACAAGCAGGCGAACACCTTCATTCGGTCACCTCTCCATGGCCATTTATTAAGTGGGGAATGACATCGTGGGTCCACTCTCGTCGGGACAAGGTAATGTAAGATTTCTTTTTGTTTTAATTGACTATTTCTCTAAATGGGTGGAAGTAGGAGCATTCTCCCGAGTTCGTGAGCAAGAAGTAATCACTTTTATACGGAGAAACATCATCAGCCAATTCGGCCTACCTAAAGAAATAAGTTGTGACAATGGGCCCCAGTTCACAGGAAGAAGAACCACCGAGTTCTTCGAAAACTGGCATATCAGAAGAATACTTTCAACTCCTTACCACCCAGCTGGAAACGGACAAGCACAATCCTCCAATAAGTCAATACTAAACATCATGAAGAAGAAACTTGAATAGGCGAAGGGACTGTGGCCAGAAATACTCCCAGAGGTATTGCAGGCGCACAGAACTAACCCAAAGACGAGTACAGAAGAGACACCTTATTCCCTAGTCTATGGAATAGAAGCATTCTTATCGGTTGAGCTCGGAGAACCCAACCTGAGGTACTCCCATGAAAGCGGCACCAGCAATGAAGAAAATAGGAGACAAGATCTCGACGAGGTCGAAGGGCAACAAGACATGGCGTACATAATGATGGTCGCTCAGAAGCAACAAGCAGAACGCTAATACAACAAAATACAAAGGTTAGATTGCTCAAGATTAGAGACTATGTACTCAAGGCCAAAACTCAAGCAAATATGGACCCACGAGAAGGCAAGTTGGGAACCAACTGGGACGGACCATACAAGATTATAGGCAAAGCAGACAAGGGCTCATTCCAATTGGAAACTATGGAAGGGAAGCTCCTACCAAACATTTGGAATATCAGCCATCTCAAGTACTTTAACTTCTAAAAAACAAGAAATACCCCGTAAGTCATACTCTTTTTTCCTCACTTGAGTTTTGTCCCAATAGGGTTTTCTCAAGGAGGTTTTTAACGAGGTGACGAATAGGACACTTCAAGTTGGAATATGCGTGAGGACTTATTGTTTCATTGCCTGATTCCTCAAGAACCCTTAAGTCGAACAATGAAGGGACTAGATATACTAGGACTGGGACGCCAGCCGACACACAAAACTTGTAACTTTCCCCAAAATCGCCCAAGGGAAAAAATGATGTAATTGAAACAAAAACGTTGAAATAATAAATACGCACATCTGTTAACACTACTCTCCAAAATGGTACGCTCGACCAGCTCGAACAACACCTATTGGCCCTTGGCCTCGATTTAACTTAAAGGTACATTCGACCAGCTCGAACAATGCCTATCAGCCCCTGGCCTCGACCTAACTTAAAGGCACGTTCAACCATATCGAACAACACCTATTGGCCCTTGGCCACGACTCAACTTAAAGGTACGTTCGATCAAATCAAAGAACACATATAGACCCTTGGCCACATCTCAACTAAGAGATATACTCGACTTATTTGAACAAAGGGCTGGTACGGACCACTTCTATTCAACCCAAAGTCTAAGGCCGCCTAGAGGACAACAATGAAAAGAATAAAGAAGCAAAAAATGCAAGTACAAAAGTAAAACATAAAAGTACAGAAACGAAACATAGAAATGAAAAAGGTATGTTTAAAACAAAAATCAACTTTGATATTCATATTCAGATGAAGAGTTTTTTACAAGAACGCTCGAAGACGCTAAAAAAATATACAAAAAGTTAAAAGAAAACTAATGACCATCACCATCCAGTCTTCCGGCACCATCTCCACCCTCGCCTCGACCGTAGGCGGAATCATACCAAGCACTATTCGCAAGTCGGGCTACACCCTCTTCCTCATCCTCCTTGGAGTCAAGCTGAGGCATGGCAGGATCATAGCCACAAGCGATCTGAGCCGCACGAGATTTAACTCGAGCATCTTCGAGGGCTACCTCAGAGACAAAGCCCTTCTTATTCAAATCTCGGATCACGTCCAGCCGGGCTTCAGCATGGATCCACTCCTCGTACTACTCACAAGGAATATTAGGATACTCGGCCTTCTTGGCCTCAAGAGGAGAAACTCGATCATGCAGCTCAGATTTTTCCTTGTCTAACACTCCAATCCTCTCATCGAGCCGGTCCTCTTTAGCCATTGCTGTTGATAGAGCATTATCCCCCTTGGAACGTAGGGTCATGTTCGCCAGCTCAAGGATGTCAACCTTTCTACGAGCATCCAGTCGGGAGGACTCCGCCTACTCTAGCATCTGTTGCTTCTCAGCAACCTCCCCTCGGAGAGCATCTATCTGAAATTGACACTCATCTAACTGGCCTTGCAGTTGGCCCAACTGATGTTAGAGGTCTCTGCATTGGGCTTCCATACCCATACTCAGCTCAAGCTCTTCTTCCTTTCTCTTAAGATCCCCCTCGAGGACGCTGAGCCTCTCCACGGCTGCCATCAGTTCCTCGTCCTTTTTCTTCAATTATTCTTCGCCCCCTTGGGAAGACGCCTTTGAGCCTCCCGGTACATTCCACGGTACTCTACGTACTTACCCTTCAACTTCATGTAGATTTCTTTTCGCCTCTTCTCCCTCCGAGCACTCTCGATCTCCTAAATGACCATCTGTATATCAAATAAATGGCAAAAGTTAAAACTTATAAATGAGTTAAGGCAAAGGGAAAAGAATAAACAACAACCATACTTTTCCTGAGAGCAAGGCCGACAATGTTCTTTGACAGGGTACCGTCACTTATCTCCTTGAGGGTCACACCCCCAAAGAGTGCGTCGGAGTAAAGGGGGCCGAGAGCGGGGACCACCTCCTTAGTGTTTCTCTGCAGATCATGATCAATTAGGATCTTGATGGTCCTTGGGCCTCCCTCCATCCTCACCTCGATCTGGGTGAGTCCATTATCGATCATCCTAAGGTTGTGAGGGTCCATGTCGGAACCTGAGCCATCTCCCTCATCGACGACGTCCTTTCCTTTGCCCTTATCGTCCGGCAAAACATCCGCTGCCGGCCTTGAAGTTGAAGCTCCCTCTTGCCCTGCGGGCACGAAGTTTTTGCCTAGCGTCCTCTCCACGACTATCTCCCCCTCAGGACGCAAAGGCACACCCTTGTTAGCCTCTTCTAGTTGAGGGGCCTCGAAGGTCACCCTAACGTACTGTCGACATGTATCTTCGCCATCTCCCTAAGAGTGAAATCACCCTCTACTGAATCAACGACTAGGGGAAATCCCCTGCTCGCATCCACAACCTTCCTTTTGTGGGGCCTTAAATCCCCATCACAGGAGGGGACTTCATTATCTTCATCAATGAGTCAGAACGCTTGAGGAGCGGGCACAGTAGCTGAGATGGGGGCGAAGGTGGAAGGAACGGCAGCCAATACGGGGGCGGAGGCAGAAGGCGCAGCGGCCCTTCTCCTCCTAAATATGGGCATGGGTGCCCTATTCCTTCTTAAAATCCCCATGGCTGAACCTGAAAAAGACAAAGTATAGGGGTTTATAACTACATAAGCCAACACAAAATACGATCACGGTCTGAAGAGAAAAATTACCTATCGAGCTGAGGGTCGGCTTGTTCTTCTAAAAGAAGCTTGGCCAGTCGCGAATCCCCACGGTGTGAGGGAGAACATGCTTGACCCAGTCATCGATACTTATCGCCAGGGGAGGAGAACAATTATTGGCTGCAGGGAGAGAAGAATCATTCAACCAATTTGAAATGAACAAAATGCTTCAAGAAGGTTAAAAAACTGAACACTCACGTGTATGTTTCTAAGACTCAAGGAAATCGTAGACATTAGCCATAACGGCCTCTGTCTTGACGTAAAAGTAGTCGAGCCAGAATTGCCAACTACCGTTGTCATTTATCTTCACCACCAAGAATTTACCCCTACGATGTCGCATGTTCAACATCGTCCCTCTGTAGAAGCTGGGTGCAAACAGATGCACCAAGTGCCTCACAGTGACCTCGACTCCGGCAAGATCAGCAAATGCTGATAGCATTTTAATAACCTTATAAACATAAGGGGCGAGCTGAGCGGGGCAAATGCCGTAATAATGGCAAAATTCCTCCACTAGCAAGAGAAGGGAAAATGAGTAACCAATGGTGAACGAGTAGGCGTAAAGAACATAATACCCTGGACGGTATGCACTTCCCCCTCACCAGCGAGGATCAATTCAACGTGGTCGGGAAGGCCAAACTTGGCTCTGAATTCAGCCAAGTGTTTAGGCTCCATCGTCGATAGAAATTTTCCGGGCGCCGCGTACGGTGACCGTTGAAAATCAGGCCTAGCCTCAGGGTTGCGGGGGATGATCAACTCTAATGAAGGAACAATTTTATCCTATCCGACGGCAATGGCGTCCTCTCCATGAGAAGGGAACACAACAGCCAGAGGGATGGCTTGGCTCCCTTCATCAACGTTAAAAGAAAGGTTAGACATGGTTATGAAGGAATATGACAGTATGAAAGAAAGTTCAAGTCTCAAGAGGCAAAGAAGATTCAAGAGAAGAAACGAAGATTATGAGAGAAAAGATGGTATGAAAGGAAGTAAAGTTTGGATAGCGAAGAAACAATCCCTATTTATAGCGTTTAAGGCTCCAAAATTGAAATGGTTCGTCATAATTGGTACTCGAATCAAAACGGCAGAGCTAATCAAAGGTCACATGCGAATCGACGCAATACGTCGGGAATCAGCATCATCATGATGCATGGCATCATGAAGTCACTTCTTCTCCTGGACCAAATGGTTCCAACAAATCACCCAGGAAATTCAGGGGTTTGAAACATGTGGTCCGCAAAGAGCCACGTCGCCTGCTCGTCACAACAATCACGGCCATTGTTATTTGTTCAACGAACTCGACCACAAAGACGACCACGAACGCTATTATCCGTTCGTTGAACTCGCCCACGAAGGCCATCACAACAAATTGAGGGACTAACTGTATGAGCTAAAAATTATCCTAGTTATATGTGGGCCGAGTGAACGTTGAGAGAGCATGCGTCATCAATGTGTTCCCAACAAAGGATGAAGGCGAGGTCCAAGTGATCTGATGAAGGACGAAGACGAGGTCGAGCTGACTCAGCAGAGGAACGAGGACAAGCACTCCCTTTAGAAGGACAATAATGGCTAGTTTTCATGATAAGACATTAGAAAAATATTCCAATGAATATTCCTCCGATCTGTACTATTAGATTTTTTGTGGCCTATGTGCCCTTATAAATAGAAAGATATGTAGTTATAAGGGGGGATTGCATACTCATTATAAAAAATAATACATTGACATTCTCTAAAGATTTTTGCTTTGTTACATACATACAAAAGATACCTTTTCTTCAGACCTATATCTGACCTTTTTTTCACGATCCAAGGAGAATCTGAATATTCAAAGGTTCATCAATCATTTATCACTGTCAGGAGAAATATCAAAGAATCTCATCCATTTTCAGTTAACTCATTTACTTTTATTTATATAAATACTATTATATATCATTCATTACTATTTAATGTTATTTTCTTTGTTCTTGGGCTATTGAATATTGTTACTGTTGCACATTTATTGCTATTTGAACAGTATTAGCGATATTTTATTGCGAAATCGGTTAAACAATCTTTTGGACATTAACATTGGTTAAGATTAACTCTGTTCTTCTAGAAAATCTATTTATTTAAACATAGATCTAAATTTTGGGTAAAACACTGCCTACTTCACACCTCTTGGGAAGCGGCTCTTCCCCAGACCCGTGAACACGGATTATAGCCAAACGTATGCTAAATAAAAGATGTAGCCAAATAATTATATATTGAATTTATTTTTTTAAACACTATTCATAGAATTCCATATGCGAGCTGAAGTTTACCATCCACCATCTCCTAGTTGTTGTTCTTGTCCCTTTGTCATATACGGCACACTTAAGCGTAGATTTGAGATGAGAAAGCACAAATTCTGAAGGGTGTCTAAGAGTTAGTTTAGGCATTTTTATACCTTGCTACTAACGTATTGTTAAGTACCTCGGAGAATACAAAGGCAGAGATCCAGGATTTTAATAGGATGGGTGCACTGTTGTAAAGATGTACATCTAGAATTTATATTTGACAGATTTAACTTTTGTATCTTACCATGAATTCATTGTAGTTTTGAAATTATAGGTTTAAAATTATATTCTTTTTGAAATTTTAGTAATTTTTTACATATATTTATATTCCATGCTGAAAACAAGACCGTTCAAAGTGGGATTTGAACTGCCAATATCACTTGTAAAGGTACACCCAATAATAATTACACCATAAGAGTCTTTGAGCATGGGTGCACACACATATATTTAAATAATTTTGAAGAAATATAACATTATTATACATGATTTAGGAAAAAGAGTATGGGTTCACATGAACCCATACCCCTCAAGATGGATACGCCTATGTACAAAGGTAGTAAGTAATTTAGTTTCAAAATATAAGAGGTGTCTCCATAACTGAGTTATAATACTGGTGTGTTTAACGTAACTAGTTTCTATGCGTTGCACGTTAATAAAGGCCCGTAATAATTTAATTAGTCAATTATTTATATGAAATAACAACAAATTTAAATGCCCAAAAATATTAATACATTAGCATATACAAAAATTCAAAATGACTGGAAATATGTAAAAGGATATCCTTCATTTTCTAGAGGCAAAAGTTGAATTCTGAGATAAACACATGTTTGGAAGCACATTAACCCATCAAGATTTCTACATGTATGATGTTATTGTCAAAGCCGCTACATATCATCCTTATACCATTACATAAGTCATTTGACGGATTTAAGTTTCTCATTAGCATGATGAGTGTAAATGTTTCTTTAAGATCTACTAGTATGCAATGGAAGTTGAATTTTAACTTTGTCTAGATACATACAAGACACTAACAAACATAAGAAATGATGAACTTGACAAAGTACATGTGTGGTGAAAGGCTATTTGGTGTTAAAATATTGAAGTATTCTTCCTGATATTAGTATTGATATTAGTCCCTATACACGTGCCTTGCACATTATACCTGTCAATCTCAATCATCACAAAGAAATATAAGGTAATATCATTTGTAATTACATTACATTTATTTTATAAGGTAAAAATATGGTACTATAGTATAAGATTCTATCCAACATTATAGATCGAGTGAGTATGTATATTTAATAATTTATTTTAAAAAAATTAAGTTGATCACAAAAAGCAAGATATAATATTTTTTAAATATCAAGTCCTCCTATCTCTATCTAGTTTTTTCTGTTCTCATGGTAATTTT
Source organism: Nicotiana tomentosiformis (assembly GCF_000390325.3). Taxonomy (NCBI): domain Eukaryota; kingdom Viridiplantae; phylum Streptophyta; class Magnoliopsida; order Solanales; family Solanaceae; genus Nicotiana; species Nicotiana tomentosiformis. The sequence goes on along the minus strand of NC_090819.1, from coordinate 98,285,822 downwards.
TTCACAATGAAATTTTATACTTAGTGCAAATAGGCTCACTATTTTATTTTCTTTCAATATAAGGTTTTATATCTATCGACTTGCAAAAGATAATTAATCAACTTTATGATGGCTATTTTTGTTCTTTCTCATCTTTCTTTTCGTGTATGTTTTGTTCTATCGCTTCGGCTACTATCTAAGAAAGTGAGAAGGAAATGATTACAAAAGAATGTTCTATTAGTGAATTATGTTGCTTTTTCTAAAGATAAAAAGTTATTTGAAAATACGATCTAAATGTAGTCTATTATTTTCTCCTTCATCTTGTGTTTTATCCACACGTGTGACTGAAAAAAAGAAAAAGAAGTTACACACTGAAGCTAGAAATTCGAAGATCTACATTACCAGTCGTAGAAGCATAAGTCTCAAAAGAAATTAAGTCATTTATCTTCGTGTCTATGCAGAGCCGACTCTAATGATTTGGTTAGTAAGGCTTATGCTTTAGGCCACCAAATCTCATTTTTAGATATAATAGGTATATAATTATTTAAATAAAATAAAATATATATTTTTTAGTATAAAAGTAGACTTTTCATATAAAAGAAAAGAATTTTTTTTAGAAATGTAAATATTACGACCCGGTTGATCGTTTCGAGAGTTGTAGCCCCGTTCTTCCATTTACTGCTCATTTTATGCTTAATAGTTGCTATGTGACTTGCCAGGGTAGTTGGTTCGGTTCCGAGGATGTTTCAGAATGTGATGAGATACTTAGTCTCAAGGATTAAAAGCTTAAATTGAAAAGGTTGACCGGATGTGAATTATGTGTAAATGGCTCCGAAATAGAGTTTTTATGGTTCCGTTCAGTGAGTTTGGACTTAGGAGCGTGTCGAGATAGTGATTTGGAGGTCCGTAGTTGAATTGAGCTTGAAATGGCGAAAGTTTGAACATTAGAAGCTTTGGAAATCTAGAAGTTTGACCGAGAGTTGACTTTGTGGTTATTGGGCTTGGATTTGGGTTTCGGGAGTTGGAGTAGGTTTGTTCTATCATTTGTGACTTGAGTATAAAATTTGAGGTCAATTGGACATGATTGTAATGACTCGACTGGTCGTTTTGAGCATTTGTACTTCGCTCGGTAGTTTGGGGGAATGAGTAGCTCCGTATAATGTATTAGGACTTGTGTGCAAAATTTGAGTTCATTCCGAGTTGATTTAATATGTTTCAGCGTGAGTTTTTGGAAGTCAAAAGTTCATTAAGTTTGATTTGAAGCGCGTTTTGTCGTTTCGATGTTATTATGCGTGATTTGAGGCCTAGAATAAGTCCGTATTATGTTATGAGACTTTTTGGTATGTTCCTACGGGACCCCGAGGGGCCCGGGTGAGTTTCGGATAGGTTTGGGTTGTGTTGCGCTCGTTTTTCTTATGTTTCGACGTCGTTTATTCAAGCATAAATGATATCATATTGAAGAAATGAGCTCCGATTTCTGTTTTGATTGAAGCATTAGATCCGTATCGTAATTACGGACCCGTAGCAAAAAGAATCATCAAATTTGGACAACGTATAAGGATTTTATGGTCATTGTACTAAGAATTGGGTTGCTAGATTTTTCAGATTAATTACAAAATTGCCACTGACTTCGTATTTAAAAATCTGCACATTTCCAAATATTGAAACCAATATATCTACTTCATTATAAGGTCAAATGGAGTGATTCAAAATCTTATCTTGACTGAAATTTCACAAGGAATCCATTAAAGGCATCAAAAGTAAGTTTTGGGAGGATTTGGCATGCAAAACGAGACAGAACAGCTGGGCAAAAATACTTAATATTGAAGGTTTGTTCATTTGACCATATTTTGAGTTGGAGAGCTCGGATTTGGACAATTCTTGGAGGCGATTTTCACTATATGGATTGGGGTAAGTGTTCTATACTCGATTTTGGTTATATTTCTTGAATCCATCTTTATTTTTGGCATTTGATTGATGATTTCAAAGTGAAATTTGGGGGTTTTGTCTAAAATTTCATAAAGTGAATTTTTAAGTTTTGACATCGATTCGGAGTTGGATTTGAGTGAAAATAGTATGGATAAACTCATAATTAAATGGGTTATCGGATTTTATGAGTTTTGTCGGGTTCCGAGGCGCGAGCTCGGGTTTGACCTTTTGATCGATTTTGGAATTTTGATTAAAGATTCACCCTTTATCGATTGGGTTTGTTTACTTTGGCATTATTTGATGTATTTGAGTTGCTTTTGGCTAGTTTCAAGCCGTTCGGATGGTCGTTACGCGTGGGATTGCCATTTTTGGAGCATTGTTTGGCTTGCTGGGTATTGGATTTGGCTTGTTCGAGGTAAGTAACTCTTCTAAACTTAGTGCGAAGAGTATGAAACACCGCAATACGTGTTATGTGATTGGTATTGAGGTGACACACATGCTAAGTGATGGGCGTGTGAGCGTGCACCATGTGAATTGGGACTCTGTTGCTTCCATGGCACTGTATAGTGGCCCTAGTTTGTTGATATTTGTGTTTTCACCATGCGATAAAGTAATTGAGCTATCAATCATATTAAATATCATGTTTAGGCTTTATGATGATGTTTTTAGGTCCCATAGTGGTCGTTTCTTGCTGTTATCTCACCGATTTCATTGATATTTCGTATTTAGTCATATTCATGCATTCATATTATATCTCAGTCTCAGTTGTTGTTATTGATACATCATATCATTGTTGTAGGGCTAGTTTTTGTGACATTGTGAGCCCGTAAGTGAGACTGGAGAGAGTGATGACTGAGTGAGGCCGAAGGCCTGAGTGAGAGTGACATTTTGTGATGGGTTGCACGCCGTAACATATTATATTATATATTTTGGGATCGGCCTGCATGCCACAACATATTATATTATACATTTTGGAATTGGGCTGCATGTCGCAGCATATAATATTATACCTGATGGGATCGGGCTGCACGCCGCAATAATATATTGATTATATTTTATGGGATTGGGCTGCATGCCGCAACGATATAGAGCTTGGGCTGAAGGAGCCCCTCCTGAGTCTGCACACCCCCAGTGAGCCCAGTCGACTATATATATATGTGGATCGGGCTGCACGCCGCAATGGTTATTGTACAGTGCTGAGTGATTGAGTGTGCTGAGCATTTAGCATAGTGATAGAGGATGTGAGACAGTGAGATTGAGTACTCTAAGAGTATGAGTACATGATTCATCTCTGAGATACATGACATTGACATGCACACATGACATATAGGCATAGAGATGTACTTTTCCTCATGCTATATAGTATCATGTCATTCATGACTTTTTTTTACACATTGATATGTGGGCATAAAGAGGTATTTTTCACTTGTTATCTGGAAAGAAAATGAAACATTTTATTTATTGTGGAAAGAATATTTGGGAAAATTATAGTTTTCAAACTTACTCGTATTGTTTTGGCATTTTTGGTAAAAGATTTTTGTTTTCACTGAGATACTTAAAAAGCATGTCAATTTTTTCTAGAACTGTGAATGAGCTGAACATCTTACTTTTGAGATACCTCTTTTATTACCTGTATTATGCTGTTATGAACTATTGTGGAATATTGATATTATACTCGACCTTGTGTTAGCTCGTCAATAATTTAACCCAAGGTTAGGTTTGTTACTTACTGAGTACGTGGGGTCGGTTGTACTCATATTACACTTCTGCACCTTGCGTGCAAATATTGGCTGCTGATGTTTCTACATTTGATGGTAGCTGGATTGAAGATGTGCCTGTGTTCCGGTTGAAGCTGCCCCTTGTTCGTGGTAGCTTTAGATCTATAAAACTTTCTTTATGTAGTTTTCAAATAGATGATGTATTATGTCGTTTCATCTTTGTAAATTCTATTCTTAGAAGCTCATGATTTGTACTACCAGTCCTTGGAAAATATATAAAATTCAGAAAATTTATTATTGTTTATTTGTCTTGTTAATATCATTGGAATTGGATAGTTACTAGTTGGCTTACCTAGAGGGTTGGGTTAGGTGACATCACGACTAGTGGATTTGGGGTCGTGACAAGTTGGAATCAGAGCTCTAGGTTCATAGGTTCTACAAGTCATGAGAAAATGTCTAGTAGAGTCTTGCTGATCGGTATGATGACGTCCATACCTATCTTCGAGAGGCTATAGAACATTTAGGATATACTTCCCATCTTTCTTTTCCTTATCGTGCAGCATTGATTCAGTTTGAAGCGTAACTCTTTGAATTCCTTCCACGCATTCGTATGCGCACATGAGCTCTCGGTATCAGTTGTGCATCGACGGCTTGTAATTCCATGGTTGGGGTGTGAGATATGATTTTGGCATGCTGAGATGGGCCAGTCGGGAGGACTTGAGGCCGCGTTTTGACGGTAGCCTGAGAACGGAGATTTCGATTGTGTGAGCACGTACTTTTGGACTTATACGTCCGGTAGTGTCCCTATGAATGGACTCCGTGGTTCGATGGGTGGATGGATGGCTATGTGGTGAGTATGATGTGACTGCGTGATGTGTTCAAATTGTTCGAATGTGACGAGAAGAGTTTACTTGAGATGTAGCAAGGACTATTGGGTGTTTGATTTCTACCTTGATTTGGCATATGGCCTCGGGTAATGGGTGTGTTGAAGGACCTCTCATGTTGTTTAGTTGTGGAGTGAAGTAAATTTTCATGTCGTGTTATGAGTTTAGACTCAGGAAGATATTAAGTGATTGCTTAGTAGTTGTGGCTGTGAAAGGGTATAAGAGATGTCAGTTGAGGCTAAGCGGGTGGGTTATCTCCTGCGAGGTGTCCTGAGGTTGGGTGATCCCTATGATGTTTTGTAGAGAGTTCTCTTTTACCAGTGAATGATATATGTAGCAATTTGGGTTTGGATCGCTAGTGGAATGTTGGATTGACTATTACAAAGGTGAATGCGAGATTGCAGATGAGTTGAGGTACTATGTGGGTGTGTATGTGAGCTTAAGGAGGATTCAGTTGAATTTCACTGCGGTATTGTGGCAGTAATAGAGTATGGGCATTGTGAGTTAATGTGTGTTTTAATCTATGGCTTTGACCCAAGTGAGGGAGTTTGCTATTGATAAGTTGATTGCACGATTATGTGTTGTATTGGTTTCAGTTCGAGGTATACTGGTGAATCAGTTATTACTTGCAGAGGTGGAGTTTGAGAATGACTCGAGTAATGGAAACTTATGGATACAGGTTGTATTATACTCTATGGGTATATGAGAATAATTGAATGATTGAGTTGTTATTCGTAAAGGACGTAGTGTACATGGAGTAGGAATTGCTCGGTTGCTTAGGAGTGTGGGTTACTCCCTTGGGTGTTGGTGTGCTAATGACTCTCGAGAATGGTTCTAATGAATTCAAGATTTATATGTAGCGATTTGGAATTTTCAAGAATTATATATGGCTAGAAACTGAGAGTTTCATTGGACGGTGTCGACACTTGTGGCATTTTTATGTCATTGTGGATTATGCATTTCAGTATCAAGAAGGTGAAAGAAACAGTTTTAGGGTCACATAAGGTCTCTTTAGAGTAGGTGTCTCAGTTGTGGTGCTTCGGGGTGCTTAAAGAGGGAAGTCAGCGGCTTAGGGGCATTAGGGCGTTGTGGTTTTATACTAGGGTCTATTGTGTGGTGAAATTTTGGTTAGGGATCGTGGTGTTCTAGCAAGGAGAAGTATCAATTTGAAGGCGATTTGGAAAGGGCTTGGAGAAATATGACAGCTGGTAGTAGGGTGGATCAGCACAGTAATGGGTATGATCGGTTCTTTGGGTACTTATGACGTGGCTAGTCTCTACAGGTGTTTCGTGGCAATGCTCTTGGGTTATGGCAGCCTGTATGGCTAGGTGGAGTTAGAGAGATTCGGTTCTGATAGCTTGGTGATGTGCGAATGGGCTTTGAAGAGTTTTCAATGGTTTTTACCACGGTTCGAGGAGTATATTTCCTACCGGCATGAAGAATATGTGTGTATTGGGATTCTCTCCGGGATAGGATCAAATGGAAGGTTTACGACTGATCGGATGTGTATTCTACTTGTGAGTTAGAGTTGATTATGAGAATCTTGTATTCTTCACAAGATAGCATGGTAGATGCGGTGCATTGTGTGGGAGTGAGATTTGCAAATGCAAGGTCACGAGTGAGTTTGGAAGGGAAGGACATATATTCGTAAGCAGCATGTACGGTTTCAGATGACTAGTTAATGATATTACTATTTGGTATGGCTTGATGAGAGTATACATTTCAGAAGGGGCAATGTGTTTTGATGTATGGATACCTCACTGTACAGCTGCACTCTCCTGGTTGATCGACTGCTGATATTCAAATTTTGCTACGTGGCACGAAAGAACTTTAGAAGTATTCCTCGTGGAATGATCGTGTATGAGAGATATGTTAGGAATTCTGGCGGTAAAGTTGGGATCAGATAGGGTGATTCGTGTGTTCTATGAATTTGGAGATTGGGAGTTCTCAGAAGCAGATTGTTTCATGGTTGTGGACTGTGAAATCATGGCTGAAGCTAACCAGATGATAGTATGTATTATGATTCAGTCATTGCGGGCTTTCAGAGGTTTATTTATCTATTTGTGGGTGTCCGGATATGATTGGGGGTCCATTGGTATGCCCAATTAGGATGTGTATTCTATACCGAGTCGGATTGGTTGGCTCTGTAGTGCTATTATTGAGAGATGTGCCATTCGATTGTTGCTGAGCTTATTCGTGTTCTGAAATTTTTTGTGAGTTACTCTTCTATGCTTCGAGGAGTTGTGATTCGTTGGTTTTAGGCACACATGATGTGGTTCTATTATGGTCTTATAGCAGAAATTGAGTGAGATGAGTAGTTGGGTATTGCATGATTGAGGGCGTATTGATTATGTTCTTTCGGGTGTAGTGTGGCATTGTGTTATCTGATTCTCTGTGGTTATGGTAATGCACTTTGGGTACTTGATGTCGTATTTTGCGTGGTTATTGATTTTTAGCAGGGTGGCTCGAGGTATATGATATGGACCAGTGTTTGGATGAAGTCGCGCATTGCAACAGAGTTATGTTGAGGTATGAACCTTTGTGTTAGAGTCGGGTGAGGATTCTATGGTGTGTGATAGGTTCTTAGCATTTCGTTGTGGTGGTACCCATTAAGCTTGCGGGACGGTTCTCTTGATTGAGTCATTTTTGCGATTGAATACATTTGGATTGTTGCTTATTGGTGCATGGATTGCACTGTTTGTGGCTCTGAGTAGTATTGGTGTTGTGTGTCAGTAGAGTAGTGGGTATTCGATAATATGGTGTCGTTGGATCTAGGATGGATGCTATCGGATTTGATTGCGGTAAATTTGGAAGGATAATATCAGAAGTCGGCTTAGGAATTGGCTATAGTTCTTGTTGAAGGAGAGGGAGCTCCATGGCTTGTTGATTTGATGAATGGTTATGAGTTTCTATGTGCTCTTTCATTATCGGCAGTGTACGAAGGTTTTAGGATGAGGTTTTGTTAGGTATGAGGTTTATTACCGTAACTGGGTTGTTTTGAGCAGCTACTGTGATCGGAGATTTTTCTATGGGTATTTGAGTTATGTGGTATATCCTGTGATTGTATCTTGGGTTGCGTTTTGGTACAACTTGTTCAGACTTATACGGTGTGCAGGTTGCGAGATTCAGATCTTATAAGAAATTCCGGGTGTTGGAAATTGGATTCTAAGGCTTGTGGGCTAGGTTGAATTGAGCAATTTCGGTTAGGTTGTGTTATCGGACCTGTATGGGATAGGGTGACGTGGGATCACCCCCGGATAAGTGCATGGTAAGGTTATACGGCGGTTTGATGGTTTTGGGAACAACTCTTGGCACGTTCGAGGACGAACGTATGTTTAAGTGGGGGAGAATGTAATGACCCGACTGATCGTTTTGAGAATTTGCACTTAGCCCGGTAGTTTGGGGGCACGAGTAGCTCCGTATAATGAATTAGGACTTGTGTGTAAAATTTTAGTTCATTCCGAGTTGATTTGGTATATTTCGGCGTGAGTTTTTGGAAGTTGAAAGTTCATTAAGTTTGATTTGAGGTGCGTTTCGTCGTTTTGATGTTGTTATGTGTTATTTGAGGCCTCGAGTACATCCGTGTTATGTTATTGGACTTTTTGATATATTTTTACGAAGTCCCGAGAGGCTCGGGTGACTTTCGGATAGGTTTGGGTTGTGTTGCGCTCGTTTTTCTTATGTTTCGACGTCGTTTCTTCAAGCATAAATGATATCATATTGAACAAATGAGCTCCGATTTCTGTTTGATTGAACCATTAGATCCGTATCATAATTACGGATTCGTAGCAAAAAGAATTATTAAATTTGGGCATCGTATGAGAATTTTATGGTCATTTTACTAAGAATTGGGTTGCCAGTTTTTTTCAGATTAATTACGAAATTGCCACTGACTTCGTATTTAAAAATCTGCATATTTCCAAATATTGAAACTAACATATCTCCTTCATTATAAGGTCAAATGGAGTGATTCAAAAGCCTATCTTAACTGAAATTTCACAAGGAATCCATTATAGGCATAAAAAGTAAGTTTTGGGAACATTTGGCATGCAAAACAAGACATAACATCTGGGCAAAAAAACTTAATATCGAAGGTTTGTTCATTTGGTCATATTTTGAGTTGGGGAGCTCGGATTTGGACAATATTTGGAGGTGATTTTCACCATATGAATTGGGGTAAGTGTTCTGTACTCGATTTTGGTTATATTTCATGAATCATCTTTATTTTTGATATTTGATTGATGATTTCAAAGTGAAATTTGGGGGTTTTGTCTAAAATTTCATAAAGTAAATTTTTGAGTTTTGACATTGATTCGGAGTCGGATTTGAGTGAAAGTAGTATGACTGGACTCGTAATTGAATGGGTTATCGGATTGTATGAGTTTTGTCGGGTTTCGAGGCGCGAGCCCGGGTTTGACTTTTTGGTAGATTTTGGAATTTTGATTAAAGATTCGACCTTTATCGATCGGGTTTGTTTCCTTTGGCATTATTTGATGTATTTGAGTTGCTTTTGGCTAGTTTTGAGCCGTTCGGATGGTTGTTACGCGCGAGATTGCCTTTTTTGGAGCATCGTTTGGCTTGTTGGGTATTGGATTTGGCTTGTTCGAGGTAAGTAACTCTTCTAAACTTAGTGCGAAGGGTATGAAACCCCGCAATACGTGTTATGTGATTGTTATTGACGTGACGCACATGCTAGGTGATGGGCGTGTTGGCATGCACCATGTGAATTGGGACTTTGTTTGTTTCCATGGCACTGTATAGTGGCCCTAGTTTGTTGATATTTGTGTTTTCACCATGCGATAAAGTAATTGAGCTATCAATCATGCTAAGTATCATGTTTAGGCTTCATGCTGATGTTGTTAGGACCCATAGTGGTCGTTTCTTGCTGTCATCTTAATGATTTCATTGATATTTCGTACTCAGTTATATTCATGCATTTATATCATATCTCAGTCACAATTGTTGTTATTGATACATCATATCATTGTTGTCGGGCTAGTTTTCATGATATTGTGAGCCCGTGAGTGAGACTGGAGAGAGTTATGACTGAGTGAGGCCGAGGGCCTGAGTGAGAGTGACATTTTGGGATCGGGCTGCACGCTGCAGCATATTATATTATACATTTTGGGATCGGGCTGCACGCCGCAACATATTATATTATACATTTTGGGATCGGGATGTACGCCGCAGCATATTATATTATACCTTATGGGATCAGGTTGCACGCCGCAATAATATATTGATTATATTTTATGGGATCGGGCTGTACGCTGCAGCGATATAGTGCTTGGGCTGAAGGAGCCCCTCCGGAGTCTGCACACCCTTAGTGAGCGCAGTCGACTATATATATATATATATATGTGGATCGGGCTACACGCCGCATCAGTTATTGTACAGCGTTGAGTGATTGAGTGTGCTGAGCATTGAGCGTAGTGAGAAAGGATGCAGGACAGTGAGATTGAGTACTCTGAGAGTGTGAGTACATGATTCATCTCTGAGATACATGGCATTGGCATGCACACATGACATACAGGCATAGAGATGCTCTTTTTCTCATGCTATATAGTATCACGTCATTCATGACTTTTTTTTACACATTGATATGTGGGCATAGAGAGGTTTTTTCACTTGTTATCTGGAAAAAAAATGAAACATCTTATTTATTATGGAAAGAATATTTGGAAAAATTACAGTTTTCAAACTTACTCGTATTGTTTTGGCATTTTTGGTAAAAGATTTGTGTTTTCAATGAGATACTTGAAAAGCATGCCCATTTTGTTCTAGAACTGTGAATGAGCTGAGCATCTTACTTCTGAGATACCTCTTTTATTATTTGTATTATGTTGTTATGAACTATTGTAGAATATTGGTATTGTACCCGACCTTGTGTTAGCTCGTCACTACTTTCAACCCAAGGTTAGGTTTGTTACTTACTGAGTACATGGGGTCGGTTGTACTAATACTACACTTCTGCACCTTGCGTGCAGATGTTGGCTGCTGATGTTGCTACGTTCGATGGTAGCTGGATTGAAGATGTGCCTGCATTCCGGTTGAAGTTGCCCCTTGTTCGTGGTAGCTTTAGATCTATAAAACTCTGTTTATGTACTTTTCAAACAAACGATGTATTATTTCATTTCAGCTTGGTAAATTCTATTCTTAGAAGCTCATGATTTGTACTACCAGTCCTTGGGAAATGTATAAAATTCAGAAAATTTACTATTGTTTATTTGTCTTGTTAATATCATTGGAATTGGATATTTACAAGTTGGCTTACCTAGCGGGTTGGGTTAGGTGCATCACGACTAGTGGATTTGGGGTCGTGACAATGATTTGATAGATTTCGGCGTCGAATATAGAAGTTGGAAGTTCATATGTTCATTAGGCTTGAATAGATGCACGAATTATGGTTTTAGCATTGTTTTATGTGATTTGATGCTTCGAGCGAGTTTATATGACATTTTAGGACTTGTTGGTATGCTTGGTTGAGGTCACGGGGGCCTCGGGTGGATTTCAGATGGTTAATGGATCAATGTTGGACTTGGATATTGGTTGAAGCTTTCTGGTGTCTCTGATTTGGTTTCCTTATACGCGATCGCGTGGACAGGTCCGCGATTACGTAAGCTTAATTGGTCAGTGGATGACTTTGCTCTATGTGTTTATGTGAAGAGGGCTTCGATTGCGTAGCTTAGGGAAGTTGTGCATCGCGAAGGCGTGGGCTAGGACGCGTTCGTGAAGAGGAAATGAGGTAGGAGCTAAGTCACGCATTTGTTCTTCGCGATCGTGTGAAAAGGGTCGCGATCACGTAGGTCTGAGGAGGCAGTGGCTCGCATTCACAGGTGTAGTGTCGCGTTCGCGTAAGGTGAACTTTCTGAGCAGCTGAGTTGTGCTTCGCGATCACGAAGCATTTTCCACGATCGCGATGAAATATCGCCTGGGCAGAACTTAAATATTTCAAAACGAGAGTTCGAGTTCATATTACAAATTTGATTTTGGGAGATCTGTTGGAGGTGATTCTTGGAGATATTTTCAAGGGAGTGATTGGGGTAAGTGATTCTTACTTAGTTTTGGTTAAATTCAATGTTTATGTCTTTGATTTCATCATTTAATTAGTGATTTGGGTTGGAAAAGTGGGGGAAAATGGAGGAAAGTTCTTAGGCCAAATTTTGGGGATTTGATCGAGATTTTGGTATTGGATTTGAGTAATTTTGGTATGGGTGGACTCGTGGTTGAATGGGTGTTCGGATTTTATGACTTTTATCGGATTCCGAGATGTGGGCCTGGGGGGTTGACTTTTTGACTTTTAATTAAGAACTTAGTTTTTTCTTATGGAATCGATTCTTTTAGCCCGTGTTGATTGTATCAAACTGTTTGTGGCTAGATTCTAGGCAATTAGAGGCCGTTTCACGAGGCAAGGGCTTGTCAGAGTAGGGATTTGCACAGTTTGAGGTAAGTAACACTTCTATACTTGGTTCTGAGGGTATAAAACCCTGAATTACGTATTATGTGATTATTTTTTAAATGACGCACATGCTAGGTGACGGGCGTGTGGGCGTGCACCGTTAGAATTGTGACTTGGTCGATTACGTGGAACTGTATAGTTGAATAATCTTGTTGTTACCCGTATTTCACCATGTGCTAGATCAATTGAGCTGCCAGTCATGTTAGAAATCCTCCTTAGGCTCCGTTTTGATACTGTTGGGACCCACATAGGTCGTGTTACATGTTGAATTATTTGCTTAATTTGTCAAACTGTACTCAGTCACAGTTATCATATGCATAATACGTCTTAACCTCTGTTGTCCTTTATTTGATACATCATATCATCATTGTTTGGGCTGATTATCATGATTCTGGTGAACTTGAGATACTAGAGAGATTAATGACTGAATGAGACTGAGGGTCTATTGTGAGTGATATTCATGGGATCGGGATGCACGCCGCAATAGGCTTTATTGATTCATGCCAGGATTTGTCTTGTTATAGCGCTTGGGCTGGATTGACCCCTACGGAGTCTGCACATCCACAGTGGGCGCAATGCTACTAGTTATTTACTTTTGGGCTGGATCTGTCCTGGTTTATTTGCATTTTGGGTTGGATCTTCCCTATTTTGTGTTGAGTTTTATTGTAAAACCTGAAAGCATATCTAAATTCTTGTACCTTTACTTGTAGATTATAAATTTATGAGATATCACTGTCATATTTGTTGTAAGTTTCTGTACTGTTACTACTGCATGTGGACTGTATTACTCAAACTCGTCACTACTTTCAGTCCAAAGGTTAGTTTTGTTACTTATTGAGTTGGTTGTATTCACGCTACACCCTGTATCTCATGTGCAGATCCAGGTGTTTCTGGTCACGGCGGTTGCTGATTCAGAGAGTTCAGACATTTGGAGATCATCGAGGTAGCTGCTTAGCTTCTGCAGACCTTGACTCTCCTCCCTTGTCTTTTAATTATTCATTCAGTTCTACTTTCTAGACAGTGTACCAGACTATGTTATTATGTAGATGCTCATGTAATCAATGACACCCCGGCTTTGGGAAGGCTTATGTATTGAGTTATGATATTCTATCCTGTTTTATGAGATTTTTAATTATTTAAAATGTTTTATATTTCAAAGGTTAACAGTGTTGGAAATGCCTGAGTAGTCGGCTTGCCTAGTACTATGATAGGCGCCATCACGACAGGTTGGGTTTTGGATCGTGACAAGTTGGTATCAGAGCCTAGGTTACATAGGTCTCACGAGTCATGAGCAAATTTAGTAGAATCTTGCGGATCGGTATGGAGACGTCTGTACTTATCTTCGAGAGGCTGCCGGACCTTTAGGAAAACTTCACATTCTTGTCGTGCTGATTTGTTGATTCCGGGAGCTAAACTTCTGTTATTCTATTCTCTCACTGATGGTGAGGACATATGCTACCGAACAGGACGAACAGCCACCAGTACCACCAACTAGGGCCACGAGAGTTCGGGGTCGCGGTAGGGGTCGCGGTAGGGGAATATGTGTAGTTCATACAACAGTTATAGCAGCACCTGCCGATCCACCAGTTTCCCTAGCCAGGAGCAGTTTCCAGATGTGGTTGGGCCAGTGGGGCCAACTCAGTCACCAGTTGTCCCCATTGTGATTTCAGGCCTTCAGGAGGCTTTAGCTCAGATATTAACTGTGTGCACTAGCCTTGCTCAGGCAGTTTCTGTTCAAACTATGCCAGCCACTTCTCAGGCCGGGGAAGGTACTCAGACTCCCGCCACCCGTACTCCAGAGCAGGTGATGCAGGGACTTCAAATATTTGGGGTACTACTAGCCCAGCCGATTGTAGTTTCTCAGGCCTATGTGGGTTCCGTTATGACTGGTGATGAGCAGAGTATACTGGAGTGATTTGGGAGGCTCCAGCCTCAATCATGCAGTGGGGGCTGAGTCAGAGGATGCCCGGGATTTCTTGGATAGGTTCCAGCAGATTCTTCGCACGGTGGGTATTCTGGAGACCAGTGGGGTCTCATTCACTACTTTTCAGTTTACTGGGGCTGCCTTCAGCCTATGAGAGGCACAGGATAGTCAGTGCAACACCACTTACATGGCATGAGTTCTCTGTTCTCTTCTTGGAGATGTTTGTGCTTAGACCCGTAGGGAGGAGCTGCACAGGCAGTTCGAGCAATTGCATCAAGATGGCATGTCTGTGACCCAGTATGAGATGAGGTTTTCAGAGTTGGATCATCACGCAATTTGGTTGGTTCCCACTGAGAGGGAGAGGATTAGGAGGTTCATTGATGGCCTCTACTACTAATACCGTTTTGTTATGACTCGGGAGAGTGTATCAGATGCTACATTCGACAAGGTGGTTGATATTGCTTGGCGGCTAGAGATGGTTCGTAGTTAGGAGAGTGAGGAGAGGGAGGCGAAGAGGCCTCGTGGTTCGGGTGGGTTTAGCGGTGTTCCTTCTAGGGGTCAGTTCCATCACAGTAAGGGTTGTCCTTATAAACCTGCTCAGATGTCTCGTCCAGTTCATCATGGCATATCATCTAGCCATGGTTCATACAGTGCTAGACTGGGTCAGTCATCTCTCAGTGCTCTCCCAACTTAGAGTTCATCTCGTGCACCTTTAGTTCAGGGTTCATCTATACCAGGTTCTTCTGGTAGTTATTCTGGTTCTCGGGGTCCGCCTCAGTATTTGCCGCCATTTTTCGAGATAGTATGTTTAGAGTGTGGAGAGTTGGGTCACTAGAAGAAGTTTTGTCCCTGTCTTATGGGAGGTCCATTTCAGTAAAGGAGTCAGGCCAGGACTTCAGCTCTAGTTACTTCACCACCCGCCCAGCTAGCTCGAGGTGGGGCTCAGGCAGTTAGAGGTTGCCCTAGAGGGGGAGGCTGATCAGGTGGCGGTCAGGCCCAATTCTATCCTAATCCTGCAAAACTAGATGATGTTGCTTCAGACACAGTGATCGCAGGTATTGTCTCAGTATGCCACAAGGATGCTTCTGTAGTATTTGACCTTGGTTCCACTTACCTGGATATGCCCTGTGAGTCCTTAGTTTCAACTATTCATGTCTCTATGTCGGTGGGCAATACTATTGTTGTGGATCATGTATATCGGTTGTGTGTAGTGACTATTGGGGTATTGGAGACTAGAGTTGATCTCTTGTTGCTTAGTATGGTCGATTTCGACATAAGCTTGGGTATGGATTGGTTGTCTCCATCTTATACTATTTTGGATTGTCACGCTAAGACCGTGACATTGGCGATGCCGGGGTTCCCAAGGATCGAGTGGAGAGGTTCTCTAGATTATGTTCCTTGAAGAGTGATTTCTTATTTGAAGGCCTAACGGATGGTTGGGAAGGGGTGTCTGTCTTATTTGGATTTTGTGAGGGATGTGGGTGCTGATACCCCTACTATTGATTCTGTTCCGGTGGTGCGAGACTTTCCGGATATGTTTTTTGCAGACTTATCGGGCATGTCGCCCGACAGGGATACTGACTTTGGTATTGACTTGGTGTCAGGTACTCAGCCTATTTCTATTCCTCTGTATCGAGTGGCACAACTGAATTGAAAGAATTAAAAGAACAACTTCAAGAACTTCTTGATAAGGTGTTTATTAGGCAGAGTGTGTCGCCTTGGGGTTCACCGGTTCTGTTTGTGAAGAAGAAGGATGGTACTATCCAGATGTTCATCGATTATAGGCAGTTGAACAAAGTTACAATTAAGAACAAGTATCCTTTGCCGGGTATTGATGATCTATTTGACTAGCTTCAGGGATCAAGAGTGTTCTCTATGATTGATTTGAGGTTTGGATATCACCAGTTAAAGATTTAGGACTCGGATATTATAAAGAAAACATTCAGGACCCGTTATGGTCTGTATGAGTTCCTTGTGATGTCTTTTGGGCTGACCAACGCCCCAGCCGCATTCATGAATTTGATGAACAATGTATTTTAGCCTTATCTCGACTCGTTTGTCATAGTATTCATTGATGATATCCTGGTGTACTCATGTAGCCAGGAGGAGCATGCCTAGCATTTGAGAAATATACTACAGTGGCTGAGGGAGGAGATGCTTTATGCCAAGTTTTCCAAGTGTGAATTTTGTCTTAGTTCGGTGGCGTTATTGGGGTACGTGGTGTGCAGTGAGGGGATTAAGGTGGATCCAAATAAGATAAAGGCGGTTCATAGTTGGTCCAGACCGTCCTCAGCTATGGAGATTTGGAGCTTTCTCGGTTTGGCCGGTTATTATCGTCGCTTCGTGGAGGGTTACTCGTCTGTTGCATCAACTTTGACCAGATTGACCCATAAGGGTGATCCTTTCAGGTGGTCGAATTAGTCTGAGGAGAGCTTTCAGAAGCTCAAGACTGCCTTGACCACAACTCCAGTTCTAGTGTTGCCTTCAGTTTCTGGCTCTTATATCGTGTATTGTGATGCTTCTCGGATCAGTATTGGGTGTGTCTTGATGCAAGAGGGTAGAGTGATTGCTTATGCTTCGCATCAATTGAAGCCTCATGAGAAGAACTATCCTGTCCATGATTTGGGGTTGGCTGCCATCGCTCATGCATTGAAATTTTTGAGGCATTATCTATATGGTGTATCTTGCGAGGTATTTACGGATAATCGGAGTCTCCAACACTTGTTCAAACAAAAGGATCTAAATTTGAGGCAACAAAGATGGTTGGAGCTGCTAAAGGACTATGATATCACCATTCTGTATCATCTCGGGAAGGCCAATGTGGTGGCCGATGCCTTGAGTGGAAAGGCGGTGAGTATGGGTAGACTTGCATTCATTCCTGTTGGTAAGAGACCGCTTGCAGTTGATGTTCAGGACTTGGCCAACCAGTTTGTGAGATTAGATGTTACGGAGCCCAGTCGGGTTCTAGCTTGTGTGGTTTCTCGGTCTTCCTTATATGATCGCCTCAGAGAGCGCCAGTATGATGATCCCCATTTGCTTGTCCTTAATGACATGGTTTAGCACAAGGATGCCAAGGATGTCACTATTGGGGATGATGGGGTGTTGAGGATGCAAGGTCAGATTAGATGGGCTACATGAGTTGATTCTTGAGGAGGGCCACAGTTCGCGGTATTCCATTCATCTGGGTGCCGCGAAGATGTACCAGGACCTGAGGCAGCACAACTGGTGGAGGAGGATAGTGGGGTTTGTAGCTTAGTGCCTAAACTGTCAGCAGGTAAAGTATGAGCATCAGATACCAGGCGGATAGCTTCAGAGGCTTGAGATTCCGGAGTGGAAATGGGAGCGTATCACCATGGATTTTTTAGTTGGGCTCCCACGGACTTCGAAAAAGTTTGATGCTGTTTGGGTGATTGTGGATCGGTTGACCAAATACGCGCACTTCATTCCAGTTGGGACTACTTATTCTTTGGAGCGGCTAGCGGAGATTTACATCCACGATATTGTTTCCCTTCACGGTGTGCCAGTGTCCATCATTTCAGATCGGGGCACATAGTTTACATCGCAGTTTTGGAGAGCTGTGCAGTGGGAATTGGGAACACAGGTTGAGCTGAGTACAACATTTCACCCTCAGACGGATAGGCAGTCCGAGAACACTATTCAGATATTGGAGGATATGATACGTGCCTGTGTCATAGATTTTATGGGTTCATGGGATTAGTTTCTGACGCTCGCAGAGTTTGCCTACAACAACAGCTACCAGTCGAGCATTCAGATACCTCCGTATGAGGCTTTGTCTGGGAGACGGTGTCAGTCTCCGGTGGGATGATTTGATCCAGGTGAGGCTAGGCTATTGGGTACTGACTTGGTTCAGGACTCTTTGGACAAAGTTAAATTGATTCATGAGCGGCTTCACACGGCGTAATCTAGACAAAAGAGTTATGCCGATTGGAAGGTTCGGGATGTTGCCTACATGGTTTGGGAGAAGGGACTGCTCAAGGTTTCACTCATGAAGGGTGTTATGAGGTTCAGAAAGAAGGGGAAAGTTGAGCCCTCGGTATATTAGGCCATTTGAGGTGCTTCAGAGGATTGGAGATGTGCTTTACAAGCTTGCCTTGCCGCCTAGTCTGTCAAGTATTTATCCAGTGTTTCATGTTTCTATGATCCAGAAGTATGTCGGTGATCAGTCTTATGTTTTGGATTTCAGCATGGTTTAGTTGGATGGGGATTTGACTTATGATGTGGAGCCGGTGGCTATTTTGGGTCGACAGGTTCGAAAGTTGAGGTCAAAGCACATAGCTTCAGTGAAGGTGCACTGGAGAGGTCAACCAACTGAGGAGGCTACTTGGGAGACCGAGTGGGAGATGCGGAGCAGATATCCACGCCTATTTGAGACTCTAGGTACGTTTCTAGACCCGTTCAAGGACGAACGTTTGTTTAAGAGGGGGGATCTAATGACCTGGTCGGTTGTTTTGAGAGTTGTAGCCTCGTTCTCCCATTTACTGCTCATTTTATACTTAATAGTTACTATGTGACTTTCTCGGGTAGTTGGTTCGATTCCGGGGATGTTTTGGAATGTGATGAGACACATAGTCTCAAGGGTTGAAAGCTTAAGTTAAAAAGGTTGACCGAAATGAATTATGTGTAAATGGATCCAAAATGGAGTTTTGATGGTTCTGTAAGCTCCGTTGGGTGATTTTGGACTTAGTAGAGTGTCCGGATAGTGATTTGAAGGTCCATAGTTGAATTAGGCTTGAAATGGCAAAAGTTGAAAAATTAGAAGCTTTGGAAATTTAGAAGTTTGACCGAGAGTTGACTTTGCAGTTACCGGGCTCAGATTGGGGTTCCGAGAGTTGGTGTAGGTCCGTTGTGGCATTTGTGACTTGTGTGTAAAAATTTAGGTCAATCGGATTTGATTTGATAGGTTTCGGTGTTGAATGTTGCAGTTGGAAGTTTATAAGTTCATTAGGCTTGAATCGATGTGCGATTCATGGTTTTAGCATTGTTTGATGTGATTTAATGCTTCGAACGAGTTCGTATTATGTTTTAAGTGTTGTTGGTGAGTTTGGTTGAGGTCCGGAGGGTCTCGGGTGGATTTCGGATGGTTAACGGATCAATTTTGGACTTGGAGATTAGATGAAGTTTTCTTGTGTCTCAGATTTGGTTTCCTTATACGCGATCGTGTGGACAGGTCCACGATCGCGTAGGCTTAACAGGGCAGTGGAGGAATTGCTCTACGTGTTCGCGTGAAGAGGGCTACGATCCCGTAGCTTAGGGAAGCTGTGCATAACGAACGCGTGGGCTAGGCCGCGTTCGTGAAGAGGAAATGAGGTAGGAGCTGAGTCACACATTTGTTCTTCGTGATCATGTGAAGAGGGTCGCAATCATGTAGGTCTAAGGAGGCAGTGGTTCGCGTTTGCAGGTGTGGTGTCGCGTTAGCATAAGGTGAACTTTCTAGGCAGCTGAGTTGTGCTTCGCGATCGCGATGAAGCGTCGTCTCGGCAGAACTTAAATATTTCAAAACGGGGGTTCGAGTTCATATCACAAATTTGATTTTGGGAGCTCGGTTGGAGGCAATTCTTGGAGAGGTTTTCAAGGGAGTGATTGGGGTAAGTAATTCTTACTTAGTTTTGGTTAAATTCCATATTTATGTCTTTGATTTCATCATTTAATTAGTGATTTGGGTTGGAAAATTGAGGAAAGTTCTTAGGCCAAATTCTGGGGATTTGATCGAGATTTTGGTATCAGATTTGAGTAATTTTGGTATGAGTGGACTCGTGGTTGAATGGGTGTTTGGATTTTGTGACTTTTATCGGATTCCGAGACCTGTGCCCGGGGGTTGAATTTTTGACTTTTGATTAAGAACTTAGTATTTTCTTATGGGATTGATTCCTTTAGCCCGTGTTGATTGTATCGAACTGTTTGTGGCTAGATTCGAGGCAATTAGAGGTCGTTTCGCAAGGCAAGGGCTTGTCGGAGTAGGGATTTGCATAGTTTAGTTTAAGTAACACTTCTAAACTTGGTTCTGGCAATTAGAGGTCGTTTCGCAAGGCAAGGGCTTGAGGTGACGCCCATGCTAGGTGACGGGCGTGTGGGCGTGCACCGTAATAATGGTGACTTGGACGATTCTGTGGAATTGCATAGTTGAGTAATCTTGTTGTTACCCCTATTTTCACCATGTGTTAGAGCAATTGAGCTGCCAGTCATGCTAGAAATCCTTCTTAGGCTATATGTTGGTACTGTTGGGACCCACAGAGGTCGTGTTACATGTTGAATTATTTGCTTAATTTGTCAAACTGTACTCAGTCACAGTTATTATATGCATAATATGTCTCAGCCTCTATTGTCCTTTATTTGATACATCATATCATCATTGTTTGGGCTGATTATCATGATTCTGGTAATCCCGAGAGACTGGAGAGATTAATGACTGAGTGAGACTGAGGTTTTATTGTGAGTGATATTCATGGGATCAGGTGCATGCCGCAGCAGGCTTTATTGATCAATGCAAGGATTTGGCTTGTTATAGCGCTTGGGCTGGATCGGCCCCTCTAGAGTTTGCACATCCACAGTGGATGCAATGCTAATAGTTATTTACTTTTGGGGTGGATTTGCCTTGTTCTGTGTTGAGTTTTATTGCAAAACCTGAAAGCATGTCTAAATTCTTGTACCTTTACTTGTAGATTATAAATTTATGAGATATCACTGACATATTTGTTGTAAGTTTCCGTACTGATAATACTGCATGTGGACTGTATTACTCAAACTCGTCACTACTTTCAGTTCAAAGGTTAGATTTCTTACTTATTGAGTTGGTTGTACTCACGCTACACCCTGCACCTCGTGTGCAGATCCAGATGTTTCTGTTCATGGCGGTTGCTGATTCACAGAGTTCAGACATTCGGAGATCATCGAGGTAGCTGCTTGGAGTCCGCATACCTTGACTCTCCTCCCTTATCTTTCAGTTATTCATTCAGTTCTACTTTCTAGACAGTGTACCAGACTATGTCATTATGTAGATGCTCATGTACTTAGTGACACCCCGGTTTTGGAAAGACTAATGTAATGAGTTATGATATTCTATCCTGTTTTATGAGATTTTTAATTATTTAAACTGTTTTAGTATATTTCAAAGGTTAACAATGTTGGAAATGCCTGAGTAGTGAGCTTGCCTAGTACCATGATAGCATCATCACGGTAGGTTGGGTTTTGGGTCGTGACAGTAAATAAAGTAACAGTTTGACTTACTTAAAAAATGGGTAGTATGAATAATATTTTTAACTTGTGAATTGAAATTGATTTGAAAATAAAAAATAGTAGAAGTAGAAGATACTATATACTCAACCAAATAAGAAGGCTTGATTTTTTTCAAATGTTTATATTACTTAAAGAATAGTGTTATCAGTTCCTATGCGGAAATAAGTTTTTCAAAATTAAAATTGACAAATCTTAGCTAAGATCAACAATGTCTCAAGATTGACTATAATATCAATTGCGCTAAAGTCTCCTGAAGTCCGTGGGCAACAACAAGTGCCTCCGGTGCCTGTCCCCTAACCGAAGCTACTGATGACTCCTTAACTGCTGGTCTGACAGGTGCTCTAGCTGTAGCACGTGCCCTTCCTCGGCCTCTACCTCGGCCTCTACCCCGGCCCCTAGCAATACTGGCTCTGGGGGCAGCGTCATCAGTAACTGCAGCTCGTATCCTCACCATCTATGAGAGAATAGAAAGATAAAGGCTCAAACTCCGAGATCAATAAACTCGCACGATAGGAATGAAAGGAGTGTAGATTTTCCCTAATAGTTCCGTAGCCCCTCGAAAATAAGTGCAGACGTCTCCGTACCGATCCATAATACTCTACTAAACTCGCTTATGACTCGTAGCACCTATTGTCACGACCCAAAATTCCCACCTTCGGACCGTGATGGCTCCTAACATTTCACTTGCTAGGCAAGCCAACATTAGAATAATATTATCTATTTTTAAAACAATTTTAAATTTAGTAATAACAAGGAAGCAAATGCGGAAGCAATTTTGAAATAATCCATAAAAACAACGGTGTCTAAATACCATCCCAGAATTGGTGTCACAAGTGCACGAGCTTCTAGAATAAATACAAATAAAGGTCTGAATAAAATAAAGCTGTCTGAAAATAAACACACAACTAAAGTACAATAGACGGGGACTTCAGAACTGCGGACGCCATGCAGTTATACCTCAAGTCTCCTCTGGTAGCTGAAATCCGAGCAAGTCTATGGTACGCCGCTGGGACCAACTCCAAAATCTGCACAAGAAGTGCAGAGTGTAGTATCAGTACAACCGACCCCATGTACTGGTAAGTGCTGAGCCTAACCTCGACGAAGTAGTGACGAGGCTAAGGCGGTTCACTTACATTAACCTGTACACAATATTAATAACAACAACAAATAATAGAAATAAATCAGGTAACTTATTTATAATAATTGAAGCCAACTCAGCAGTCATAACCAATTATCATTTCCATCAATTCTGTTGCAGCGTGCAACCCGCTCTCACAATATATTCACATTCAATTCTGTTGCAGCGTGCAACCCGCTCTCACAATATATTCATATGTATGTCGACTTTTTAATAAGTCTGTTGCGGCGTGCAATCCGATCCTCCAATATGGACTTTTCATAAGTCTGTTGCGGCGTGCAACCCGATCCTCCAATATGTACTTTTCATAAGCCTGTCGCGGCGTGCAACCCGATCCTCCAATATGGACTTTTCATAAATCTGTTATGGCGTACAACCCGATCCTCCAATATGGACTTTTCATAAGTCTGTTGCGGCGTGCAACCCGATCCTCCAATATGGACTTTTCATAAGTCTGTTGCAGTGTGCAACCCAATCCTCCAATATGAACTTTTCATAAGTTTGTTGTGGCGTGCAACCCGATCCTCCAATATGGACTTTTCATAAGTCTGTTGCAGCGTGCAACCCGATCCTCCAATATGGACTTTTAATAAGTCTGTTGCGGCGGCGTGCAACCCGATCCTCCAATATGGACTTTTCATAAGTCTGTTGCGGCGTGCAACCTGATCCTCCAATATATTCATTTACCAATTCTTATAGAAGAAATTTCCCCAATAAATACAACAATTAATATAAAATTATAAGACAACAAGCATACAATGATTATAATTTAATTATGAAACAAACAATGACAAATAGCAGATTATTATGAAAATCAGGGAGAAAATAAGCAGTTTAATATTTAATATGCTAAATGTCAAATAACAATTAAAACACATAATTCAAATAACATGTAACAATTAATGCAGAAATTCAAGAATTAATATTTGACAAAGAATAGGAGAGAAACAATTATTATAACAATTAATTCATGATTTAAAATAATTTATGATTTTTCAAGTAAGTAGGAAAATAATTAATTTGACGACGTATAGACACTCGTCACCTCGCCTATACGTCGTTCACATGCATTTCACATAACAAATAGTTTAAGGGTTCTATTCTCTCAAGTCAAGGTTAACCACGACACTTACCTCGCTTTGCAAATTCCAACCAATTACTCAACCACAGTTTTCCTTTTAAATTTGACTCTAAAAGCTTCAAATCTATTCACAAACAATTTGATATATTCAATACTAATCATAGGAATTAATTTCATATGAATTTACTAATTTTCCGGATAAAAATCCAAAATTCATTAAAATATTCGATAGTGGGACCCACGTCTCAAATCTCGAAAAACTTACGAAATCCGAACACCCATTCCGAGACGAGTTCAACCATACAGAAATTATCCAATTCCGATGTCAAAATGGACCAAATCTAGATTTTTCGTTTTTGGAAAGTTTTACAAAAATTCCAATATCTTCCATCTAAATCCGAAATAAATGATGAATATAGGCTTAGATTTATGAAATACAATCACTATATGATAAAGAACACTTACCCAGTTCGAAATCGTGAAAAACTCCTCTGAATTCGTCCCTAAGCCGAGTTATAATTGAGGGTTTGTGAAAAGTAGCAAAAATCATGTTTTGGTTCTGTTTTAAGTCACAGGGGTCAGGCCTTCTTCGCGTTCGCAAAGGGCCTGTCACTTTCGCGATGAGTAGCAGCCCGTGGCTTTCGCATTCGCGAGTCCTCCTTCGCATTCGCGAAGGCTTTTCTCCCCCTGACCTTCACGTTCGTGAGGCAATGCTCGCGTTCGCGATGAAGGAATGATCAACCCTCCCCCAGGTGTGCCTAACACTACGCATTCGCGAGAAGCTGGTCGCGTTCGCGAAGGGTAATGCCCCCATCGCTTCGCGTTCGCGACCAAGCCTTCGAGTTCGCGAAGAAGAAAATTTCAGTTGTCCAGTTTACTCTTCGCGTTCGTGAGAGTACCTTCGCGAACGCGAAGACTCACCAATCGGAATATACGCAAGACTGCCCATACTCACAGCCTTTCTGCTCAAGGCATCGGCCACCACATTGGATTTCCCGGGGTGATACAAAATGGTGATATCATAGTCTTTCAACAACTCCAACCATCTTCACTGCCTCAAATTAAGATCCGTTTATTTAAATAGATACTGAAGGCTATGATGATCAGTAAATACCTCACACGAGACACCGTAGAGGTAATGCCTCCAAATCTTCAGCGCATGAACAATGGCTGCCAATTCTAAGTCATGAACAGGATTATTTTTCTCTTGAACTTTGACCTGCCGCAACGCATATGCAATTACCTTGCCATATTGCATTAATACTGCAGCAAGCCCAATGTGAGATGCGTAACAATATACCGTATACGATCTTGAACCTGTGGGTAATACCAACACTAGCGCTGTAGTCAAAGCGGTCTTGAGCTTCTGAAAGCTCAACTCACACTCGTCTGACCATCTAAATGGGACACCCTTCTGGGTTAGTCTGGTCAATGTGCTTGCTATAGATGAAAACCTTTCCACGAACCGATGATAATAACCTGCCAAACCCAGGAAACTCCGGATCTCTGTAACTGAAGTAGGTCTAGGCCAATTCTGAACAGCCTCTATCTTCTTAGGATCCACCTTTATGCCTTCTGCCGATACCACATGCCCCAAAAAGGCAACTGAGTCTAACCAAAACTCATATTTTGAAAACTTGGCATATAACTGATTATTCTTCAAGGTATGAAGCACACTTCGAAGATGCTGCTCATGTTCCTCTCGACTGATGGAGTAAATTAAGATATCATCAATGAATACAACCACAAAAGAATTCAAATAAGGCTTGAACACCCGATTCATCAAATCCATAAATATTGCTGGGGCATTTGTCAACCCAAATGACATCACTAGGAATTCGTAATGCCCATACCGAGTTCGAAAAGCTGTTTTAGGGACATCAGATGCCCTAATCTTCAACTGATGGTAACTAGACCTCAAATCGATCTTCGAAAATACCTTGGCACCCTGAAGATGATCAAATAAGTCATCAATTCTTGGCAGCGGATATTTGTTTTTGATAGTGGCCTTGTTCAACTGTCGATAATCTATACACATCCGCATAGAGCCGTCTTTCTTCTTTAAAAATAATACTGGTGCACCCCAGGGCGAGACACTGGGTCTAATGAATCCCTGATCAAGCAAGTCTGGTAACTACTCTTTCAATTCTTTCAACTCTGGCGGGGCCATACGATATGGTGGAATAGAAATGGGCTGAGTGCCCGGAGCCAAATCAATACAAAAGTAAATATCTCTGTCGGGTGGCATCCCCGACAAATCTGTAGGAAATACTTCTGAAAATTCACGAACAACTGGTACTGAGTCTATAGAAAGGACATCCACACTGGGATCGCGAATATAAGCCAAATAGGCAAGACACCCTTTTTCTACCATACGCCGAGCTTTCATATAAGAAATAACCGTGCTGGCAGAATGACTAGGAGTTCCTTTCCACTCTAACCGAGGTAACCCCGGCATAGCTAGGGTCACTGTCTTGGCATGACAATCCAATATAG
Organism: Nicotiana tomentosiformis; assembly: GCF_000390325.3. NCBI lineage: Eukaryota > Viridiplantae > Streptophyta > Magnoliopsida > Solanales > Solanaceae > Nicotiana > Nicotiana tomentosiformis. The sequence continues at coordinate 98,259,960 of NC_090819.1, read as the reverse complement.
CATGATAAGGGGACAGCCAATCCATACCCAAGATGACATCAAAATCAACCATATCAAAAAGTAGAAGATCCACACTAGTCTCAAGATTACCAATCGTAACCACACATGAACTATAGATATGATCTACTATAACAAAGTCTCTCACCGGTATAGATACACACACAAAAGCACTCAGAGAATCACAAAGCACAACCAAATATGAAGCAAAATAGGAGGACACATAGGAATAAGTAGATCCTGGATCAAATAGAACTGAAGAATCTCTATGGCAAACTGGAATAATACCTGTGATCACAACATGAGATGACTTGGCCTCAGGCCTAGCTGGAAAAGCATAAAATAAGGGTTGGGCCCCACCACTCTGAACTGCGTCTCTGGGACGGCCTCTAACTGGCTGGCCTCCACCTCTAACGGTCTGGCCTCCACCTCTAAGGGCCTGACCTCCACCTCTAATATCCTGACCTCCACCTCTAGCTTCTTGACCCCTACCTCTAGCTGGTTGAGCAGGCGGTGAAGCAACTGGTGCTGGTATGATGGCACGAGAATCTTGCCGAGACCTGTTACTCGCCAATCTAGGGCAATACCTCCTGATGTGGCCAATGTTTCAACACTCATAACACCCATCCTGATGCCGTGGCTGCTGAAGCTGAAGCTTACCCAGATGGGCTGGCTAACCACTGTAGTAACTCTGGAGTGGTGGTGTACTGATAGGAGCTGAATGTGCACTGAATACTGGCTGCCTAGAGTAAGGCATAATAAAACCGTGACTCCCTGAAGCACCGGGAGATGCATGAAGTGCTGATTGAAACGGTCTGGGAGGATGACCCTTACCAATATTACCCCTGCCTCCAGACGAGGCACCACTGAAACCACCAAACTGACGAGGCTTTTTATCAGACCTCTGCCCTCTCTTCTGTGCAAGAACCATCTCGATCCTCCTTGCGACATTAGCAGCCGCCTGAAAAGAAATCTCACTTCCGGTCTCCTTGGCCATCTGAAGTCTGATAGGGTGAGTGAGTCCCTCAATAAACCTCCTCACTCTCTCTCCCTCCGTAGATAGTAAAAGGAGAGCATGTCAGGCCAAATCCACAAAACGGGACTCATACTGAGTAACAGTCATGCTGCCCTGCTGTAGACGCTCAAATTGCTTGCGGAATTCCTCTCTCAGTGTGATAGGGAGGAACTTTTCCAGAAATAGCTGAGAGAATTGCTCCCATGTAAGTGCAGGCGATCCAACTGGTCTGGTCAATGTATAATCTCTCTAACATCTCTGGGGAAACCTGTCATCTGAAATACAGCAAAATCAACCCGATTGGTCTCAACTATACCCATGTTCCGCAGCACCTTGTGGCAGCGTTCAAGATAATCCTGTGGGTCCTCAGAAGGTGTACCACTGAAGTGAACTGGAAAGAGCTCGGAAACTTATCCAGTCTCAATAAGTCCTCAAAAGACATGGCGGGCCTATCATCGATCTGTGCCGCAATAACTGGCTGAACTACCCCAATTGGCGGCGCTGATAGAGCCTGAGTCTATGGAGCCATCTGCTCCGGAGCGGGAGTAGTGGGAGTTTATGTTCCTCCCCCAGCCTGTGAGACTGCTGGTGCCACTGGAAATGTACCATTCTGGGCCACGCCCTACATAAAACTTACCAAACGGACTAGAGCGTCCTGAAGTACTGGAGTGGCTATGAATCCTTCCAAGACCTGAACTGATCCAACTGGTACATCCTGAACTGGAACTTCCTCCTGAAGGTCTACTTGAGGTTCTACAACAGGTGCAGCTGCTCGAGCTCTGTACTGAGCTCTACCTCGGCCTCTAGCACGACCTCGACCTCTACCCCTGGCCGTAGTTTCCACCGGAGGTTCTGGTCCTTGTCCATCGGTAGAGGTATTAAGTGTTCTCACCATCTGCGAGAGAATAAGAGTATAATGGTTCAATCATCGATGATAGAATAAAATTGCACAACAGAATAAGAAAGAAGTGATATTATTCCTAAACTTCATAGACTCTGAGAGATAAGTACAGACGTCTCCGTACCAATCCTTCAGACTCTACTAAGCTTGCTCGAGACTCGTGAGACCTATGTAACCTAGTGCTCTGATACCAACTATCACAACGCGAAATTCCCACCTTTGGACCGTGATGGTGTCTAACATTTCACTTGCTAGGCAAGCCAACGATAGAATAATATTAATCCATTTTTCATATAAAAACTTTTCGAAAAATTATACGGACTTCGCATGCAAGTCGAGGAATGGTAAATGGTGCTTTTCGAGGTCTTAGAACACATAATTACTTATTAAATTTAAAGATGACATTTTGGATCATCACATTCTTCACCTCTAAAACAAACATTCGTCCTCGAACAGAGTTAGAAAAAGTACCTGAGCTGGAGAAAAGGTGTGGATATTTACTCAGCATGTCCGACACAGACTCCCAGGTAGATGCTTCTACCGGCTGACCTCTCCATTGCACCCGAATTGAAGGATAACTCTTAGACCTCAACAGTCGGACCTGCCGGGCTAGAATAGCCACCCGCTCCTCCTCGTAAGTAAATTCTTTGTCCAATTGGACTGAGCTGAAATCTAACACATGGGACGGATCACCATGATATTTTCAGAGCATAGACACATGGAACACTGGATGAACCGCTCATAAACTAGGTGGTAATGCAAGCTTGTAGGCTACTTCATCTACCCTTTCAAAAATTTCAAAGGGTCCGATATATCTAGGGCTCCATTTGCCCTTCTTTTCGAACCTCATTACACCTTTCATAGGTGAAACCCGGAGCAATATTCTTTCTCCAACCATGAAGTCGATCCTGAATAATCTTGACCTTATCCAACGCATCCTGTACCAAATTGGTACCCAACAACCGATCCTCTCCCGGTTTAAACCAACCAACTGGCGATCGACATCGCCTTGTGTATAATGCCTCATATGGAGCCATCTAAATGCTCGACTGGTAGCTATTATTATAAGCAAACTCCGCAAGTGGCAATAAATGATCCCAAGAACCTCCAAAGTCTATAACACAAGCACGGAGCATATCTTCCAATATTTGAATAGTGCGCTCTGACTGTCCATCTGTTTGTGGATGAAATGATGTACTCAACTCCACCCGCGTGCCTAACTCACGCTGTACAGCCCTCCAGAAATGTGAGATAAACTGCATACCTCGATATGAAATAATAGACACGGGCACACCGTGAAGGCGGACAATCTCACGAATGTAAATTTCAGCTAACCTCTCTGAAGAATAGCTAACTGCCATTGGAATGAAATGTGCTGACTTGGTCAACCTGTCCACAATGACCCAAACTGCATCAAATTTTCTCTGAGTCCGTGGGAGCCCAACAACAAAATCCATAGTGATACGCTCCCACTTCCACTCAGGAATTTCTAACTTCTCAAGCAAACCACCAGGTCTCTGATGCTCGTAATTAACTTGATGAAAATTCAGACACCGAGCTACATGTACAACTATATCCTTTTTCATTTTCCTCCACCAATAATGTTGCCGCAAATCTTGATATATTTTGGTGGTACCTGGGTGAATAGAATACCTGGAACTGTGTGCTTCTTCAAGAATTAATTCACGAAGCCCATCCACATTAGGCACACAAATACGACCCTGCATTCGCAGAACCCCATCTTCCCCCACAACAACCTGTTTAGCATCACTATGCCGCACCGTGTCCATAAGGACAAGTAAGTGAGGATCATCATACTGTCTCCCTCTGATGTGCTCATATAAAGAAGATCGAGCGATTGTGCAAGCTAGAACCCGACTGGGTTCTGAAACATCTAACCTCACGAACTGATTAGCCAAAGTCTGAACATCTGTAGCTAATGGCCTCTCACTAACCGGAATATACGCAAGACTGTCCATACTCATAGCCTTTCTATTCAAAGCATCGACCACCACATTGGCCTTCCCGGGGTGATACAAAATGGTGATATCATAGTCTTTCAACAACTCCAACCATCTTCGCTGCCTCAAATTAAGATCCTTTTGTTTAAACAGATACTGAAGGCTACGATGATTAGTAAATACCTCACACGAGACACCGTAGAGGTAATGCCTCCAAATATTCAGCGCATGAACAATGGCTGCCAATTCTAAGTCATGAACAAGATAATTCTTCTCGTGAAATTTCAACTGTCGCGACGCATATGCAATTAACTTGTCATCTTGCATTAATACTGCACCAAGCCCAATGTGAGATTTAAATTGTTAAATTTCAAGAATGTGAGGTAATTACTTATTAAATTGGACATGCAGTGTAAATATCCACACCTTTTCTCCAACTCAGGTACTTTTTCTAACTCCGTTCGAGGACGAACGTTTGTTTTAGAGGTGGAGAATGTGATGACCCAAAATGTCATCTTTAAATTTAATAAGTAATTTTGTGTTCTAAGACCTTGAAAATCACTATTTACCATTCCTCGACTTGCGTGCGTAATCCATATAATTTTCCGAAAAATGTTTATGTAAAAAATGGATTAAAATGTGAAATAGAGCTTTAAAAACTCAACTGAGTTGACTTTAGTCAATATTTTGAGCAAACGGATTCAGATCAGTGTTTTGACAATTCCCGTAGGTCCGTATCATTATTTGGGATTTGGGCGTATGCCCGGAATCGAAATCTGAGGTCCCTAGCTCGAGATATGGAATTTTGATGAAAAATTAAAAGCTTGAAAGCTTAATAATTTTTAAGAAATTACTGATGTTGGATTTATTGACCTCGGGTCCGTATTTTGGTTCCGGAGCCCGGTATAGGTCCACATAATATTTATGACTTGTATGCCCGATTTGGTGAGAATCGGAGTTGATTTGACGTGATTCGGATGTCCGGTTGTAAAAATATAAGTTTTAAAATTTTCTTGAAAACTTTCTTTGATTTGGTACTAAATTCGTAATTCTAGGTATTATTTTGGCAATTTTATCGCGCGAGCAGGTTCGTATGATATTTTTAGACTTCTGTACATGTTTGGTTTGGAGACCCGAGGGCTCGGGTGAGTTTCGGATAGGTCACAGGATGTTTTGGACTTTGAAAATCTGGTATTTTGCTGCAGCAGGTGTTCTGGCATGTCCTTCTTCGCGTTCGCGAAGGTACTCTCGCGAACGCGAAGAGTAAACTGGACAGCTGAAATTTTCTTCTTCGCGAACGCGAAGTGATGGGGGCATTACCCTTCGCGAACAGCTCCTCGCGAACGCTTAGTGTTAGACACACCTGGGGGAGAGTTGATCATTCCTTCATCGCGAACGCGAGTAATGCCTCGCGAAAGCGAAGGCCAGGGAGGAAAAGCCTTCGCGGAAATGAAGGAGGACTCATGAATGCGAAAGTCACGGGCTGCTACTCATCGCGAACGCGACAGGCCCTTCGCGAACGCGAAGAAGGTCTAACCCCTGTGACTTAAAACAGAACCAAAACGGGATTTTTCCCATTTTTCACAAACCCTCAATTATAACTCGGCTTAGGGGCGTTTTCAAAGGAGTTTTTCACTATTTCGAACTGGTAAGTGTTCTTTATCATATAGTGATTGTATTTCATAAATCTAAGCCTATATTCATCATTTATTTCGGATTTAGATGGAAGAAATTGAAATTTTTGTAAAACTTTCCAAAAACGAAAAGTCTAGATTTGAAGGTCCATTTGATATCGGAATTGGATAAATTTCTGTATGGTTGGACTCGTCTCGGAATGGGTGTTCGAATTTCGTAAATTTTTTTGAGATTTGAGACATGGGTCCCACTGTCGATTATTTTAATGAATTTCGGATTTTTATCCGAAAAATTAGTAAATTCATATGGAATTAATTCCTATGATTAGTATTGAATATATCAAATTGTTTGTGAATAGATTTGAAGCTTTCAGATTTAAATTTAAAAGGAAAAGCTGTGGTTGAGTAATTGGTTGGAATTTGCAAAGCGAGGTAAGTAGCGTGGTTAACCTTGACTTGAGGGAATAGAAACCTTAAACTATTTGTTATGTGAAATGCATGTGAACGACGTATAGGCGAGGTGGCGAGTGTCTATACGTCGTCAAATTAATTGTTTGCCTATTTACTTGAAAAATCATAAATTGTTTTAAATCATGAATTAATTGTTATAATAATTGTTTCTCTCCTATTCTTTGTCAAATATTAATTTTTGAATTTTTGCATTAATTGTTACATGTTATTTGAATTATGTGTTTTAATTGTTATTTGACATTTAGCATATTAAATAATAAACTGCCTATTTTCTCCCTGATTTCCATAATAATCTGCCATTTGTCATTGTTTGTTTCATAATTAAATTATAATTATTGTATGCTTGTTGTCTTATAATTTTAAATTAATTGTTGCATTTATTGGAGAAATTTCTTCTACAAGAGATCGTAAATGAATATATTGGAGGATCGGGTAGCATGCCGCAACAGACTCATGAAAAGTCCATATTGGAGGATCGGGTTGCACGCCGCAACAGACTTATGAAAAGTTCATATTGGAGGATCGGGTTGCACGCCGCAACAGACTTATGAAAAGTCCATATTGGAGGATCGGGTTGCACGCCGCAACAGATTTATGAAAAGTCCATATTGGAGGATCGGGTTGCATGCCGCGACAGACTTATGAAAAGTCCATATTGGAGGATCGGGTTGCACGCCGCAACAGACTTATGAAAAGTCCATATTGGAGGATCGGGTTGCACGCCGCAACAGACTTATGAAAAGTCCATATTGGAGGATCGGGTTGCACGCCGCAACAGACTTATTAAAAAGTCGACATACATATGAATATATTATGAGAGCGAGTTGCACGCTGCAACAGGATTGAATGTGAATATATAGTTAGAGTGGATTGCACGCTGCAACCGAATTGATGGAAATGATAATTAGTTATGACTGTTGAGTTGGCTTCAATTATTATAAATGAGTTACGTGATTTATTTCTATAATTTGTTGTTGTTATTAATATTGCGTACAGGTTAATGTAATTGAACCGCCTTAGCCTCGTCACTACTTCGTCGAGGTTAGGCTCAACACTTACCAGTACATGGGGTCGGTTGTACTGATACTACACTCTGCACTTTTTGTGCAGATTTTGGAGTTGGTCCCAGCGGCGTACCATAGACTTGCTCGGATTTCAGCTATCAGAGGAGACTTGAGGTATAATTGCATGGCGTCCGTAGTTCTAAAGTCCCCGTCTATTGTACTTTAGCTGTGTGTTTATTTCTAGACAGGTTTATTTTATTTAGACCTTTATTTGTATTATATCTAGAGGCTCGTGCACTTGTGAAACCAATTCTGGGATGGTATTTAGACACCGTTGTTTTTATGGATTACTTCAAAATTGCTTCCGCATTTGCTTCCTTGTTATTACTAAATTTAAAATTGTTTTAAAAATGGATAATTTTATTCTAACGTTGGCTTGCCTAGCAAGTGAAATGTTAGGCGTCATCGCGGTCCGAAGGTGGGAATTGCGAGTCGTGATAGTTGGTATCAGAGCATTAGGTTACATAGGTCTCACGAGTCACGAGCAAGATTAGTAGAGTCTGAAGTATCGGTACGGAGACGTCTGTACTTATCTCTCAGAGGCTATGAAGTTTAGGAATAATATTACTTCTTTCTTATTCTATCGTGCAATTTTATTCTATCATCGATGATTGAACCATTCTACTCTTATTCTCTCGCAGATGGTGAGAACACGTAATACCTCTATCGATGGACAAGGACCAAAACCCCCGGTGGCAACTACGGCCAGGGGGTAAAGGTTGAGGTCTTGCTAGAGGCCGAGGTAGAGCTCAGTACAGAGCTCGAGCAGCTGCACCTGTTGTAGAACCTCAGGTGGACCTTCAGGAGGAAGTTCCAGTTCAGGATGTACCAGATGGACCAGTTCAGGTCCTAGAAAGATTCATAGCCACTCCAGTACTTCAGGACGCTCTAGTACATTTGGTAATTCTTATGGAGGACGTGGCCCAGAATGGTACATTTCTAGTGGCACCAGCCGTCTCACAGGCTGGGGGAGGAGCACAAACTTCCACTACTCCTGCTCCGGAGCAGATGGCTCCCCAGACTCAGGCTCTAACAGCCCCGCCAGTTGGGGTAGTTCAGCCAGTTATTGCGGCATAGATCAGTGATAGGCCCGCCATGTCTTTTGAGGCCATAATGAGACTGGATAAGTTTACCAAGCTCTTTCCAGTTCACTTCAGTGGTACACCTTCTGAGGACCCACATGATTATCTTGAACGCTGGCATGAGGTGCTGCGGAACATGGGTATAGTTGAGAGCACTGGGGTTGATTTTGCTGTATTTCAGATGATGGGTTCCGCCAAGAGATGGTAGAGAGATTATACATTGACCAGACCAGTTGGATCGCCTGCACTTTCATGGGAGCAGTTCTCTCAGCTATTTCTGGAAAAGTTCCTCCCTATCACACTGAGAGAGGAATTCCGCAAGCAATTTGAGCGTCTACAGCAGGGAAGTATGGCTGTTACTCAGTATGAGTCCCGTTTTGTGGATTTGGCCCGTCATGCTATCCTTTTACTGCCTACGAAGGGAGAGAGAGTGAGGAGGTTTATTGAGGGACTCACTCACCCTATCAGACTTCAGATGGCCAAGGAGACCGGAAGTGAGATTTCTTTTCAGGCGGCTGCTAATGTCGCAAGGAAGATCGAGATGATTCTTGCACAGGAGAGAGGGCAGAGGTCCGATAAGGGGCGTCGTCAGTTCGGTGATTTCAGTGGTGCCTCGTCTGGAGGCAGGGGTAATTTTGGTAGGGGTCATCCTCCAAGACCGTTTCATTCAGCACTTCATACATCTCCCGATGCTTCATAGAGTCACGGTTCTATTATGCCTTACTCTGGGCAGCTACTATTCAGAGCACATTCAGCTCCTATCAGTGCACCACCACTCCAGAGTTACTACAGTGGTTATCTGGCTCATCTGGGTCAGCTTCAGCTTAAGCAACCACAGCATCAGGATGAATGTTATGAGAGAGGAAACTTTAGCCACATCAGGAGGTATTGCTCTAGATTGGCGAGTAACAGGTCTCGGTAAGATTCTTGTACCATCATACCGGCACCGATTTCTTCACCGCCTGCTCAGCCAGCTAGAGGTAGGGGTTAGGCAGCTAGAGGTAGTGGTCAGGCAGCTAGAGGTGGAGGTCAGGCTATTAGAGGTGGAGGTCAGGCCCTTAGAGGTAGAGGTCAGACCGTTAGAGGTGGAGGCCAGCCAGTTAGAGGCCGTCCCAGAGATGCAGTTCAGAGTGGTAGGGCCCAACCCCGATTTTATGCTTTTCCAGCTAGGCCTAAGGCCGTGTCATCTGATGCTATGATCACAGGTATTATTCCAGTTTTCCATAGAGATGCTTTAGTTCTATTTGATCTAGGATCTACTTATTCCTATGTGTCCTCCTATTTTTCTTCATATTTGGTTATGCCTTGTGATTCTCTGAGTGCTTCTGTGTGTGTATCTACACTGGTGGGAGACTCTGTTATGGTAGATCATGTCTATCGTTCGTCTATGGTTACTATTGGTAATCTTGAGACTAGTGTGGATCTTCTACTTCTTGATATGATAGATTTTGATGTCATCTTGGGTATGGATTGGTTGTCCCCTTATCATGCTATATTGGATTGTCATACCAAGATAGTAACCCTAGCTATGCCGGGGTTACCTCGGTTAGAGTGGAAAAGAACTCCTGGTCATTCTGCTAGCAGGGTTATTTCTTATATAAAAGCTCGGTGTATGGTAGAAAAAGGGTGTCTATCTTATTTGGCTTATATTCGCGATCCCAGTGCGGATGTCCCTTCTCTGGACTCAGTAACAGTTGTTCGTGAATTTCCAAAAGTATTTCCTACAGATTTGCTGGGGATGCCAACCGACAGAGATATTGACTTCTGTATTGATTTGGCTCCGGGAACTCAACCCATTTCTATTCCACCATATCGTATGGTCTCGCCAGAGTTGAAATAATTGAAAGAGCAGTTACAAGACTTGCTTGATTAGGGATTCATTAAACCCAGTGTCTCTCCCTGGGGTGCACCAGTATTATTTATAAAGAAGAAAGACGACTCTATGCGGATGTGTATAGATTATCGACAGTTGAACAAGGCTACTATCAAAAACAAATATCTACTGCCAAGAATTGATGACTTATTTGATCAGCTTCAGGGTGCCAAGGTATTTTCGAAGATCGATTTGAGGTCTGGTTACCATCTGTTGAAGATTAGGGCATCTGATGTCCCTAAAACAGCTTTTTGAACTCGGTATGGGCATTACGAATTCCTAGTGATGTCATTTGGGTTGACAAATGCCCCAGCAGCATTTATGGATTTGATGAATCGGGTGTTCAAGCCTTATTTGGATTCTTTTGTTGTTGTATTCATTGATGATACCTTAATTTAATCCAGCAGTCGAGAGGAACATGAGCAGCATCTTCGAAGTGTGCTTCATACCTTGAAGAATAATCAATTATATGCTAAGTTTTCAAAATATGAGTTTTGGTTAGACTCAGTTGCTTTTTGGGGCATGTGGTATCGGCAGAAGGCATAAAGGTAGATCCTAAGAAGATAGAGGTTGTTCAGAATTGGCCTAGACCTACTTCAGTTACAGAGATCCAGAGTTTCCTGGGTTTGGAAGGTTATTATCGTCGGTTCGTGGAAGGGTTTTCATCTATAGCAAGTACATTGACCAGACTAACCCAGAAGGGTGTCCCATTCAGATGGTCAGACGAGTGTGAGTTGAGCTTTCAGAAGCTCAAGACCGCTTTGACTACGGCGCTAGTGTTGGAATTACCCACAGGTTCAGGATCGTATACAGTATATTGTGACGCATCTCACATTGGGCTTGGTTCAGTATTAATGCAAGATGGCAAGGTAATTGCATATGCATCACGGCAGTTGAAAGTTCACGAGAAGAATTATCCTGTTCATGACTTAGAATTGGCAGCCATTGTTCTTGCGATAAAGATTTGGAAGCATTACCTCTACGGTGTCTCGTGTGAGGTATTTACTGATCATCGTAGCCTTCAGTATCTGTTCAAACAAAAGGATCTTAATTTGAGGTAGCGAAGATGGTTGGAGTTGTTGAAAGACTATGATATTACCATTTTGTATCACCCCGGGAAGGCCAATGTGGTGGCCGATGCTTTGAGTAGAAAGGCTGTGAGTATGGGCAGTCTTGCGTATATTTTGGTTAGTGAGAGTCCATTAGCTACAAATGTTCATACTTTGGCTAATCAGTTCGTGAGGTTAGATGTTTCATAACCCAATCGGGTTCTAGCTTGCACAGTCGCTCAGTCTTCTTTATATGAGCGCATCAGAGGGAGGCAGTATGATGATCCTCACTTACTTGTCCTTAAGGACATGGTGATGCTAAACAGGTTGTTGTGGGGGAAGATGGGGTTCTACGAATGCAAGGTTGTATTTGTGTGCCTAATGTGGATAGGCTTCATGAATTAATTCTTGAAGAAGCACACAGTTCCAGGTATTCTATTCACCCAGGTACCACCAAAATGTATCAAGATTTGCGGCAACATTATTGGTAGAGGAGAATGAAAAAGGATATAGTTGCACATATAGCTTGGTGTCTGAATTATCAGCAAGTACAAGCATCAGAGACCTGGTGGTTTGCTTCAGAAGTTAGAAATTCCTGAGTGGAAATGGGAGCATATCACTATGGATTTTGTTGTTGGGCTCCCACGGACTCAGAGAAATTTTGATGCAGTTTGGGTCATTGTGGACAGGTTGACCAAGTCAGCACATTTCATTCCAGTGGCAGTTACCTATTCTTCAGAGAGGTTAGCTGAAATTTACATTCGTGCGATTGTCCGCCTTCACGGTGAGCCCGTGTCTATTATTTCAGATAGAGGTACGCAGTTTACCTCACATTTTTGGAGGGATGTACAACGTGAGTTAGGCAAGCTAGTGGAGTTGAGTATAGCATTTCATCCACAGCCAGACGGACAGTCAGAGCGCACTATTCAAATATTGGAAGATATGCTCCGCGCTTGTGTTATAGAGTTTTGAGGTTCTTGGGATCATTTCTTTCCACCTGCGGAGTCCAATAACGCATTGATCCTTTCGGCCATCTGCCCTAACTGAAATGGGGATGAAGACTCGTGGAGAAGTTCGGCTTTGATTTGACCCCAAGAGTTTGAATACTTCTGTCCAGAATCTTCCTGTGAACCTGAAACATTAAGTCGTTCAGTCGTGTTGCGTCACGACTCTACAAGCCTCATGTTGAGGAAGAAAGATTCCGGCCTGGTCCGGTATGGAATGAACTTATAATCATGGAATCGACTCGATCATCAAATTATAAGTTCATAACCTTTGCTTATAATAATAGCTACCAGCCGAGCATTCAGATGGCTCCATATGAGGCATTATACGGAAGGCGATGCCGATTGACTGTTGGTTGGTTTGAACCGGAAGAGGCTCGGTTGTTGGGTACCGATTTGGTACAGGATGCCTTGGATAAATTCAAGATTATTCAGGATCGACTTTGCACAGCTCAGTCTGGGAAAAAGAGTTATGCCGACCGAAAAGTTCATGATACTGCATTCATGGTTGGAGAAATAATATTGCTCCGGGTTTCACCTATGAAAGGTGTAATGAGGTTCGGAAAGAAAGGCAAGTTGAGCCCTAGATATATCGGACCCTTTGAAATTCTTGAAAGAGTGGATGAAGTAGCCTACAAGCTTGCATTACAACCTAGTTTATCAGCGGTTCATCCGGTCTTCCATGTGTCTATGCTCCGAAAATATCATGGTGATCCGTCCCATGTGTTAGATTTCAGCTCAGTCCAATTGGACAAAGAATTGACTTACGAGGAGGAGCCGGTGGTTATTCTTGCCCGGCAGGTCCGACTGTTAAGGTCTAAGAGTTATCCTTCAGTTCGGGTGCAATGTAGAGGTCAGCGGTAGAAGCATCTACCTGGGAGTCTGAGTCGGACATGCGGAGTAAATATCCACACCTTTTCTCCAGCTCAGGTACTTTTTCTAACTCTGTTCGAGGACGAACGTTTGTTTTAGAGGTGGAGAATGTGGTGACCTAAAATGTCATCTTTAAATTTAATATGTAATTCTGTGTTCTAAGACCTCAAAAAGCACCATTTATCATTCCTCGACTTGTGTGCTTAGTCCGTACAATTTTTCAAAAAGTTTTTATGCGAAAAATGGATTAAAATATGAAATGGAGCTTTAAAAACTCAACTGGTTGACTTTAGTCAACATTTTGAGTAAACGGACCCGGATCAGTGTAGGTCCGTATCGTTATTTGGGACTTGGGCGTATGCCCGGAATCGAGATATGGAATTTTGATGAAATATTAAAATCTTGAAAGCTTAATGATTTTTCAGAAATTACTAATGTTGGATTTATTGACCTCGGGTCCGTATTTTGGTTTGGAGCCCCGAGGGCTCGGGTGAGTTTCGGATAGGTCACGGGATGTTTTGAACTTTGAAAATCTGGTATTTTGCTGCAGCAGATGTTCTGGCATGTCCTTTTTTGCGTTCTCTAAGGTACTCTCGCGAACGCGAAGAGTAAACTCTACAGCTGAAATTTTCTTCTATGCGAACGCGAAGGCTTGGTCGCGAACGCGAAGCGATGGGGGCATTACCCTTCGCGAACATGACCATCTCCTCGCGAACGCGTAGTGTTAGGCACACCTGGGGGAGGGTTGATCATTCCTTCATCGCGAACGCGAGTAATGCCTCGCGAAAGCGAAGGCCAGGGGGGAAAAGCCTTTGCGAACGTGAAGGAGGACTCGCGAACGCGAAAGCCACGGTCTGCTACTCATCGCGAACGCGACAGGTCCTTCGCGAACGCGAAGAAGGCCTGACCCTTGTGACTTAAAACAGAACCAAAACGGGATTTTTACCATTTTTCACAAACCCTCAATTATAACTCGGCTTAAGGGAGATTTCAAAGGAGTTTTTCACGATTTCGAACAGGGTAAGTGTTCTTTATCATATAGTGATTGTATTTCATAAATTTTAGCCTATATTCATCATTTATTTCTGATTTAGATGGAAGAAATTGGAATTTTTGTAAAACTTTCCAAAAATAAAAAATCTAGATTTGAAGGTCCATTTGACATCAGAATTGGATAATTTCTATATGGTTGGACTCGTCTCGGAATGGGTGTTCGGATTTCGTAAGTTTTTCCGAGATTTAAGACGTGGGTCCCACTGCCGAATATTTTAATGAATTTTGAATTTTTATCCGGAAAATTAGTAAATTCATATGGAATTAATTCCTATGATTAGTATCGAATATATCAAATTATTTGTGAATAGATTTGAAGCTTTCAGACTCAAATTTAAAAGAAAAAGTTGTGGTTGAGTAATTGGTTGGAATTTGCAAAGCGAGGTAAGTGTCGTGGTTAACCTTGACTTGAGGGAATAGAACCCTTAAACTATTTGTTATGTAAAATGCATGTGAACGACGTATAGGCGAGGTGACGAGTGTCTATACGTCGTCAAATTAATTATTTGCCTACTTACTTGAAAAATCATAAATTATTTTAAATCATGAATTAATTGTTATAATAATTATTTCTCTCCTATTCTTTGTCAAATATTAATTCTTGAATTCCTGCATTAATTGTTACATGTTATTTGAATTATGTGTTTTAATTGTTATTTGACATTTAGCATATTAAATATTAAACTGCTTATTTTCTCCCTGATTTCCATAATAAACTGCTATTTGTCATTGTTTGTTTCATAATTAAATTATAATTATTGTATGCTTGTTGTCTTATAATTTTATATTAATTGTTGCATTTATTGGGAAAATTTCTTCTATAAGAATTGGTAAATGTATATATTGAAGGATCGGGTTGCACGTCGCAACAGACTTATGAAAAGTCCATATTGGAGGATCGGGTTACACGCCGCAACAGACTTATGAAAAGTCCATATTGGAGGATTGGGTTGCACGCCGCAACAGACTTATGAAAAGTCCATATTGGAGGATCGGGTTGCACGCCGCAACAAACTTATTAAAAAGTCAAAATACATATGAATATATTGTGAGAGCGGGTTGCACGCTGCAACAGAATTGATGGAAATAATAATTGGTTATGACTGCTGAGTTGGCTTTAATTATTATAAATGAGTTACCTTATTTATTTATATTATTTGTTGTTGTTATTAATATTGCATACAGGTTAATGTAAGTGAACCGCCTTAGCCTCGTCACTACTTCGTCGAGGTTAGGCTCAGCACTTACCAGTACATGTGGTCGGTTGTACTGATACTACACTCTGCACTTCTTGTGCAGATTCTGGAGTTGGTCCCAGCAGCGTACCATAGACTTGCTCGGATTTCAGCTACCATAGGAGACTTGAGGTATAACTATATGGCGTCCGTAGTTCTGAAGTTCCCGTCTATTATACTTTAGCTGTGTGTTTATTTCCAGACAACTTTATTTTATTTAGAACTTTATTTGTATTTATTCTAGTGGCTCGTGCACTTGTGACACCAATTCTTGGATGTTATTTAGACACCGTTGTTTTTATGGATTACTTCAAAATTGCTTCCACATTTGCTTCCTTGTTATTACTAAATTTAAAATTGTTTTAAAATTGGATAATATTATTCTAACATTAGCTTTCCTAGCAAGTGAAATGTTAGGCGCCATCACGGTCCGTAGGTGGGAATTTTGGGTTTTGATAGTTGGTATCAGAGCACTAAGTTACATAGGTCTCATGAGGCATGAGCAAGCTTAGTAAAGTCTGAAGGATCGGTACGGAGATGTCTGTACTTATCTCTCAGAGGTTATGAAGTTTAGGAAAAATATCACTTCTTTCTTATTCTGTCGTGCGATTTTATTCTATCATCGATGATTGAACCATTTAACTCTTATTCTCTCGCAGATGGTGAGAACACGTAATACCTCTACCGATGGACAAAGACCAGAACCCCCGGTGGCAACTACGGCCAGGGGTAGAGGTCGAGGTCGAGCTCGTGCTAGAGGCCAAGGAAGAGGCCGAGGTAGAGCTTAGTATAGAGCTCGAGCAGCTGCACCTATTGTAGAACCTCAGGTGGACCTTCAGGAGGAAGTTCCAGTTTAGGATGTACCAGTTGGACCAGTTCAGGTCCCGGAAGGATTCATAGCCACTCCATGCTGTAGTCCGTTTAGTAAGTCTGATGGAGGGTGTGGCCCAAAATGGTATATTTCTAGTGGCACCAGCGGTCTCACAGGCTGGGGGAGGAGCACAAACTCCCACTACACCCGCTCCGGAGCAGATGGCTCCCTAGACTCAGGCTCCAGCAGCCCCATCAGTTGGGCTAGTTCATCCAGTTGTTGCGGCACAGATCGGTGATAGGCCCGCCATGTCTTTTGAGGCCTTATTGAGACTGGATAAGTTTACCAAGCTCTTTCCAGTTCACTTCAATGGTACACCTTCTGAGGACCCACAGGATTATCTTGAACGCTGCCACGAGGTGCTGCAGAACATGGGTATAGTTGAGACCAATCGGGTTGATTTTGCTGTATTTCAGATGAAGGGTTTCGCCCAGAGATGTTAGAGAGATTATACATTGACCAGAGCAGTTGGATCGCCTGCACTTACATGGGAGCAGTTCTCTCAGCTATTTCTGGAAAAGTTCCTCCCTATCACACTGAGAGAGGAATTCCGCAAGCAATTTGAGCGTCTATAGCAGGGCAGCATGACTGTTACTCAGTATGAGTCCCGTTTTGTGGATTTGGCCTGGCATGCTCTCCTTTTACTACCTACGGAGGGAGAGAGAGTGAGGAGGTTTATTGAGGGACTCACTCACCCTATCAGACTTCAGATGGCCAAGGAGACAGGAAGTGAGATTTCTTTTCAGGTGGTTCCTAATGTCGCAAGGAGGATCGAGATAATTCTTGCACAGTAGAGAGGGCAGAGGTCCGATAAGAGGCCTTGTCAGTTCGGTGGTTTCAGTGGTGCCTCGTCTGGAGGGAGGGGTAATTTTGGTAGGGGTCATCCTCCTAGACCGTTTCATTCAGCACTTCATGCAACTCCCGGTGCTTCAGGGAGTCACAGTTCTATTATGCCTAACTCTGGGCAGCGAGTATTCAGTGCACATTCAGCTCCTATCAGTGCACCACCACTCCAGAGTTACTACAGTGGTTATTCGGCCCATCTGGGTCAGCTTCAGCTTCAGCAGCCATGGCATTAGGATGGGTGTTATGAGTGTGGAAACATTGGCCACATCAGGAGGTATTGCCCTAGATTGGCGAGTAACAGGTCTCGCGAAGATTCTCCTGCCATCATACCGGCACCGGTTGCTTCACTGCCTGCTCAACCAGCTAGAGGTAGGGGTCAGGATGCTAGAGGTGGAGGTCAGGCTATTAGAGGTGGAGGTCAGGACCTTAGAGGTAGAGGTCAAACCGTTAGAGGTGGAGGCCAGCCAGTTAGAGGCCGTCCCTGAGACGCAGTTCAGAGTGGTGGGGCCCAACCCCGATTTTATGCTTTTCCAGCTAGGCCTGAGGCTGAGTCATCTGATGCTATGATCACAGATATTATTCCAGTTTGCCATAGAGATGCTTCAGTTCTATTTGATCCAGGATCTACTTATTCCTATGTGTCCTCCTATTTTGCTTCATATTTGGTTGTGCCTTGTGATTCTCTGAGTGCTTCTATGTGTGTATCTACACCGGTGGGAGACTCTGTTGTAGATCATGTCTATCGTTCGTGTGTGGTTACTATTGGTAATCTTGAGACTAGTGTGGATCTTCTACTTCTTGATATGGTAGATTTTGATGTCATCTTGGGTATGGATTGGCTGTCCCCTTATCATGCTATATTGGATTATTATGCCAAGACAGTGACTCTAGCTATGTCAGGGTTACCTCGGTTAGAGTGGAAAGGAACTCCTGGTCATTCTGCCAGCAAGGTTATTTCTAATATGAAAGCTCGACGTATGGTAGAAAAAGGGTGTCTAGCCTATTTGGCTTATATTCGCGATCCTAGTGCGGATGTCCCTTCTATGGACTCAGTACCAATTGTTCGTGAATTTCAAGAAGTATTTCCTGCAGATTTGACGGGGATGCCACCCGACAGAGATATTGACTTATGTATTGATTTGGCTTCGGGCACTCAGCCCATTTCTATTCCACCATATCGTATGGCCCCGCCAGAGTTGAAAGAATTAAAAGAGCAATTTCAAGACTTACTTGATCAGGGATTTATTAGACCCAGTGTCTCGCCCTTGGGTGCACCAGTATTATTTGTAAAGAAGAACGACGGCTCTATGCGGATGTGTATAGATTATCGACACTGGAATAAGGCCACTATCAAAAACAAATATCCGCTGCCAAGAATTGATGACTTATTTGATCAACTTCAGGGTGCCAAGGTATTTTCGAAGATCGATTTGAGGTTTGGTTACCATCAGTTGAATATTAGGGCATCTAATGTCCCTAAAATAGTTTTTCAAACTCGGTATGGGCATTACGAATTCCTAGTGATGTCATTTGGGTTGACAAATGCCCCAGCAGCATTTATGGATTTGATGAATCAGGTGTTCAAGCCTTATTTGGATTCTTTTGTGGTTGTATTCATTGATGATATCTTAATTTACTCCAACAGTCGAGAGGAACATGAGCAGCATCTTCGAAGTGTGCTTCACACCTTGAAGAATAATCAATTATATGCCAAGTTTTCAAAATGTGAGTTTTGGTTAGACTCAGTTGCCTTTTTGGGGCATGTGGTATCGGCAGATGGCATAAAGGCGGATCCTAAGAAGATAGAGGTTGTTTAGAATTGGCCTAGACCTACTTCAGTTACAGAGATCCAGAGTTTTCTGGGTTTGGCAGGTTATTATCGTCGGTTCGTGGAAGGGTTTTCATCTATAGCAAGCATATTGACCAGACTAACCCAGAAGTGTGTCCTATTCAGATGGTCAGATGAGTGTGAGTTGAGCTTTCAGAAGCTCAAGACCGCTTTGACTACGATGCCAGTGTTGGTATTACCCACAGGTTCAGGATCGTATACGGTATATTGTGATGCATCTCACATTGGGCTTGGTTCAGTATTAATGCAAGATGGCAAGGTAATTGCATATGCGTCGAGGAAGTTGAAAGTTCACGAGAAGAATTATCCTGTTCATGACTTAGAATTGGCAGCCATTGTTTATGCGCTGAAGATATGGAGGCATTACCTCTACGGTGTCTCGTGTGAGGTATTTATTGATCATCGTAGCCTTCACTATCTGTTCAAACAACAACAACAACAACCCAGTAAAATCCCATTAATGGGGTCTGGGGAGGGTAGTGTGTACGCAGACCTTACCCCTACCCCGAAGGAGTAGAGAGGCTATTTTCGAAAGACCCTCGGCTCAATAAAATAAAAATACAAAATGACAAAAAGGAGACAATATTAGTATCTATTCAAACAAAAGGATCTTAATTTGAGGCAGCAAAGATGGTTGGAGTTGTTGAAAGACTATGATATCACTATTTTGTATCACCCCGGGAAGGCCAATGTGGTGGTCGATGCTTTGAGTAGAAAGGCTATGAGTATGAGCAGTCTTGCATATATTCTGGTTGGTGAGAGGCCATTAGCTACAGATGTTCAGACTTTGGCTAATCAGTTCGTGAGGTTAGATGTTTCAGAACCCAGTCGGGTTCTAGCTTGCACAGTCGCTCGGTCTTCTTTATATGAGCGCATCGGAGGGAGTCAGTATGATGATCCTCACTTACTTGTCCTTAAGGACACGGTGCGGCATGGTGATGCTAAACAGGTTGCTATGGGGGAAGATGCGGTTCTGCGAATGCAGGGTCGTATTTAAGTGCCTAATGTGGATGGGTTTCGTGAATTAATTCTTGAAGAAGCACACAGTTCCAGGTATTCTATTCACCCAGGTACCGCCAAAATGTATCAAGATTTGCGGCAACATTTTTGGTGGAGGAGAATGAAAAAGGATATAGTGGCACATGTAGATCGGTGTTTGAATTGTCAGCAAGTTAAGTACGAGCATCAGAGACCTGGTGGTTTGCTTCAGAAGTTAGAAATTCCTAAGTGAAAGTGGGAGTGTATCACTATGGATTTTGTTGTTGGGCTCCTACGGACTCAGAGAAAATTTGATGCAGTTTGAGTCATTGTGGATAGGTTGACCAAGTCAGCACATTTCATTCCAGTGGCAGTTACCTATTCTTCAGAGAGGTTAGCTGAAATTTATATTCGTGAGATTGTCCGCCTTCACGGTGTGCCCGTGTCTATTATTTCAGATCGACGTACGCAGTTTACCTCACATTTCTGGAGGGATGTACAGCATGAGTTAGGCACGCAGGTGGAGTTGAGTACATCATTTCATCCATAGACAGACGGACAGTCAGAGCGCACTATTGAAATATTGGAAGATACGCTTCGCGCTTGTGTTATAGACTTTGGAGGTTCTTGGGATCATTTCTTGCCACTTGGGGAGTTTGCTTATAATAATAGCTACCAGTCGAGCATTCAAATGGCTCCATATGAGGCATTATACAAAAGGCGATGCCGATCGCCAGTTGGTTGGTTTGAACCGGGAGAGGCTCAATTGTTGGGTACCGATTTGGTACAGGATGCCTTGGATAAGGTCAAGATTATTCAGGATCAACTTCGCACAGCTTAGTCTTGAAAAAAGTGTTACGCCGACCGAAAAGTTCGTGATATTGCATTCATGGTTGGAGAAAGAATATTGCTCCGGGTTTCACCTATGAAAGGTGTAATGAGGTTCGGAAAGAAGGGCAAGTTAAGCCCTAGATATATCGGACTCTTTGAAATTCTTGAAAGGGGGTGGGTGAAGTAGCCTACAGGCTTGCATTACCACCTAGTTTATCAGCGGTTTATCTAGTGTTCCATGTATCTATTCTCCAGAAATATCATGGTGATCCGTCCCATGTGTTAGATTTCAGCTCAGTCCAATTGGACAAAGAATTGACTTACGAGGAGGAGGAGTCGGTGGCTATTCTAGCCCGGCAGGTCCGACAGTTGAGGCCTAAGAGTTATCCTTCAGTTCGGGTGTAATGTAGAGGTCAGCCGGTAGAAGCATCTACCTGGGAGTCCGAGTCGGACATGCGGAGTAAATATCCACACCTTTTTTCCAGCTCAGGTACTTTTTCTAACTCCGTTCGAGAACGAACGTTTATTTTAGAGGTGGAGAATGTGATGACCCAAAATGTCATCTTTAAATTTAATAAATAATTATGTGTTCTAAGACCTCGAAAAGCACCATTTACCATTCCTCGACTTGCGTGCGCAGTCCGTACAATCTTTTGGAAAGTTTTTATGTGAAAAATGGATTAAAATGTGAAATTGAGCTTTAAAACTCAATTAAGTTGACTTTAGTCAACATTTTGAGCAAACGGACCCGGATCAGTATTTTGACAATTCTGGTAGGTCCGTATCGTGATTTGGGACTTGGGCGTATGCCCGAAATCGAATTCCGAGGTCCCTAGCTCGAGATATGGAATTTTGATAAAAAATTAAAAGCTTGAAAGCTTAATGATTTTTAAGAAATTACTGATGTTGGATTTATTGACCTCGGGTCTGTATTTTGGTTCCAGAGTCCGGTATAGGTCCACTATAATATTTATAACTTTTCTGTCGGATTTGGGGAGAATCGGAATTAATTTGACATGATTCGGACGTCCGGTTGTAAAAATATAAGTTTTAAAATTTTCTTGAAAACTTCCTTTGATTTGGTGCTAAATCCGTAATTCTAAGTGTTATTTTGGCGATTTGATCGCGCGAGCAAGTTTATATGATGTTTTTATACTTGTGTGCATGTTTGGTTTGGAGCCTCGAGGGCTCGGGTGAGTTTCGGATAGGTCATGGGATGTTTTGGACTTTAAAATTCTGGTATTTTGTTGCAGCAGGTGTTCTGGCATGTCCTTCTTCCCGTTCGCGAAGGTACTCTCGCGAACGCGAAGAGTAAACTGGACAGCTGAAATTTTCTTCTTCGGGAACGTGAAGAGATGGGGGCATTACCCTTCGCGAACGCGACCAGCTTCTCGCGAATGCGTAGTGTTAGGCACACCTGGGAGAGGGTTGATCATTCCTTCATCGCGAACGCGAGCAATGCCTCGCGAATGCGAAGGCTAGCGGGGAAACGCGAACGCGAGCAATGTCCTTCTTCACGTTCTCTAAGGTACTCTCGCGAACGCGAAGAGTAAACTCTACAGCTGAAATTTTTTTCTACGCGAACGCGAAGGCTTGGTCGTGAACGCGAAGCGATGGGGGCATTACCCTTCGCGAACATGACTATCTCCTCGTGAACGCGTAGTGTTAGGCACACCTGGGGGAGGGTTGATCATTCCTTCATTGTGAACGCGAGTAATGCCTCGCGAAAGCGAAGGCCAGGGGGGAAAAACCTTTGCGAACGCGAAGGAGGACTCGCGAACGCGAAAGCCACGGGCTGCTACTCATCGCGAATGCGACAAGCCCTTCGCGAACGCGAAGAAGGCCTGACCCCTGTGACTTAAAACAGAACCAAAACGGGATTTTTCCCATTTTTCACAAACCCTCAATTATAACTCGGCATAGGGGCAATTTCAAAGGAGTTTTTCACGATTTCGAACTGGGTAAGTGTTCTTTATCATATAGTGATTGTATTTCATAAATTTTAGCCTATATTCATCATTTATTTCTGATTTAGATGGAAGAAATTGGAATTTTTGTAAAACTTTCCAAAAATAAAAAATCTAGATTTTAAGGTCCATTTGACATCGGAATTGGATAATTTCTGTATGGTTGGACTCGTCTCGAAATGGGTGTTCGGATTTCGTAAATTTTTTCGAGATTTAAGACGTGGGTCCCACTGCCGAATATTTTAATAAATTTCGGATTTTTATCCGAAAAATTAGTAAATTCATATGGAATTAATTCCTATGATTAGTATTGAATATATCAAATTGTTTGTGAAGAGATTTGAAGCTTTCGGAGTCAAATTTAAAAGAAAAAGTTGTGGTTGAGTAATTGGTGGGAATTTGCAAAGCGAGGTAAGTGTCGTGGTTAACCTTGACTTGAGGGAATAGAACCCTTAAACTATTTGTTATGTAAAATGCATGTGAACGAGGTATAGGCGAGGTGACGAGCGTCTATACGTCGTCAAATTAATTGTTTGCCTACTTACTTGAAAAATCATAAATTATTTTAAATCATGAATTAATTGTTATAATAATTATTTTTCTCCTATTTTTTGTCAAATATTAATTCTTGAATTCCTGCATTAATTGTTACATGTTATTTGAATTATGTGTTTTAATTGTTATTTGACATTTAGCATATTAAATATTAAACTGCCTATTTTCTCCCTGATTTTCATAATAATCTGCTATTTGTCATTGTTTATTTCATAATTAAATTATAATTATTGTATGCTTGTTGTCTTATAATTTTATATTAATTGTTGCATTTATTGGGAAAATTTCTTCTATAAGAATTGGTAAATGAATATATTGGATGATCGGGTTGCACGACAGTTTTATGAAAAGTCCATATTGGAGGAATGGGTTGCACGCTGCAACAGCCTTATGAAAAGTCCATATTGGAGGATCGGGTTGCACGCCGCAACAGACTTATGAAAAGTCCATATTGGAGGATCGGGTTGCACGCCGCAACAGACTTATTAAAAAGTCGACATACATATGAATATATTGTGAAAGCGGGTTGCACGCTGCAACAGAATTGAATGTGAATATATTGTGAGAGCGGGTTGCACGCTGCGACAGAATTGATGGAAATGATAATTGGTTATGAATGCTGAGTTGGCTTCAATTATTATAAATGAGTTACCTGATTTATTTCTATTATTTGTTGTTGTTATTAATATTGCGTACAGGTTAATGTAAGTGAACCGCCTTAGCCTCGTCACTACTTCGTCGAGGTTAGGCTCAGCACTTACCAGTACATGGGGTCGGTTGTACTGATACTACACTCTGCACTTCTTGTGCAGATTTTGGAGTTGGTCCCAGCGTCGTACCATAGACTTGCTCAGATTTTAGCTACCAGAGGAGACTTGAGGTATAACTGCATGGCGTCCGTAGTTCTGAAGTCCCCGTCTATTGTACTTTAGCTGTGTGTTTATTTTTAGACAACTTTATTTTTCTTTAGACCTTTATTTGTATTTATTCTAGAAGCTCGTGCACTTGTGACACCAATTCTGGGATGGTATTTAGACACCATTGTTTTTATGGATTATTTAAGATTTGCTTCCGCATTTGCTTCCTTGTTATTACTAAATTTAAAATTGTTTTAAAAATGGATAATATTATTCTAACGTTGGCTTGCCTAGCAAGTGAAATGTTAGGTGCCATCACGGTCCGAAGGTGGGAATTTCGGATCGTGACACCTATGAACCTAGAGCTCTGATACCAACTTGTCACGACCCCAATTTACCTCCGTATGATGTCGTGATGGAACCTAGACTTAAGGACTAGGTCAGCCTAACACTTACTGAATTAATTGCAAACTCAACCAAAACCTATTAAACATGAACAGAATTTTTCTATACAAAGATTACAATCCCAAAACTGGTAGTACAAGTCACAAACTCTACTGAGTTTACTAGAAAGCCTTCTAAGTATAACTGTTTTGGAATAGAAATAAAAAATACAAGTACAATATCAAAAGGTGACTCCGAGTCCTACGAATGGGATAGCATGTATACCTTGAGTCTCCACCGTAAAGCCCGAACAACTAGCTTGTAACGACCCGGTTGGTCGTCTTGAGAATTTAAGTCCTGTTCGGCGGCATAAGGCCCTGAGTAGCTTCATATTATGTGTATTGACTTTCGTGCATGATGAAATCAATTACCGGATGATTCGAAGTGATTTGGGACACTTAGTCCCTAAAACAGAAGCTTAAGCCTTAGAATCTTGACTGTAGTTGGAACTGTGTAAAGACGACTTTGAAATGGAGTTTTGTTAGTTTCGTTAGATCCTTTGGGTGATTTTGGACTTAGGAGCTTGTCCGGAATGTGAATTTGAAGTTTGTAGCTAATTTAGGCTTGAAATAGCAAAACTCAAATTTTTGGAGATTTTGATCGGAAGTGGATTTTTTTATATCGGGGTCGGATTCTGATTCCGAAAGTTAGAGTATGTCCGTAATGTTGAATATGACTTGCCTGCAAAATTTGACATCATTCCGGGTTGATTTGATAGGTTTCGGCATCG
Organism: Nicotiana tomentosiformis; assembly: GCF_000390325.3. Lineage (NCBI taxonomy): Eukaryota > Viridiplantae > Streptophyta > Magnoliopsida > Solanales > Solanaceae > Nicotiana > Nicotiana tomentosiformis. Next base: position 98,234,820 of record NC_090819.1, on the reverse strand, counting down.
GTTGTAAAAATTTGAAAAGTTTGAATTGGAGGGGGATTTGTGTTATTAGTTTTCTTTGATGTGAGTTGAGGGCTCGACTAAGTCCGTATGATGATTTAGGACTAGTTGGTATGTTTGGTTAAGGTCCCGCGGGCCTCGGGTGTGTTTCAGATGCTTAACGGATTGAGATTTGGACTTGTGTAGTTGTTGAAGCTTTCAAGCTTCTAGTGTAATCGCACCTGCGGTGGGGTGGCCGCAAGTGCGGACTCGCACATGCGGAAAGAGGAGAGCGGGTGCAATTTGGTCAAGCTTGGTCTATGGGCGCAGGTGCGAGATTGGCCCGCAGAAGTGGAGCCGCATCTACGGAAGATGTAGCGCAGAAGCGGACGGGGCGTGGAGCGTGAGGATCGCAGAAGCGGAAGATATCTGCAGGAGCGGGCGCACAGGTGCGGCCCCTTGCTCGCAGATGCGGACGACCCTCCTTAAGTCATTTCCGCACCTACGAGGGTAATTCCGCAGGTGCAGCTTCACAGGTGCGACCGGTGGTCCGCAGATGCGGTAATGCCTGGGCAGAACCCTTTTAAGCGAGGTTTCGGGATTTTTGGCCATTTTCTTCATTTTTGAGCTCGGGTTGGCGATTTCTTGAGAGAATATTTGAGGGATTTCGTGAGGTAAGTTCCTTGTGCTTATTTTTTATCAATAATCTTGCTTCCCAAATTATTTTTCCACCTAGCTAATGTGTATTTAAGGTGGAATTTGGGAGTTTGATGCTAGGGATTTGAAGAGTTTGATTTTGGATTTTGAGTGGCCATTTGAGGTCGGATTTTGATAAATTTGGTATGGTTGGACTCGTGAGTGAATGGGATTTCAGATTTTGTGATTTTTTTCCGATTCCGAGACGTGGACCCGGGTTGACTTTTTAGGACGGATTTTGCAATTTTTGTTAAAGTCCTAATTTCATTAATTAGATTAGTCTATCATAGTTGTATTTATGATATATAATTATTTTTTGCTAGATTTGGGCCATTCGAAGTCGGATATTCATGGAAAGGCATTGTTACCGATTGATTGAGCTTGGTTCAAAGTAAGTATCTTGCCTAACTTCGTGTGGGGGCACTACGCCTTAGGATTTGAGTCTTCTATACTAATTGTAGTTCATGTACGCGAGGTGACGAGTACGTGCTCGGACTTATTTGTAGAAAGTTGGCCTTTTAGGGTTCTTAGGTCCTTGTATTCACTGATTATGTAGTTGTTATGTTATGAATACGTCTCTTAATTACTAGTTCCACCTCTACCTACTTTAATTAGAATTAAATTGCTTCATGATCCGCCCTTGATGCTTATTTGAGTCATCTGTGCCTTAACTGAAATTGTTATCTCTTCTATTGCCATGTTATCTTTTCCATAACTGCTTATCTTTATTTGAAGTTATAATTATCTCTTCTGTAATTGTTCATCCTTAATTGAGACTATGATTATCTTTCTGCTGCTTATCCTTAATTGAATTTGTTGTGTCTCTTTCGTAATTGTCCAACCTTAAAAAAAGTTTATATATCTTATATTTTAGTTGACTTGTCCTTATTTGGAATCATTCGACTTATGTTAGCTCCCTTGTTGTTGAACTGTACAATGCGGGCCATTGTTACATATTACTTCCTTTCTTATTGAGTTGTTCTTATTTTGACTAACATTCTCTATTGTGGCCACTCCTTGTGAATTTATTTCCTTCGTTCCCTTAAGTTCTGGAATTTTTGAGTTTATTTATTTGTCGTACCCTTGTATTAGTGTTATTGTTGTTGTTGTACTTGTTGTTCTTGCATATTTACTTTGGGACTACGAGGCGGTACCTCGGGAGATCCCTTGTTGAGCATTTACTTTTGGGACTACGAGACAGTATCTCGGGAGTGTCCTTTGTTGACATCTCTTTGTTATGGGGTTGAACGAGGTTTCTGCCGTGCTATTATTACTATTGATATTTTTACATGCGGAGTGACAAGAAGGGATATATATATATATATATATATATATATATATATATATATATATATATATATATATATATATGGGCTGCGCATGCGGCGAGACAAGGTTGGAACATTATTATGCACGTGTGGCGAGACAAGGTGGGCATTTACTTTACTATTGCACATGTGGCGAAACAGGGTGGGCTATGTCAGGGATTGATTTATGATAATTTGTGATGGCCTAGGGGCATTCTTGTTGTTGATATTTGTGTAGTGGTACACTTACCTGTGTGATCTTTATCTTGTGAAAGTTGTGAGAAAACATTCTATGTGATGTCCATTCTTTTCCTTATGCTCACTAGCTGTATGAACTATGTTAGGTCACTTGCACAAGCATACACGTAGTTAAGCACTCTTATCGGATAAGAGGTTTTCTTGATATTTTTGAGTATAAATGCACACCCTTGCTTACTTGCCTTCTATGTGACAATCGCTCTATTTGCCATGCGAGTCGTCAGTGTGTTATGAGGTGTAATGAGGGCACAAGATGCCAAGTGTTAGGGTTCAAGTATTGAGACCCGTGAGTTGTGATTTGTTCGAGGTTCGGTGCCTCGTGGAGTTTGTTTACTAAAATCTGATGTGAAAGCGGTCGTTGTTGCTGAGTTATTATTTGTTCTTGTTGTACCTGTGATTTCGGATTTAGGTTGTGTTTACGTTAACCATTCCGTGACATTATTATGGTATTCCGTTGATACTTGTTGTCCTTTCCTATTGAAATTATTGTATTGTTAGTCATATCGCGTAGTCTTTATGTAGATATTATACTCTGTTATTTCTATACTTATACCTGGTTCTGGTCATTTAATCCAGTAGGTGTCTTGACTGTTCCTCATCTCTACTCCACTGAGATTAGTCTTGATACTTGCTGGGTACCGCCGTGGTATACTCATACTACACTTCTGCACATTTTTTTGCAGATCCAGGTATTTAGAAGTTAGTTGATCTTTAGCTAGTTGTGCGGATTGTTGCTGTGGAGACTCCAGGTATTCGCAGGCTTCGGAGTGACCTTATGATTTGTATTCATTCTGTTACTTTATTCCAAACAGTTGTATTTAGAAGAATTGTAGCAAACTCTGTAGAGCTTATGACTTGTACTACCGATTTTGGGAATTTTATATTTTACAGAGATTTTTATTTCAAAAACATTATTAGATGTTATTTATTATTGTTGTTATTAAGTAAATGTTAGTCTTACTTAGTCCCTAAGACTAGGCGCCATCACGATACCCAACGGAGGGGAAATTGGGTCGTGACAAGTTGGTATCAGAGCTCTAGGTTCATAGGTGCTACGAGTCATAAGCGAGTTTAGTAGAGTCTTGCGGATCGGTATTGAGACGTCTGTACTTATCTTAGAGAGGCTACGGAACTATTAGGACAGTTTCACTTCCTTTATTCCTATCGTGCGAGTTCATTGGTCTCAAAGTTTGAACTTTTATCATTTCATTCTCTCACAGATGGTGAGGACACGAGTTGTAGTTGCTGATGACTTTACCCCGGAGCAGATGTCGCTAGGGGCAGAGGCAGAAGCCAACGAGGAGCACGTGCCGCAGCTAGGGCACCTACCAGAGCAGCAGTTGAGGAGCCGCCAGTAGCTCTGGTTGGGGGACAAGTACCGGAGGCGCTTGTTGTTACTCTCGGACTTCAGGAGACCTTAGCACAGTTCCTGAGCATGTTTGGTACATTGGCTCAGGCGGGGTTGCTTCCGGCTACACCAGCTATTTCATAGACCGGGGGAGGAGCTCAGACTCCCGCCGCCCACACTCCAGAGTAGCGAGTTCATGTTGGTCAGGTTCTAGGTGTCATGGTGACAGAGCCTGTGGTCCCAGTTCAGCTCGTGGTTAGGGCAGTAGCATCTGACGAATGAACAGCTTAGACTTGAGATGTACAAGAAGTACCGCCCTCCTACCTTCAGTGGATTGGCAACAGATGATGCCCAGGGTTTTCTGGAGGAGTGTCACCGCATTCTCCGTACTATGTGTATTGTGAAAACGAGCCGGGTTGCTTTTACTACGTTCCAGCTCAGGGGAGCGGCTTATCAATGGTGGCAGGCGTATGAGTTGGGAAGCCCGGCCGAGTCAGCTTCACTTACATGGGTTCAGTTTTCAGAGGTGTTCCTGAAAGAGTTTGTACCATAGTCCCTTCGAGATGCATGGCACGCGGGGTTTGAGCAGCTGCGCTAGGGTACTAATGTCAGTGTCAGAATATGTCGTTAGATTTAGTGATTTGGCCAGACATGCGCCTGCTTTGGTCGCTACAGTTAGAGAGCGTGTCCGTAGATTCACTAAGGGGCTTAGACATGATATTCGGTTCAGCATGGCTAGGGAGTTAGAGTCGGATGTTTTGTTTCAGCAGGTGGTAGGGATCGCTCGCCGAGAGAGGACAGGCGGGATCAGGAGAGAGAGGACAGGGAGGCAAGGAGGCCTCGTAGACCAGAGATATCTACTGCTCCTTATTTTGGAGGCAGGGTACGACATGGTAGAGGTTTTGTGAGTCAGCCAGTTTAGTTTGCACTTCAGGCTTCGCACGGTGTTTTAGGTGCTCATGGGTCTCAGAGTACTCGTACCGCACATTTCCCACAGCCACATTAGCAAAGGGGTTGCTTTGAGTGTGGAGATACCAGCCACAGGGTGAGAGATTGTCCTAGACTCCAGACAGGTGTGTCACAGTGGAGTATTCAGGTGAGTAGAGGGTGCCCAAGAGGGGAAGGCCTGTCCCGTTGATGTGTTTTGTATAGTAGGCTTGAGGCCACTACGCCACATGATGTCATACAGGTATGCTTTTGATTTGTTACAGAGGGGCACCATTCGTATTTTTGATTTAGTTCTGCTTATCGGGGCGAGTTCCCCTATTTGTTGTCCCACCATGGGTGAGTTCATGACCTAGTATTATGTTTATATGTTTACCCCTATTGGGAGACTTTATGAGCGATAGCCGTGTCTATCATTGTCTTAATCCATTATTGAAAGTTACGAGACTAGAAGTGAATTCATGTTGTCTATTATGGCAGGTTTGATGTGATTCCTTAGTAATTTGGTTACGATTTGTGATTTGATACTCTACCGGGGTGAGAGTTCAGTAAGTGTTGTGACTTTATTGGCAGAATTGAGTTAGTGGAAGATTTCAATTGGTATGATGTGTATTCGGCTTGTGATTCAGAGTTGAGGGTGAGACCCTCGTGATTCCATATGATTTGATATGTTTGAGCTGGGCTGCGTTCCGCGGTGGAAGTTATATCAGGACGAGATCCTTTTGATTTGTTCATATACTTTAATTTTTCCTTTTAAATTGATTTGTAGGATGGTACTCATAGAGAGTTGTGCCTGTCGGGCATTGTTTGATATTTCTCTTATGTGTTTCGCTTTACATATTTAGTCATTTTCGTCCTATGCTTATTTGAGTTTTAGCTTACGCGATGTATGCCCGGTGGCATTAGATGTGACTTGTTGATCCAAGTGTATAGTTATGAGATCTTCATGCTTCTTGCATCATTTTCAGCATTGTGGAGGTTTGAAACGGGTCTCTAACGGATCTGAGGCTAATTGTCGATGCTGGTTTTGATTACGAACAGCTATTGTGATCAGAAATGTTATTATGGGCCTATGTGTGGTGTGTCATGTTGGGTGGTCGTACCTTGTGGGTGTAGGCATGAGTTGTTATACCTGGTTGAAACTGATACTGGGTATGGATTTAGAATCGGTTCGTTTGGAGATGAATGGAAGGTGAGAATTTTGACTCTAAGGCTTATCGGTGTTGGTAGAAAGGATACATTATAGTTGAGATGGTGTCGTCAGGCTTATGTGGATTGGGGTGACGTGGGGTCACCCGTGGGTGTATATTGGAGATGTGCTTTCAGTGATTTGAAGACTTCGAGGCGATTCTTGGCACGTTCGAGGACGAACATTTGTTTAAGAGTGAAAGGATGTAACGAACCGGCCGGTCGTCTTGAAAATTTAAGTCTCGTTAGGCGGCATAAGGCCCTGAGCAGCTTCATATTATATGTATTGACTTACGTGCGTGGTTGAATTCAATTACCGGATGATTCATAGTAATTTGGGACACTTAGTCCCTAAAACGGAAGCTTAAGCCTTAGGACTTTGACCGTTGTCGGAACTGTGTGATGACGACTTTCGCAGATGCGGTAATGCCTGGGCAGAACCCTTTTAAGCGACGTTTCGAGCTTTTTGGCCATTTTCTTCATTTTTGAGCTCGGGTTGGTGATTTCTTGAGAGTATTTTCGAGGGATTTCGTGAGGTAAGTTCCTTGTGCTTATTTTTGATCAATAATCTTACTTCCCCAATTATTTTTCCACCTAGCTAGTATGTATTTAAGGTGGAATTTGGGAGTTTGAGGCTAGGGATTTGAAGAGTTTGATTTTGGTTTTTGAGTGGTCATTTGAGGTCGGATTTTGATAAATTTGGTATGGTTGGACTCATGAGTGAATGGGATTTCGGATTTTGTGATTTTTGCCCAATTCCGAGACGTGGGCCCAAGTCGACCTTTTAGGACGGATTTCGAATTTTTTGTTAAAGTCTTGATATCATTAATTAGATTAGTCTATTATAGTTGTATTTACTATATGTAATTGCTTTTGGCTAGATTTGGGCCATTCGGAGTCGGATATCCGTGGAAAGGCATTGTTACCGATTGATTGAGCTTGGTTTGAGGTAAGTATCTTGCCTAATTTCGTGTGGAGGAACTACCCCTTAGGATTTGAATCTTCTATGCTAATTGTAGTTCGTGTACGCGAGGTGACGAGTACGTGCTCGGACTTATATGTAGAAAGTTGGCCTTTTAGGATTCTTAGGTCCTTGTATTCACTGATTATGCAATTGCTATGTTATGAATACGTCTCTTAATTACTAGTTCCACCTCTACCTACTTTAATTAGAATGAAATTGCTTCATGATCCGCCCTTGATGCTTATTTGAGTCATATGTGCCTTAACTGAAATTTTTATCTCTTTTATTGCCATGTTATCTTTCTCCTAACTGCTTATCTTTATTTGAAGTTATAATTATCTCTTCTGTAATTGTTCATCCTTAATTGAGACTATGATTATCTTTCTGTTGTTTATCCTTAATTGAATTTGTTGTGTCTCTTTCGTAATTGCCCGACCTTAAAAGAAGTTTAGATATCCTATATCTTAGTTGACTTGTCCTTATTTGGAATCATTCGACTTGTGTTAGCTCCCTTGTTATTGAACTGTACATTGCGGGCCGTTGTTACATATTACTTCCTTTATTATTGAGTTGTTCTTATTATGACTAGTATTCTCTATTGTGGCCACTCCTTGTGAATTTATTTCCTCTGTTCCCTTGAGTTCTGGAATTTCTGAGTTGATTTATTTGTCGTACCCTTGTATTAGTGTTATTGTTGTTGTTGTACTTGTTGTTCTTGCGTATTTACTTTGGGACTATGAGGCGGTACTTCAGGAGATCCCCATGTCTTACATATTTACTTTGGGACTACGAGGCAGTACCTCGGGAGATCCCCCTGTCTTGCATATTTACTTTGGGACTACGAGGCGGTACCTCGGGAGATCCCCTGTTGAGCATTTGCTTTTGGGACTACGAGACGGTATCTCGTGAGTGCCCTTTGTTGACATTTCTTTGTTATAGGGTTGCATGAGGTTTCTGCCGTACTATTGTTACTATTGATATTTGCACATGCGACGTGACAAGAAGGGATATATATATATGGGTTGCACATGTGGCGAGACAAGGTGGAATATTATTATGCGCGTATGGCGAGGCAAGGCGGGCATTTACTTTACTATTGCACACGTGGCGAGACAAGGTGGGCTATGTTAGGGATTGATTTGTGATGATTTGTGATGGCCTGGGGGCATTCTTGTTGTTGATATTTGTGTAGTGGTACACTTACCTGTGTGAGCTTTATCTTGTGAAAGTTGTGAGAAAATATTTTGCGTGCTGTCCGTTCTTTTCCTTTTGCCCACTAGCTGTATGAACTCTGTTAGGACATTTTCACAAGCATACACGTAGTTAAGCACTCTTATCGGATAAGAGGTTTTCTTGATATTGTTGAGTATAAATGCACCCCCTTGCTTACTTATCTTCTATGTGAGAATGGCTCTATTTGGCATGCGAGTCGTCAGTGCGGTTATGAAGTGTAATGAGGGCGCAGGATGCCAAGTGTTAGGGTTCAGGTATTGAGACCCGTGAGTTGTGATTTGTCTGAGGTTCAGTACCTCATGGAGTTTGTTGACTAAAACCTGATGTGAAAGCGGTCGTTGTTGCTGAGTTATTATTTGTTCTTGATGTACCTGTGATTTCAGATTTAGGTTGTGTTTACGTTCACCCTTCTGTGATATTATTATGGTATTCCACTGATACTTGTTGTTGTCCTTTCCTATTGCAATTACTGTATTGTTAGTCATATCGCGTAGTCTTTATGTAGATATTATACACTCTTGTTTCTATACTTATACTTGGTTCAGGTCATTTAGTCCAGTATGTGTCTTGACTGTTACTCGTCATTACTCCACTGAGATTAGTCTTGATACTTGCTGGGTACCGCCGTGGTGTACTCATACTACTCTTCTGCACATTTTTGTGTAGATCCGGGTATTTCGAAGTTAGTTGATCATTAGCTAGCTGTGCAGATTGTTGCTGTGGAGACTCAAGGTAAACCCGCTGCTGCGTTCGCAGACTTCGGAGTCACCTTCTGATTTGTATTCATACTGTTACTTTATTCCAAACAGTTATATTTAGAAGAATTGTAGCAAACTCTGTAGAGCTTATGACTTGTACTACCGGCTTTGGGAATTGTAAATTTTAAAGAGATTTCTATTTCAAAAATATTGTTAGATGTATTTATTATTGTTGTTATTAAGTAAATGTTAGGCTTACTTAGTCCCTAAGACTAGGCGCCATCACGATACCCAACGGAGGAAAAATTGGGTCATGACATAGCTAGTGATCAACCAACTCTGAAATACCTGGATCTGCATAACAATGTGCAGAAGCATAGCATGAGTACACCACAGCGGTACCCAGTAAGTATCAAGACTAACCTCGGTGGAGTAATGACGAGGGACAGTCGAGACACCTACTGGACTAAACAATCTGAACAAGTATGAAGGTGAACTAACGGAGAAACAATGTGAATATAAAGCTAAGCATGGTAAGGAAGACAAAATAATACTCGCAATTAAACACTAGAAACAATAATTAACAACAAGAAGCAAACAGGTAATAATGTTGCAGGGTAAGCTGAACACAGTCTAAGTCGGGTAAAACCAAATAAAGGAAAAACAAGTAACAACTCATTAAGAACAACTGCTTTTACACCAGATTTATTCAAGAATTTTCATGAGGTACCAGACCTCTTAATCACAAATCACGGGTCCCAATTCATGAATCCAAATCACTTGGCATCTTGTGCCTACATTACAATTCATAACCGCACAGATGACTCACATGCCAAGAGAGTGACAATATCTAATATCCGCACGGACCACTCACGTGCCAACAATAACAATGACTCATGACTGCACTGTCAACTCACGTGCCAACAAGATAACTCTCACACAGAAGGCAAGTACACGAAAGTACATGTAAATGGTCAAATACATTAGGATTCATCTTCTTAAACCAATATGGGTGATTTGTTTATGTGTATGCTTGTACAAGTGTTCTACCACAATTCAAGTCAACAAGAAAGAGTAGAGACAATGAATGGCACATAAGAAACGATCACCACAAAATGTACACAATACAATTCACACAAGGTAGGCACACCATTACACAAATATCAACAATAACAATGCCCTCAGGCCAACACAAATCATTCTCCGTCATAGACCACCTTGTCTCGCCATGTACGCACCAATAAAGTAAATGTCTGACTCGCCACATGCACAAATCCACATATATAGCCCGTCTTGTCATGTCACATGTGCAAATATAAATAATAACAACGGCACGGACAACTCACGTGCGAACACCTCGATGATCCTCACAACAATACCACGTGTGCCAAAACATAATAACACAATAAAATAACTTGCACAACATGTGCCCATATACCACAACATTTCCTCAAACAGCTTCAATACCACAACCACGCATAGCCCTCGGCTCAACAACACTGAGTACAACAGCAAAAACAACAACAATAACACGAGAATACGGCAAGTAAATCAATACAAGAACTTTAGAACACAAAGAAACGGAAGAACGAGCCCACAAAGAAAGACACAACAGGGAATAACGGTCTCAACAAGTATAGCTCAACAAGAGAGAGATAATGTCTAACAATGATTCCAAATAAGGATGAGTCAACAATGAAAAGGGATAACAAAACTTCATTTAGGGTTGGGCAATTACGGAAGAGATAACAACAAATTCAATTAAGGATAAGCAATTATGAAAAAAAAATAATAACAACTTCAATTAAGGATAAGCAATTACGGAAAAGATAATAATAAATTCAATTAAGAACAGGCAATTACAGAAAAGATAATAATAACTATAATTAAGGATAAGCAATTACGAAAAAGATAATAATAACTTTAATTAAGGACAAGCAATTACGAAAAAGATAGCATTGCAATAAAAGAGGCAAGAACTTCATTTAAGGCACATAAGAGTTCAATCGGCAATAAGGGTAAAACCTGAATCAATTAATTTCAAATAATACATGTAAGGGTAAATTTAGAGAATTTAACATGATAAACAACTTCATAACTAATGAACACAAGAACCTAAGGGCCCTAAACGGTCAAATTTTCACAATTTAGCCCAGTACATACTCGTCACCTCGCGTACACAGTCTTCACATGACACAATTAGCAAAAATTACTCAAATCCTAAAGAGTAGTTCTCATGCACAAAGTTAGGCAAGATACTTACCTCAAAGAAGCTAGACTGACACTCTAAATTGGCTTTCTCGTGTGAAACAACGTCTGGACGGCTCAAATCTAGCTAAAATAACTTAACATCATAAATAAAACTCAGAGAAAATGATTCCGGATAATAAAACTTCGATCTTTAATTAAAACTAAAAAGTCAACCCCAGTCCCGCAACTCGAAACCCGACAAAATTTATAAAATCCAAACACGCATTCGATAACGAGTCCAACCATACCAAAATTATCAATTTTCGATATTGAATCGCCCTTCAAATTCTCATTTTATATTTTTGAAAGATTTTTATAAAATTTCCATTTTTCCATTCAATTCACTAATTTAATGATGAAAACAATTATGGAGTCATAAAATATAATCAATTTCGGATAAAGAACACTTACCCCAAACAAACACGTGAAGAACCCTTCAAAAATCGCCCACTCTCGGACTAGTTTTCAAAAAAAAAAATGAAGAAAAGAAGCTGAAATGCGTTTTTAAGCTACCCAGGCAGGTCGCATTTTAAAGAGGCGAGCTGCTTCAGCAGTTTTCCAAGCAGAAACTGCAGTGAAAACTACAATACCAGTTTTTTTGTAAATCGATTATAACTTCCTATACAAATGTCCAAATGATGAATGGTTTAACTTTCTCAAAACTAGACTCAAATGGCTACAACTTTCATTTTAGGATTATCTCCAAATTCCTTATAGATTAAAAGATAAGGGAAACTTACACAAATGTCCCAAATAAGTCTCAACTTACCAACCTCTAGCCATTAGTCATAGACTTACCGAAACTAGCCAAGCACATATAAAAATTAAAAAATCAAATAAATAAAGTTCTTTCTCTCAAAGAATCACATGCAAAAATCTTCTTCCATATTTTTAAGCGTGATTAGCAACATTAGATGCAAGACGGAAAGGAAATTTCATGCATGAGGTAGCAAATAAGGTGATGAAATACAAAAAAAATACAATATTCCAAAAATCTAAGCAAAAAAGAAACTTTTTCAATGGGTATAGTTAAAATCCATTGAAAACATATAGATAAGTCAATATACAAAATTTGAGGAAGAGTGGAAGTGATTTGGACTGGTTTTGTATCAAAATTCTTAATTAAATCGAGTACAAAAAATTCTTCTGCGACAATGTATCGCGCATGTATCTCACACACAGGTATACATGTGATACACAATTGATACAAATATGATACATATGTTATACACAAATAATACACAGCGTGATACACATATCATTTTTTTCATGTTCAGTTTTTATTTCGAATTTTCAATTCAAACTACCTCAAAACTTCACCAAATCATCCCAAATGGAGATTCAAGCTCCTTAAGATGTACCCAATCTATTCTAATAACACCCACTCAAAAGAAAGGAAAAAATTGACCTTTTTTTGCTACAAATAGTTAATTGGCTAATATTAGTAATATTTTATGAATTGGCCAATTTTTGTAATGAGCTACTTATAAATGGACATAGCTGGTAGTTTTCCTAAAAGATATAAGCTTCCGAAGTCAAACTAACAAGTCTGCAGATTTGAGACCTCAACCAAACATACATACAGGTCCTAAAATATGTTACGAACTCGCTCACGCGATCAAAATACCAAAATAACACCAAGAATTTAGAATTGAATGCCAAAACGCATGGAGTTTCAAAGAAATTTTAAGAACTTCAAAATTTTCAACCAACCGTTTGAATCCTATCAACTCCGAATCGCGCCAAATTTTACCGACAAGTTAAAAATAGCAAAATGAACTTGTACAAACTTTCAAAACCAAATTTTGGCCCCATTAACCACAAAGTCAAACTCGGGTCAAACCTTAGAAATTCAAGCTTTATAAAATCAAAAGTTTTAATTTTTCAAAAACTAACGAAAAACGTGCCTACGCGCTTCGAAATTACTTTAAATTTTGTACACAAGTCATAAATATTATTACGAAGCTTCTCGAACTCTCGGAATCTAAATCGAGACCCGGTATCAAAAAAATTAATTATGGCCAAATTTAGGAATTCTTTAAACCTTTAAATTTCTAGTTTTCGACAAATGGCGTTAAATCAAGCTAGGAACTTCCGAATTTGATTTCGGGCATACGCCCAAGTTTCAAATCATGACACGGGCCCACCGAAACCGTCATAACACTAATCAGGGTCCGTTTACTCAAAATGTTAACTGAAGTCAACTCAAATGAGTTTTTAAGGCACGATTTTATATTTTCATCAATTTTCTCATAAAAACCTTCTGGAAAAAAATACGAACTATGTACGCAAATTGAGGAAGGCTGAATGGAGTTATTATAGGTCTCGGAATACAGAAATAAAATTGAAGATGACCTATCGGGTGTATCACAATTATATATTGAAGATTTGGAGGCTCCATATCAAACCTTCCGTTTCGTATTTTTTCTTGAATATTCCATGACCCATATAAAAAGAATTATTTTTATGTGATCTAGTTCTTGGAACACATAAGATAGCAAATGATAAAAGAATTGATAAAGTAAAAAAGATTAAGTACCTCTTAGCTGCTTATTATCAGCCTTGATAACATGATAAACAATAAGAAAACCAAAAAGATTTTATGGGTAAGTGTGGCTCGCACATGTGAGAGATTAATGTCACTAAAAAAGATTAATCAATCTTGGCACTTAACTGGTGTTGGCTGCCCAAGGCTCTCTTGGCTTACATAGATTGTCTCTTTAGCAAAAGTCTATTTTCTTTTCTTAATTTCTTCTTAATCAACTTGGTGAAGTATCCCATAATTCTATGATAATAATACTAACCTGCAAAAAAAGAATGTAGGACTATCCAAAATAAAAAAAATGCAAAGTTACCTTAAGAAAAAAAAATTTAAAGCCAGTTTTCTCATTACACAAAAAATCATTACCTTTTTCACTTCACACATGTTAGCTTATAGTTCTAAAATCTCAAAATAGTTCATTCAACAATGAGCAGTCAATTGATTCAGTGTCAGTGAATAGCAATTAATATTTGGTCGTGGTTAGAGCCTGCTGAAACAAAGTAAGATCTAGACAATGTCCCTTGCATACTCTTTTCTTTGGTTCCTTCGATCTCTTACTAAACTAACTTCTGTTACCTTAGGAAAAATAAGCATATGAGAGGTTTATGCAATAAATTGAGGGGCTAGTTTCTGCCAAGTCCGAGAGGCATCCCAAGCTTTCAGTAGTTTTTTTGTAGATAGATCTCTTCCTACTCAAACTTTTATCAATTCTAAATTCACGAAGAAATAAATTTTAGCTGTAATACAACTCTATTTTTATCTTTTCATAATTGATATCAAAAGCCTAAATTATAATTTCCTACGTAGTCAAATAAAAAAGATTTAATTGATTTCAGATCTTAAATCATTTTAAAGCCCTAAATATTACGAAAATAATTGATTGACTATTTTGTCCAGTGTAAAATTTAGTTTTAAGGTTGTTTTAGTTACTTGACATTGTATTCATACTTTTATACTTGAGGCGATTCTTGAACGGATTTTTAAGGAATTAATTGGGATAAGTGATTCTAACTCAGATTTGGCTAATATACATGAATCTATCATTGTTTTTACCATTCAATTAGTGTTTTGGGTTGGAAAAATTAGGAAAAATTGTAGAAACTTTATAGACATTAATTTGGGAATTTGAAGGCCGAGTTGAGATCGGAATGGAGTAATTTTGGTGTGGTTGGACTCGTTGTTGAATGGGTGTTCGGATTTTATTAGTTTTGTCGGATTCTGAGATGTGGCCCGGGGTTTACTTTTTGAATTTGTTTAAAGAACTTAGCTTTATCATTTGGAATCAATTCCTATAGCTTATGTTAATAGTATTACGTTATTTTTGGCTAGATTCGAGCCTTCCAGATACTGATACGTGTAGGAAGGGCTTGCTAGCGGAGTGATTTGATTTGTTTGAGGTAAGTATCTTATTTAAACTCGGTTGAGGCACTAGTTGCCTGAATTATTTTGATAGCTATGCGCTATTGGGTACGCACATGCGTGGGGATGAACCTATGTGAGGACACCAGGGATAATTTACTCATGTTCGGGTTGTGCTCATGCTCTCATAAGCCTAGAATTTGACTGTTAAACCTTTAACTATGATGTTTCGCACACTGGTGATATTGTTGTGAACTATTTTAGCCGTGTTTGAGGCTACATAGGCGTTTAATCCCTGAATGAACTGATAAATATTATTCTTTGATCAAATTTGCCGGTTTGAGTAATAATAGTACACTTGCACATGCCTACACTTAACATGTTGTTTATACCAGTCCAGGGGCATGAGATTTGTTATTCACTCATTTCATTTATGTATACTTGTTTATTTGCTCATGTATGTTATGATTGGATTGGGGGCCTGTGATCTTACTGGGTGGATTGTGTTGTTATGCCTGTGACCATACCGGGCGGATTGTGTTGTTGGCACGTGAGTTGTCCATGCAGATCCATATATTGATGTTATTAGCACGTGAGTTGTTCGTGCAGCACGTGAGTTGTCCATGCGGATTCTATTATTAGCACGTGAGTTATCAGTGCAGCGTGTGGATACGGATCCATCCCCCTAAGGTCACCCTTTCATGTTTCTCTCTTGATGGTGTACACGCGGATTTTGGGAATAGTGATCAGTGGTTTGGAACGGATATGGAAAAGTGAGGAAATCTAGCCAGTGTTTTGTTGGGTTTTGTCTTTCATCTTTACTTGCAATTTTCTCGATCATTTATCTGACTTAACTGCATATCACCTCTACGTGCACGTTAGTAATGACACGTGATAATTTAAATATTTATTTATATGAAAGAATAATAAATTTTAATTAATGAGAGAAATTTTATGTATAATAATAAAATAATTATCTAAACGCCGAAAAATATTATTACATTAGCATAATACGTGAATTCGAAATGAAAGGACATCATCGGAACTTACACAAGTGGTCAATTTAGTCATGTTAGATAGATAATTATGTATTATAGTTTAAAAGTATTTAATATGATGGTAACTTACCGAACATTTCTTTATAGACGATATTTTTTGTGTATATTTTCTTCTTATGTTTTGATTGCTCTGTTATAATCAAAACTCTTGTTGTCAATATTGATATCCCTCTTGTAACATATAGTTGTTTGTGCAACAAAACATATTGTGGTATAGTCCAATATTTAGGATGGTTGTCCTTGTGCTTTATTTATAATTGCAAAATATAAACATACTGAAAATTATTTTCACACAAATTTAAAAGGGTATCTTTTAGTTTCGGGAAACGAAAGTTAAATTCGAGGATAAATACATACTTAGAAGTGCATTGACTCGTATCATAATTTATGCATGTATGATGTTATTGTCAAAACTTCTATATACCATTTGTGTGTTATTATATAAGCTATTCGGCGGATCTAAGTTCTTTAGTAGCATGACGGGCATATTTTTCTTCAAAATAAACCTATATACAATGGAAGATCAATTTTAACTTAGTCTATTAGATATACCGGTCATTTTACTTTTTAAATCCTCGTTCCCCAAATTAAGACTCTTCCTATGTGCTTTTACTGTTTTATGACTTGCGAAGATTGTTGGTCTGGGTTTGAAAGGGTTCAGGTTGAAATCGGAACACTTAGTTCTTTAACAGTAGCTTATGATGGCTAAGTTTGACTTGAGTCAACATTTAGAGTAAACGACCTCGGAACCAGTATTTGATGGTCCCAATAGGTTCATATGATGATTTCGGACTTGGGCGTGTTTATGGATCGGGTGATCCGGGAGCATTTCAGCCCTTAATGTTGAAAGTTGGTTCATTGAAGGTTTTCAAGTTTTTTAAATTTGGTTTGGAGTAGACTTTGATGTTATCGAGGATTGTTTGGGATTCCGAGCTTGGGAATAGGTCTGTATGGTGATTTATAACTTGTGTGCAAAATTTGAGATCAATCGGAGTTGTTTTGATATGATTCGGCGTTAGTTTTGGAAGTCGGATGTTCATAGTTTTGATAGGCTTGAATTGGGTTGTGATTCGTAGAGTCGAGACTGTTTGATGTGATTTATGGCCTCGAGTAGGTTCGTTATGTATTTTGAAACTTGTTGGTATGTTCGGACGGGGTCCCGGGGGCTCGGGGTGAGAATCGGATCGTTTTTGGACTTGGTTGTTTTGGCTGAAGGTGCTGATGTTCTGGTGTCTTCGCACCTGCGGAGGGTTGGCCGTAGGTGCGGACTCATAGGTGCGCATGGCTCATTGCAGAAGCAGAGGTGGCTAGCCCAGGCCTGGGTTTGCAAGTACAGACGCCTGGGCGCAGATGCGCACCCGCTGGCGCGAGTTTTCTTCCGAGAAGCGGAAGTGTGAGGGGCTTGTGTGGGTTCGCAGGTGCAGTCAATTTTCTGCAGAAGCGATCATTGGTCCGAAAAAGCGAAGGGATCTGGCCTAGTAGAGGACCGCACCTGCGATGGACTTTCCGCAGGTGCGGGGTCACATGTGCGACTGTTTGGGCCGCGGAAGCTGATATCGATGGGCAGTAGAGGGCATTTAATTCGGGACTTAGCCTTTCCACACTTTAACTTGGTCTTGGGCGATTATGAGAGCACTTTTGTGGGGGATTCTCATCAACATCATAAAGTAAGTAAAATCTACCCATTTTTAAGTTAAATATGCAGATTATAGGTAGATTAAACATGGAAAATTAGTGAAACTTGTGGGATTGTTTTGAAGAACCTAGGGTTTAGGTGAAATTGGGATTTGATCATGGATTTGGTTGTGAAAATTAGAATAAATTATATATTTGTGTCTGTGAGGTTATGGGTAATATTTATTTACAAAACTTTCCGGAATCCGGGCACGTGGGCCTGGGGATGAATTTTTAGGAACCTTCTAAATTGGGTTGGGTAATCACTCTAACAGTTAAATTGTGAACTTTTGAGCGATTGTTGATCAGTTTATATATCCTTTGGCTAGTTTCGGATTGTTCGGCACCGACTTGAGGCTTTTAAAGTGATTTGTGGACCGAAAAGTGGACTGGAGATGAGGTAAGTCTCTTGCCTAACCTTGTAATAGGGAATTAACTCCATAGGTGTTCAAATTATTATTTTCTACTAATTGTGAGTGCTACGTACGCACGAAGTAATGAGAGTCTGTGCGTAGCTAAAATTCATGTTATGACCGGGTAGACATAGGCCTTTATTATGCTATTACTTGCACTATTTGGACTCAACTTGATAGTTTAATTGCATGTATTAATAAGTAAAACTTGGTTAAAAATTATGTTAAATCAAGCTTCATGTCACGACCCTAAATTCACTAGTCGTTATGGCACCTAACCCAACCCGCTAGGCAAGCCAATTAACCACTAACCAGTTCCAATAACAATTAATAAAGTGATTAAGTAAAAAAATATTTGAATCTTATACATTCCCCAAGGATTGATAGTACAAATTATGAGCTTCTAAGAATAGAGTTTACAAAGCAAAAATAAAATAAATACATAGTCTGTTTGAATAGTACATAAACAGAGATTTACAGATCTAAAGCTACCACGAACAAGAGGTAGCTACAGCCGGGACGCGGGTACATCTTCAATCCAGCTCCCATCGAACACAGCAACATCAGCAGCCAACATCGGCACACAAGATGCACAAGTGTAGTATGAGTATAACCGACCCCATGTACTCAATAAGTAACAAACCTAACCTTAGGTTGAAAGTAGTGACGAGCTAACAAAAAGGGGGTCTGGTCTAACACCAATATTTCACAACAGTTCATAACAGCATAGTACAAGTAACAAACGAGTATCTCAGAAATAAAAGGCTCAGTTCGTTCAGATTTCCAGAAAAATAGGCATTTCTTTTCAAGTATCTCAGTGAAAATCAAAATCTTTTACCGAAAAGCTAATATACGAGTAAGTTTGAAAACCGTGATTTTTCCCAAAACTCCTTTCAACAAATAGTAAGATGTTTCATTTTATAATAGCATGAGGAAGGTACTTCTCTATGCCTATATGTCAAGATACAGGTAAAATCATAAATGTCCCCAAAACTGGGTCGCAGAAGGAAATGCACCTCTATGCATGTATCTCAAGTACGCATGTCAAATGCAATGCATCTCGATGATGAGGTCATGTACTCACACTCTTAGAGTACTCAATCTCATTGTCTCGTATTCTCTCTCACTATGCTCAACACACTCAAACACTCAGCGTTGTACCATACCCGCTGTGACGTACAGCCCGATCCATATTTATAGTCGACTACGCTCACCGGGGGTGTGCAAACTCCGGAGGGGCTCCTTTCAGCCCAAGCGCTATATCGCAGCGGCATGCAGCCCGATCCCATAAAATGTAATCCATATAACATGCTGCAGCGTGGAGCCCGATTCCAAAATATCAATATAACATGCTGCGTCGTGCAGCCCGATCCAAAAATAGAAAAATAACATGTTGCGGCGTGCAGCCCGATCCCAAAATATCAGTCTCACTCAGGCCCTCGGCCTCACTCAGTCATCACTCTCCAGTGTCACTCACGGGCTCACAATGCCATGAAACTAGCCCGACAACAATGATATGATGTATCAATAAATAACTGAGACTGAGATATGATATGAATGCATGAATATGACTAAGTACGAAATATCAATGAAATCAGTGAGATGACAGTAAGAAATGACCACTATGGGTCCAAACAATATCGACAAAATGCCTAAACATGATATCTAGCATATTTGACAACTTAACTACTTTATCACATGATGGAAACACGGATATCAATAAAGTAGGACTACTATACAGTGCCATGGAAATAACAGAGTCCCAATTCACATGGTGCACGCCCACACGCCTGTCACCTAGCATGTGTGTCACCTCAATACCAATCACATAACACGTATTTCAGGGTTTCATACCCTCAGCACTAAGATTAGAAGAGTTACTTACCTCGAACAAGTCAATACCAATGCCGAGCAAGCCAAGTGATGCTCCAAAGATGATATCACGCTCGTTCCGACCTCCGAACAGCTCGAAACTAACCAAAAACAACTCAAATACATCAAACAATGCTAAAGGAACCAATCCCGATCGAAAAAGATCAAATCTTGAATCAAAAGCCCAAAATCGGCCAAAAGCCCAATCCGGGCCCGCACCTCAGAACCCGACAAAATTTACAAAATCCAATAACCCATTCAACTACGAGTCCAATCATACTAGTTTCACTTAAATCCGACTCTAATTCGATGTTCAAAACTCGAAAGTTCATATTATGAAACTTTAGGCCAAAACCCCCAATTTCTCTTTAAAATTTAAACGAAGGTAGATTCATGAAATATAACCAAAGCCTAGTACATAACACTTACCCCAATTCATATGGTTAAAATTGCCTCAAGAATCGCCTCAATCCGAGCTCCATAACTCTCAAAATGAAGAAAGAATCAAAACCCTCGATAATATAGCTTCTGCCCCAGCGATTCTGCATTTGTGGACAATTCGTCGCATCTGCGACCACCGCTTCTGCGGTAAAAACTTCGCTCCTACAAAAAATAGCCTTGCCCAGTACCCCCGCACCTGCGAATATCAAATTTCACTTCTGCGAAAATTTTCGCACCTGCGCTTCCAATCTCGCATCTGCGCGCACGCAGGTGCGCTTCAAAAATCCGTTTTTGCGATCTTCCTCATGCAGCCTCTTCTCGCTTCTACGACTCCATTAACGCTTCTGCGACCATGGCACCTGTACAATACCAGTCGCAGGTGTGGAACACTAGAACTAGTAGCTTAGCAAAAATCCAAAATGCAATGAAATGATCTGAACCTCGTGCGAAACTCACCCGAGCCACTCGGGACCCCGATATCAAAAAGTCCACTCCCGATCAAACTTTCCAAAATTTTAACTTTCGTTATTTCGAGCCAAATTCAACCACGGAGCTCCAAATCACAATCTAGACACGCTCCTAAGTCCAAAATCACCCAACGGAGCTAATGGAACAATCAAAACTCTGTTCCGGGTTCAAATTCACAAAAAGTCGAACTTGGTCGACTTTTTCAAATTTAAAGCTTCTAGTTGAGAATCATTTTTTCAAATCAATTCGAAATAACCTGAAAACTAAAACCGACAATTCACATAAGTCATTACATCATATGGAGCTAATCATGCCCTCAAACAAACGAGTGAAGTGTAAATGCTCAAAATGATCGGTCGGATCGTTACACTTCATTACTTAGAGAGCTGGTGGAATAGTTAATGAAATGACCTGATTGGTCATTTTGAGAATTAGCATCTCATTAGGTGTCTTAAGGTCTAGAAAAGCTTCGTATTATATATTATGACTTGCGTGTGTGGCCGAGTTCAGATTTCAAATGATTCGGGATTTGATTTGGAAGAATAATTCTTGTTTTAGAAGCTTAAGTGAAAAGAGTTGACCATAGTTTGACTTTTATGTAGATGACTCCGGAATGGTGTTTTAATAATTCCAATAGCCTCGTATGGTGATTTTGGACTTAGGCGTGTGTCCAGATTTGGAATTGGAGGTCCGTAGGTTAATTTGATGCATTTCGGCAAAAATTGAAAAGTTGAAAGTTTCGAAGGTTAAGAGCTTTGACCGGGAGTTGACTTTGTTGATATCGGGTTCGTATTTTAATTTCGGGAGTTTGTATATCTTCGTTTTGCCATTTGGAACTTGCATGCAAAATTTGACGTCATTCCGGGTTGATTTGATATAATTTGGCGCGAGTTATAGAAGTTGAAAGTTCATAAGTTTATTAAGTTTGATTCGAGGTGTGATTCATAGTTTTGATGTTGTTTTATGTGATTTGAGACCTCGAGCAGGTCCGCGTTATGTTATAGAACTAGTTGGTATGTTTCAATGGGGTCCCGGGGGCCTCGGGTGTGTTCCGGATAGGCTACGGGCCATTTCTCTGTGTTATTGGACTGCTAATTTGTTGGTGCAAGATGTCCTTATTCGCGATCACGAAGGTCCATCCACGATCGCGTAGGCTATTTGGTGGGTGATCCCCCTTTTTTCCTCTTCGCATTTGTAGTGAATGGCTCTCGATCGCGTACGTGTGGATTATGCTTCATCGCATTCGCATTTGTTGTTTCGCGATCGCATAGTGGGCGACCATGCTGGTGAAGCCAGGTTTATTTTTCTTCATGTTCGCGTCATATGGTTCGTGATCACATAAGCGGAGGTCGCTGTGAAACGCGTTCGCATCACTTGATTCGCGTTCACGTGGTGCATTTTTGGGCAGTAGTTGTTTCTTCTTCGCGATCGCATTTGTATTTCTGCGATCGCGATGTGCAAATGCTTGGGCAGCAGATATTAATTCCCAAATCGGGGGTTTTGTTCCATTTATCATCTTTCGAGCTAGAGACCTCTGATTTGAGCTATGTTTAAGGGGTTCTTCACGTGTTGGTTTAGGATAAGTGTTCTCTACCCGGATTTGATTCTATTTCATGATTCCATCTTTATTTTTATCATTAAATCAGTGGTTTGAGTTGGGGGAAATAGAAATTTTGTGAAAACTTTCAAAATGTAAAATGATGATTTGAAGGACGAATTGATGTCGGAATTGGATAAATTTTGTATGGTTGGACTCGTATCGGAATGGGTGTTCAAATTGTATAAATTTTATCGGGTTCCAAGGTTTAGGTCCTTGGGTTGACTTTTTAGTTTGACTTTTTAGCTTTCATTAAAGATTGAAACTTTATTTTCCGGAATTGTTTCCTATGGTTTTTATTTATGATATTAAGTTATTTTGGCTAGGTTTGAGTCATCCTGAGGTTGTTTCATTCGAGAAAGTCATTTTAGAGTATCGGTCTAGCTTCTTTGAAGTATGTATCTTGCTTAACTTTGTGGGGGAGGGGGGACTACCCCTTATGATTTGAGTCATTTTTGCTATTTGTGTCATGTGAAAGCCGTGTACGCGAGGTGTATATGAGGAAAATTTACCGGCTTAGACTTTTATGCTTCTTTCATGTACTTATTTGAAATTGTTAGCACATATTATATCTTTTATCCAACGTGTCTACTATCACATGCTTTATTTGAAGTTGTCGTTACATGTCACATTCTTTACTTGTCGAGTTTGCTCTTATATGCTTTATTGGGAGTTGTTATCACTTTGTGTCATTATGTGATTTCTTTTATTGTGGATCTACTCTTAGTTGAAATTATCGTCACATGATATCATTTGTTGCCGGGTTTCTCTCATGCATTTAGACGTAGTACTAGTTCGTGTCATCTTTTTCATTGTTAGCCTAATTCATACACTAGAGTATGAAGTTTTGCCATTCCATGGAAGTACTATCACTATCAAGGTTATCCTTAAACAATTAATTAGAATTGAAGTTATTGAGAGTCATTAATCTATTCTAATCGAAGTTGAGTTTAAAAAGGGGTATGGTTCCTTGTTGAGTTACTTTTCCGTCATTTTGTTCTTATTAAGATTCTACATACGTTGTGTTTAGCCGTGGGCTATTCGTTGTGACAATATTGATATTGTTGAATCTTCGGAAAGATTGTAGCCTACGGGCACATGTGATACGAGTTGATATGTTGTGTTGTGGTGATGATAGCACATATGATTTATTGTGTGGCTTGGTTGATGTTATGCGGAGTATAAGGGTGGAATTTCACCGTTGTTGTTATGCGAAGTATAAGGGTGGAATTTCACCGTTGTTGTTATGCGGGGCATAAGGGTGGCATCTCACTATTGTTGAATGTACGGAGTGATACGGGTGGCTATTGTATTATTGTTCAGACGAAGCGATAAGGTTAGCTATTATACAGAGTGATATGGGTGGCTATAGGAGAGATAAGGGTGTCTAATTATAATGTCAGGGCGGAGAGATACGGGTGGCTATCGGAGAGATAAGGGTGGCAATGTCAGGGATAATGTGTGATGGTTGTTGGCATTGTGTTGGTGATTTTCCTGTGATGGTGTGCTTTTCCTTGTGTTTTTCATACACCTTGTGTGACTTGCTTTGTTGTTTCGATGAGATATTCGATGCCTTTAATATTACTTGTTGAATTTGGTTGCAGTAGTACACTCCCACAAGCATACACAGAAGCATGCCACTTCTACTAGCTTAGGAGTTTCAAACTTGACATTTATTCATCATGCCCATGTGTCCTTGTATTATTTGTTTCCATGTTGATATTGAGTTTGTCACCATGTCGGGAGAATTATGATTGACGGCCTGTGATCATACCGGGTGGGTTGTGATTGTGAGCCTGCGACCATGCTGGGCGGATTATGATTGTGAGCATGTGATCATGCCGGGCAGATTGTGATTGTGAGCTTGTGATCATGCCGGACGGATTGAGATTTTGGCACGTGAGTTATCCGTGCGGTTGTGATGCGAGATGTGGGCACGAGGTTCTGTGAGTATATGATTGTGGGTTGAGACCCGTGACTTGTGACTAGGAGATGAAGTACCACAGAGTGATTCATTGCGAAACTTGTGTTAGAACGGCTTGATTAATTGATTGTCCCTTGTGTTTCCCTATTTGGTTTTAATGATACGTCACGGTGTTCTTATTATTTTACTATTTATATCACTTGTTGGTTCTTGTTGCCATTTACTGATTTTTGCTTTCCGTTATTAGTATTATACTTCTATATTGTACATGTTGTTTTGTCTAGTGAGTGTCTTGACTTGTACCTCATCACTACTCTACCAAGGTTAGTCTTGATACTTACTGGGTACCGACCGTGGTGTACTCATACTACAATTCTGCCATTTTTGTACAAATCCAGGTACTTTGGAGTCTGTTGGTTATTAGATAGCGAATCAGATATTGTTGTGGAGATTTCAAGGTATACCTGCCTTTGCATTCGCAGGCCTCGGAGTCACCTTCAGAAGTTATTTTTGTACAGTTTATTTCTATTTCAGAACAATTGTACTTAGAGATTTTCTAGTGAACTCACTAGAGCTTATGACTTGTACTACCAGTTTTGGGATTGTTAGCTTTGTATAGAAAGTTCTCTTTCATATTTAATAGTTTCTGGTTGAATTTAGCTATTAATTTAGTAAGTGTTAGGCTTACCTAGTTTTAAAGACTAGGTATCATCACGACATCATACGGAGGTAAATTGGGGTCGTGACAAGTAGATATCAGAACTCTAGGTTCATAGGTGCTACGAGTCATAAGCGAGTTTAGTAGAGTCTTGCGGATCGGTATGGAGACGTATGTACTTATATTCGGGAGGCTACAGAACTATTAGGAAAAATCTCCACTTCTTTTATTCTTGTCGTGCGGATTTGTTGATTTCGAAATTTGAGCCTTTGTATCTCTATTCTCTCACAGATGGTGAGGACACGCATTACAGGATCAGCTGAGTAGACACTCGCGCCCCCTGCTAAAGTTGCGAGAGGCTGGGGCCGAGGTAGAGGTTGAATAGGGGCACGTGCCGCAGCTAGAGCACCTGCCAAGGCAGCAGTTGAGGAGCTGCCAGTAGCTCTAGTTGGGGGACAGGCATCGGAGGCGCCGATTGTTACCCCCGGACTTCAGGAGACTTTAGCGCAGTTCCTAAGCATGTTTGATACATTGGCTCGGGCGGGATTGATCTCTGTTGCACCAGCTACTTCGCAGATTGGTGGAGGAGCTCAAACTCCCACCGCTGGTACTCTAGAGCAGCGGGCTCACATTGGTCAAGTTTCGGGTGTGGTGCCGGTACAGCATATTATTCCGGTTCAACCGGAGGTCAGGCCACGAGCATCAGAGGAAGAGCATCTTAGACTTGCGAGGTTCAAGAAGTATCACCCTTCTACTTTCAATGGTTTGGCTTCATAGGATGCACATGGTTTTCTAGAGGAGTGCCACCGTATTTTATGCATCATGGGTATTGTGGAGGCGTGTAGGGTTGCTTTTACTACATTCCAGTTATTAGGAGCAGCGTATTAGTGGTGGCAGGTTTATGAGGAGGGTAGCCCAGTCGATGCAGCTTCATTTTCATGGACTCGGTTTCTAGAGATGTTCTTGAAAGAGTTTGTTCCCCAGACCCTTCGGGATGCATGGCGCGTAGAGTTTGAGAAGTTGCGTTAAGGCACTATGATGGTGTTAGAGTATGCCATCAGGTTTAGTGCCTTATCCTGTCATGCACCTACTTTGGTTCCTACAGTTAGAGAGCAAGTCCGCAGATTCATTGAAGGGCTTAGTTATGATCTTAGATTCTACATGGCTCAGGAGTTGCAGACTGATACTCTATTTCAGCGGGTGGTGGAGATTGCTAAGATGTTAGAGCGTATTTGGGGTAAGGAGGGGGGGCTAAGGAGACCAAGAGGTCTCGAGGTTCTGGAGGGTTCAGTGGATTCTACTCTTCATCTATAACCCATCATGGTGGAGGCTCGGGAAGTCGGCTAGTTCTAGGGGTGGGCATTCGGTATTTCGGTTCGGTATTTAAGAATTTTGGTTCAGTATTTCGGTATTCGGTTTATCAATTGTGTATATCAAATACCGTACCAAATTATTTCGGTACGGTTCGATATTTTTTATTTTGGTTCGGTACGGTTTCGGTTTAATAATCGCTAAATAAGCGTATGACACCTGACAACCCTCTCCGTGCACAATTCACTGATTCAGTGATTCAATGAATTCACAATTCACTGATAGCCCTCTCCTAGCGGTTTGTCTCCTTTACCAAGAACTTGAAGCACGATGTTAAATGTATGAAAATTGGGTGAAAATCCATTTCGACCCATTTCATCTAACAATCTATGAAATTGATTCAATGGTTCACAATGAATTCACAATTCAGTTTAAAACCATAAACACAACATTCAGATATCTTTGATGCCACACATTGACGATCGACTTTTCTGTCAAGTGCAAAACCATAAACACAATATTTAAGACAGATTTAAGACATGCAAAACCATAAACACAGAACCATAAACACAGTCAAGAAAAGAAAGCAGCATACTAATTTAAGACACTACATGCATAAGCTCAGAGAACACAACAGTAGCAGCAGACTCTAACAGTAGCAACAGAATTAAATACAGTGCAACAAAATAATAGAGAGGGCATCCCTCAATTCAAGTTTATACTAATAGTCTCGAATCAACATAGTCTTAATTCTTAAATACGGATTTCAAGAAGACGCTCAAGAAAACACCTAATATGCTTCCTTAAACTATATGTGTCATTCCTCTTTGGATGAACATTATAGACTCAACCACAATGCTTTCACTTTACTTTGCGAACTTCTTCGTTATCTTCTTTTACCTCAAAATGTTCCCAAATATGAGAGCGTACTTTAGGAGCACGGGGCATGATTGCACTTGAACCTAAAAAAAAGATAAATCATAAGTTAGAATATTATTTTTTAATGATAATAAAACAAAACTACAAAAGTATATCACCAACCAAATAGAGTATTAAACTTACTACTCAAGTTGCAAGTTGCAACTATACATCTAACAATGCTAGTACTGCTTCCATTATTTTCCATATCTAAAGATAATTCGACCAAATATGTCATACAAATAAACAAGTATGATATATTATTTTGAACTAAAATACACACAAAATATTAAAGCTTACCAAGCTCGAGTTCCTCAAGATACTCCAAGTCTTCTTCAACACTAATAGGATTCTTCTCTTCTCTAAGCCAATCTTGAACACAAACAAGAGATTGCACACATTTAGGAGTCAATGAACTCCTAAATGATTCAAGAATATGGCCACCAGTGCTAAAATATCAAATTAGATATGACAATCAAATTGAATATTCAGAGACAGAAAGAAAAATCAAAGGAATGGATGGAGAGATTCCACCCACCTACAGTTTATTTGGTATTTCACCTTTAACACTTTAGTTCAGTCAGCTAGACGAACAAGACAGTCAGATACCATAAAACTATAGCATGTCCAGTTTGTTAAGGAACCAAGTAAATGTGTCTATTAAACCTGCAAGCAATCCCCCTCAAGCCCTCCCTAATCAACAAACTCAGTTTATATACAAGTAGCATCAGTAGATAAACAGTAACAAACCTGTGATTCAATAAGCTCCAAAGAACAACTTGAGCCTTCAATCCCGTTCACCAATTTGCTATAACCTACAGAAAAAGAAAACATATCAAAATTAGAGCTCAAGCAACGTCTTAGTCCTACATAAATCTGAACTTTCCAAAACCACCAGGAATCCTCATCACGTTTTTCACTATTGCAGTATTGCCGTTTTCTGACTTTCTGAAACTATCCCCCTTTCTAAATTCCCTAATGCCTAATCCCTAATTGAATGAAAGACTAGAGATAAGGGTTGGGCTGGGGGGCTGGGTCTTATTGGGTTGGGCTGTGGCACTGGGCAGTATGCATAGATATAGGTCTAATTTAAAAGTCTTTAAAAATTTGGTATTTCGCTATACCGAAATTTCAAGATCCTAATACCGAGGACCGTACCGAAATACCGAAAAAATCAAAACCAAAATACCGAATTAATTCGGTCCGGTACAAAATTCAATTTTTTGGATTTTATGCCCAACCCTAGCCAGTTCAGCCCGCACTTCAGACTACTCGTAGTGCTCTAGTAAGTCAGGGTATTCATGTGGGGCAGTCATTTTTTAGTGTACCACCGGGACGGAGTTCCTACAGTGCTTATTCTAGTTGTCTGGCACAGACCCAGTACGAGCAGCCACTCCCGCAGAGGGGTTGTTATGAGTGTGGTGATAACAAGCACATCATGCGAGATTGTCCTAGACTCGGGAGGGGCGGATTTCATCAGTGCACTCAGGCTAAGGGCTCCATTCTAATTGTTACTCCACTTGCACGGCTAGTTAGAGGTGGAGGACATTCCGATAGAGGGAGGCCCGGCCCGTTGATATGATTCAATGGTAGGGCTGAGGCAGCTACACCAGACGGTGCCATTACAGGTATGGTTTCAATTTGTTATAGAGGAGCATCATTCTTATTTTGATTCGGCTCTGCTTATCGGGGTGAGTCCTCCTATCTTGCTTCATAAATGGGTGGGTTTCATGATTTTGTACTCTACTTATGTGTTTACCCTCTATAGTGGTAGCCCGTGTCTATTGTTATGTTCACTATTGAGAGCTATG
Source organism: Nicotiana tomentosiformis (assembly GCF_000390325.3). Lineage (NCBI taxonomy): Eukaryota > Viridiplantae > Streptophyta > Magnoliopsida > Solanales > Solanaceae > Nicotiana > Nicotiana tomentosiformis. The sequence continues at coordinate 98,205,911 of NC_090819.1, read as the reverse complement.
AGGCTAGAAGTGACTTTCTGTTACTCATTACGATAAGTTTTGATGTGATTTCTGGATTGTTTGGCTATGATTTATGATTTAGATGCCCTACCGGTATAGAGGGTTTGATACGTGCTGTGATTTTGTTTCGCGGAATTGAATTAGTGGATGGTTTCAGTTGGCATGATGTGTATTCTACTTTTGATTCAGAGCTGAGAATAGGATCCTCGCATTTTCATACGGTTTGATATGTTTGGACCGGGCTGCATGCCACGGTGGAGTTATATTGGGATGAGATCCTTGTGATTAGTTCATATGTTTTGATTCTCCCTTGTGGAATTGAATCATAGTATGGTACTGATAGGGAGTTGTGCATGTCGGGCTTGTTTGATAGATCTCTCATGTGTTTCTCTTTGCATGTTCAATCATATTCGTGTTGTGCTTATTGGGCGTTAGCTTGCGAGGTGTGTGCCCAGGTAAAGTTAAATGCGACTCATTGATTTGAGTGAATGATTATGGTATCTTCATGTTTCTTGCATTGTTGTCAGTGTTGTGAAGGTTTGGAACAGGGTTCTAGCGAATATAAGGTTAATTGTCGGTGCTGGATTTGATTATGGACTGCTATTGTGGCCAGAGTTGTTCTTATGGGCATATGTATGATGTGTCACGTTGTGTGGTTGTACCTTGTGGGGGTAGTCATGAGTTATTACAGTTGGTTGAGGTTGATATCATGCATTGATGTAGGAATCGGGTCTTTGGGAAATGATCGGACGGTGAAAACTTTGGTTCTAAGGTTTATCAGTGTGGGTGGAAGGAATAATTTTCAGTCGAAATGGTGTTATTCGACTTTTGTGGATTAGGGTGACATGGGGTCACCCGCGGGTGGGTGTATGGTAAGTTCACTCAGTGATTTGATGACCTCGGAATGGTTCTTGGCACGTTCGAGGACGAACGTTTGTTTAAGAGGGGGAGAATGTTACGACCCGACCAATAGTTTTGAGAATTATCATCACGTTCGACGGCTTAAAGTCTCGAGCAGCTTCGTATTATGTATTATAATTTGTGTGTGTCCCCGAATTTGGATTTCGGACGATTCGGGATTTGATTTGGAAGAATAATTCTTATTTTAGAAGCTTAAGTGAAAAGAGTTGACCGGAGTTTGACTTTTTTGTAGACGACTCCGGAATGGTGTTTTGATGACTCCAATATCTTCGTATGGTGATTTTGGACTGAGGCGTGTGTCCGTATTTGGAATTGGAGGTCCATAGGTTAATTTAATGCATTTCGGCAAAAATTGAAAAGTTGAAGGTTTGGAAGGTTGAGAGGTTTGATCGGAGTTGACTTTGTTGATATCAGATTTGGATTTCAATTCTGGGAGTTGGTATAGCTCCGTTGTGTCATTTGGAACTTGCATGCAAAATTTGACGTCATTCCAGGTTGATTTAATATATTTCAGTGCGAGTTGTAGAAGTTGAAAGTTCGTAAGTTTATTAAGTTCAATTTGAGGTGTGATTCATAGTTTTGATGTTGTTTGATGTTATTTGAGGCCTCGAGCAGGCCCGCGTTATGTTATAGAACTTTTTGGCTATGTTTTGATGGGGTCCCGGGGGCCTCGGGTGTGTTCCGGATGGGCTACGGGCCATTTCTCCATGTTATTGAACTGCTGATTTGCTGGTGTCTAATGTCTATATTTGCGATCGCGAAGATCCAGCCGCGATCGCGTAGGCTGTTTGGTGGGTGATGATCCCTTTTTTTCCACTTCGCATTCATAGTGAATGGCTCACGATCGCGTACGTATGGGTTCTGCTTCATCTCATTAACATTTGTTGTTTCGCGATCGCATAGTGGGTGACCATGCTAATGAGGCCAGATTTATTATTCTCCGCATTCACGTTCGCGTCATATGGTTCGCGATCGCGTAAGTGGAGGTTGCTGTGAACCGCGTTCGCATCACTTGATTCGCGTTCGCGTAGTGCTTTTGGGGGGGAAGCGTTATTTCTTCTTCGCGATCGCGTAGTGCATTTTTGGGTAGTAGTTATTTCTTCTTCGCCATCGCATTTGTATTTCTGCGATCGCGATGTGCAAATGCTTGGGCAGCAGATATTAATTCCCAAATCGGGGGTTTTATTCCATTTATCATCTTCCGAGCTAGAGACCTCGAATTTGAGCGATGTTTGAGGGGTTCTTCACGTGTTGGTTTGGGATAAGTGTTCTCTACCCGAATTTGATTCTATTTCATGATTCCATCTTTATTTTTATCATTAAATCAGTGGTTTGAGTTGGGGGAAATAGAAATTTTGTGAAAACTTTCAAAATGTAAAATGATGATTTGAAGGACGAATTGATGTCAGAATTGGATAAATTTTGTATGGTTGGACTCGTATCGGAATGGGTGTTCAAATTGTATGAATTTTATCGGGTTCCGAGGTTTGGGTCCTTGGGTTGACTTTTTAGTTTGAATTTTTAGCTTTCATTAAAGATCGAAACTTTATTTTTCGGAATTGTTTTCTATGGTTTTATTTATGATATTAAGTTATTTTTGGTTAGATTTGAGTCGTCCTGAGGTTGTTTCATTCGAGAAGGTCATTTTAGAGTATCGGTCTAGCTTCTTTGAGGTATGTATCTTGCCTAACTTTGTGGGGGGGAACTACCCCTCATGATTTGAGTCATTTTTGCTATTTGTAGCATGTGAAAGCCGTGTACACGAGGTGACGAGTACGTACTCGAGCTTATTTGAGGAAAATTTACCGGCTTAGACTCTTAGGCTTCTTTCATGTACTTATTTAGAATTGTTAGCACATATTATATCTTTTATCTGTCGTGTCTACTATCACATGCTTTATTTGAAGTTGTCATTACATGTCACATTCTTTACTTGTCGAGTTTACTCTTATATGCTTTATTGGGAGTTGTTATCACTTTGTGTCATTATGTGATTTCTTTTATTGTGGATCTACTCTTAGTAGAAATTATCGTCAGATGATATCCTTTGTTGTCGGGTTTATCTCATGCATTTAGACGTAGTACTAGTTCGTGTCATCTTTTTCATTGTTAGCCTAATTCATACACTAGAGTCTGAAGTTTTTCCATTCCATGGAAGTACTATCACTATCGAGGTTATCCTTAAATAATTAATTAGAATTGAAGTTATCGAGAGTCATTAATCTATTCTAATCAAAGTTGAATTTAAACAGGGGTATGGTTCCTTATTGAGTTACTTTTCTGTCATTTTGTTGTTATTAAGATTCTATATACATTGTGTTGAGTTATGGGCTATTTGTTATGAAAATATTGATATTGTTGAATCTTCGGAAAGATTGTAGCCTACGGGCACATGTGATACGAGTTGATATGTTGTGTTGTGGTGATGATAGCACATGTGATTTGTTGTGTAGTTTGGCTGTTGTTATGTGGAGTATAAGGGTGGCATTTCACCGTTGTTGTTATGCGGAGTATAAGAGTGGCATTTCACCGTTGTTGTTATGCGGGGCATAAGGGTGGCATCTCATTGTTGTTGAATGTACGGAGTGATACGAGAAGTTATTGTGATATTATCCGGGCAGAGTCATAAGGGTGGCTATTATACGGAGTGATACGGGTGGCTGGCTAATGATAATGTCAGGGCGGAGTGATACGGGTGGCTAATAATAATGTTAGTTCGGAGTGATACGGGTGGCTATCGGAGAGATAAGGGTGGCAATTTCAGAGATGATGTGTGATGGTTGGTGGCACTGTGTTGGTGATTTTAGTGTGATGGTGTGCTTTTTGTTGTGTTTGTCATACACCTTGTATGACTCGCACAAGCATACACTGTAGCATGCCACTTATACTAGCTCAGGAGTATGAAACTTGACATTTATTGATCATGCCCATGTGTCCAGTTATTATCTATTTCAATGTTGATATTGAGCCTGTGACCATGCCGGGCGGATTTTGATTGGGTGCATGTGACCATGCCGGGCAGATTGTGATTGTGAGCCTGTGATCATACTGGACAGATGGTGATTGTGAGCCTGTGACCATGCCATGTGAATTGTGAATGTGAGCCTGTGATCATGCTATGCGGATTGAGATTTTGGCACGTGAGTTGTCTCTGCGGTTGTGATGTGAGATGTGGGCACGAGGTGCCGTGAGTATATGATGGTGGGTTGAGACCCGTGACTTGTGACTATGCGATGAAGTACCACAGAGTGATTCGTTGTGAAACATATGTTAGAACGGCTTGATTAATTGATTGTCCCTTGTGTTTCCTTATTTGGTTTTAATGATATGTCGTAGTATTCTTATTGTTTTACTGTTTATATTACTTGTTGGTTCTTGTTTCCATTTACTGATTTTCGCTTTCCGTTATTAGTATTATACTTATATACTACACAGGTTATTTTGTCTAGTGAGTGTCTTGACTTGTACCTCGTCACTACTCCACCGAGGTTAGTCTTGAAACTTACTAGTTGCTAACCGTGGTGTACTCATACTACACTTCTGCATATTGTTGTGCAGATCCAGGTAATTCAAAGTCTGTTTGTTGTTAGATAGCGGATCAGATATTGCTATGGAGACTTCAAGGTATACCTGACGTTGCATTCACAGGCCTCGGAATCACCTTCGGAAGGTATTTTTGTACAGTTTATTTCTATTCTGGAACAATTGTACTTAGAGATTTTCTAGTGAACTCAGTAGAGTTTATGGCTTGTACTACCGGTTTTGGGATAGTTAGCTTTGTATAGAAATTTCTATTTCATATTTAATAATAATTTGTTGAATTTTGCTATTAATTCAGTAAATATTAGGCTTACCTAGTCTTAAAGATTAGGTGCCATCACGACATCCTACGGAGGGAAACTGGGGTCGTGACATTTAATTATTGACGAAAATTATATTCCTTTCATTGGCTTACCTCGGAGTTGTAAATATGAAATTCAAAATCCGAAGAGTTTCTCTATTTCTGTGGATGGGGCCGTACGACCTCGGTAGTGTATGTACACCATTATTACAAATCGAGTCGTACGACCTCGGCATACCTCATGCGTGTTATCACTTGGAGTCTGATTATGTGTGTCAGGTCTTGAGGATTTATAATACATGTTAAGCCCTTACTTGTTGAGATTAATATGTGATATTTGGGGACTTTTAATTATTGCCTCTTATTCCATTATTGTCGTTGTATTTCATGCCTATTAAATAATCTTGAACATTATGTATATTGCCCACTAGTAGGTGTCGAAGTTGACCCTTCGTCACTACTTCTTCGAGCTTAGACTAGATACTTATGGGGTACATATTGTTTATGTACTCACACTACACTTCTGCACATATTGTGCAAGTTCTGGGGCAGGTGCATCTGGAGTTCGTCTAAGCGCGTACCTGCATTATCTGGAGGCTTAGTGGTGAGCTGTTTTCCCATGCTCCATTCTGCAGCACCCGGAGCCTTCTCTTTTTATGATTTATCATTTCAGTCTACTTTGTTTCGGACAGTAGTTCTTAGAGAGTTTTATATATTCTACTAGATGTCCATGCACTTGTGATACCGGGGTTTGGGAATTCTAGTAGACACTTATGGGTTTTGATTATTTAATGCACTATCTTTCTTTCCCGTTAGCTTATGCTTTACATTACTACGCTCACTTACTATTTGTTTCTGCATTAAATAAAAATCAAAGACTTTAAAAAAAAATATTAAAATGAGAAATTAAAAGGGTAGTTCATTGTTGGCTTGCCTACCGGCAACGTTGGGCGCCATCACGGCCTATAGTGGAAATTGGGTCATAACAGCTTGGTATCAGAGCCCTAGGTTCACATAGGTCTCACAAGTCATGAGCAGGCCTAAAAGAGTCTTGCGGATTAGTGCGGAGACGTCTGTACTTATCTTTGAGAGGCTATAGGGTGTTAGGAAACTTCTCTTTCTTCATCTCCTATCGTACAGTTGATGTTGTGCTAACTGTCTTTCTCTTATTCTCTCAAAGATGGTGAGAACGCGCACGGCAGATGTACCCGACGATAGAGGAGTTGCTCCCTCTGTTGGTAGAGGCTGACATAGAGGTCGGGGGAGAGCTCTAGCTCCCGCTAGAGGACGTGGGCGTCCTAGATTTGCTTCCATCGTACCACCAACGGGGTAGACTTCACTACATATCAGTTGGAGGGCAGGGCCTGTAGATGGTGGCAGTCATATCTTCTTAGTAGGCCAGCGAGTTCGCCTCCCTTGACTTAGGATCAGTTTATATGTCTCTTTATGGAGAGATATATGCCACCCTCTCATAGGGAAGAGCTATGGGGTCAGCTTGAGCGGCTCCAGCAGGGTCAGATGTCTGTGACCGATTATGAGGCGAGATTCTCTGAGTTGTCCTGCCATGCACTTATGATACTCCCCACCGATGCAGAGAGAGTGCGGTGTTTATTGCGGGCTTGCATTATGGTATTCAGGTTACTATGGACCGAGAGGTGGAGATGAGGACTCCCTATGAGCAGATTGTGGAGATAGATCGGCAAATTGAGAGTATCCGCACCCAGGGCCGATTGTATATGACAAAGGAGAAAAGGCCTCGGCAGTATGGAGGATTCAGCGACGCCCTGTCTGGGGGCAGAGGTCAGTTTGTGAGGGGTCAGTCCAGCAGACCCACTTATTCAGCACCACCGCCTTCTCGGGGTACACCTGTGTGGACCTATTTCAGTGCCATTCCAGAGAGCTCCTACCATCCACCGGCTATTCAGGGTCCTTCAAATGGGTATTTAGGTCCCTAGGTCCAGACTCAAAGTCAGTCATCTTCCGCATCGAGAGGTTGCTATGAGTGGGGGGAGCTTGTTCACATAAGGAGATCTTGACCCAGGTTTAGGGGCAAGGCAGTGCAGCAGGTCTAGCAGGGCCATCAACCCATGATTACTACACCAGTTGTCGCACTGGCCGTCCGTCCTGCCAGAGGCGGAGGGCATGTGGGTAGGGGTGCTTCAGTGCTATTTGATCCAGGGTCTATATATTCATATGTTTCTTCTCTATTTTCTCATTATCTATATGTCCCCCGTGAGTCCTTGGGTGCTTCTGAATATGTGTCCATGACTATGGGCGATTGTGTTATTGTGGATCGGGTCTACCGGTCCTGTATTGTGACCTTCTATGGTTATGAGACAAGGGCGGATCTTCTGTTGCACGACATGACCGACTTTGAGGTCATCCTGGGCATGGACTGGTTGTCTCTGTATCATGCCATCCTTGATTGCCATGCCAAGACTGTTACCTTAGCGATGCTAGAGTTGCCTAGATTGGAGTGGAGGGGTTTATCTATCAGTGCATCTAGTCGAGTTATCTCTTTCCTGAAGGATCGACATATGGTTGATAAGGGTTGTTTAGCTTATCTAGCTTATGTTCGGGATATTGCTGCAGAGACTCCTACGATTATTTAGTGCCCGTGGTGCGAGAGTTCTCTGATGTGTTTCCTTCTGATATACTAGGTATACCACCAGATCATGATATCGATTTCTATATTGATTTGGCACCAGGTATCCAGCCTATCTCTATTCCACCATACCACATGGCTTCGAAGGATTTGAAGGAACAGCTTGAGGAATTGCTAGCAAAGGGGTTTGTCAGGCCGAGTGTATCGCCTTGGGGTGCACCGATGTTGTTTGTGAAAAAGAAGGATAGGACTATGAGGATGTGCATCGATTACCACCAGTTGAACAAAGTTACCATTAAGAACAAGCACTTATTTCCACGTATCGATGATTTGTTTGACCAGTTGCAGGGTACTAGAGTGTTCTCTAAGACCGACTTGAGATATAGGTATCATCAGCTGAAGATCCGTGCTTCGGATGTTCCAAAGACGGCTTTCCGGACTAGGTATGGCCACTATGAGTTTCTAGTGATGTCCTTTGGCTTGACCAACACCCCAACGGTGTATATAGATTTAATGAACCGAGTGTTCAGGCCATATATTGACTCATTTATCATTGTCTTCATTGATGACATATTGATCTACTCGCGTAGTATGGAGGATCACGAGTAGCATTTGAGAATTGTGCTTCAGACCTTGCGGGAACAGAAGCTATATGCTAAGTTCTCCAAGTATGAGTTCTGGTTAGATTCTGTGGCATTATTGGGGCATGTTGTATCAGGTGAGGGTATTACGGTGGACCCCAGGAATATCGAGGCAGTCCAGAGTTGGCATCGTCCTACAACAGTGACCGAGATCAGGAGTTTCTTGGGGTTAGCAAGTTATTTTCGTCGGTTTATGGAGGGTTTCTCATCTATTGCGGCACCTTTGACTAGATTGACCCAAAAGGGTTCTCCATTCCGATGATCCGATGATTGTGAGGCCAGCTTTCAGAAGCTCAAGATAGCCTTGACTACAACACCGATTTTAGTGTTGCCTTCCGGTTCAAGGATGTATAGTGTGTATTGCGATGCTTCACGGGTTAGCCTCGGGTGTGTATTGATACATGAGGGGCAAGTTATTGCATATGTTTCACATCAGTTGAAGCCCCACGAGAAGAATTACCACGTACATGATTTGGAGTTGGCCGCGATAGTTCATGCTCTCAACATTTGGGGGCATTATCTTTATGGGGTGTCATGTGAAGTTTACACCGATCATCATAGCTTGCAGCATTTGTTAAAGCAGAGGGATCTTAATTTGAGGCAGTGCAGGTGGCTTGAGTTACTCAAGGACTATGATATTATCATCCTTTACCATCCGGGCAAGGTGAATGTGGTTGCGGATGCCATTGGCTTTGGACATTCAGTCCTTAGCTAACAGCTTGTGATGTTGGATATTTCAGAGCCCGATCGAGTTCTTGCATGTGTAGTGGCTCAGTTTTCATTATTTGAGTGGATCAAGGCTCATTAGTACGATGATTCGCACCTTCTGGTTCTTAGAGAGATGGTACTACGGGGTGGTGCCAAGGAGGTTACTATCGGTGAGGATGGTGTTCTACGACTCCAGGGTCGCTTATGTGTTCCTAATATTGATGGCTTGAGGGAGAAGATTCTAGAGGAAGCACACAGTTCTCGGTATTCTATTCATCCTGGTGCTACGAAGATGTATCGCGACCTGAGGCAGCATTATTGGTGGCAGTGGATAAAGAAGGACATAGTTGAGTATATAGCGAGGTGTCTAAATTGCCAGCAAGTTAAGTATGAGCACCAGAGGCCAGGTGGCCTACTCCAACAGATGGTTATACTGAAATGGAAATGGGAGCGGATCACTATGGACTTTGTAGTTGGGTTGTCGTGGACGTTGAGGAAGTTTGATGTCGTTTGGGTCATTGTAGATAGGCTGACCAAGTCGGCACACTTTATTCCGGTTATGACTACGTACTCTTTAGTGAGATTGGCCCAGATTTACATTCAAAAGATTGTCAGGTTGCATGGTGTGCCTGTTTCCATCATTTCAAATAGAGGCCCCCACTTCACTCCGCATTTCTGGAGAGCAGTACATAGCGAGTTATGTACCCGGGTAGAGCTCAGCACAACCTTTCATCCACAAACCGACGGGCAGTCTGAGCGGACAGTTCGAATTCTGTAGGATATGCTCAGAGCGTGTGTGATTGATTTCGGAAGGAAATGGGATCGATTCTTGCCTTTGGTCGAGTTTGCTTATAACAACAGTTATCAGTCTAGCATCGATATGGCTCCATTTAAGGCTTTATATGGTCGGCGATGTCGTTCGCTCAACTGATGGTTTGAGCCCGGCCAGGCTAGGTTATATGGCACTAATTTAGTAAAGGATGCCTTGGAGAAGGTAAAGTTGATTCATGAGCGGCTTCGCACAGCACAGTCCAGACAGAAGAGTTACGCGGATCAGAAGGCACGTGATTTATCATTTATGGTGGGCGAGAAGGTTCTCTTGAAAGTCTCACCGATGAAGGGTATCATGAGGTTTGGGAATAAGGGCAAGCTAAGCCCAAGGTTTATTGGCCCATTTGCGGTGTTGAGGTGAGTTAGAGAGGTTGCTTATGAGCTTGTCTTGACTCCTAGTCTATCGGGAGTTCATCCGGTTTTTCATGTGTCTATGCTCCGGAAGTACCATACCAATAGGTTGCATGTGTTAGATTACAGTACGATTTAGCTAGATGAGAGCTTGGGTTATGAGGAGGAGCCAATTGCTATTGTTGACAGGCAGGTTCGCCAGTTGAGGTCTAAGAATATTTCTACGACAAAGGTCCAGTGGAGGGGTCAACTAGTCGAGGAGTCGACTTGGGAGACCGAGGAGGACATGTGGAGCAAATATCCACACCTATTCAGCACTCCAGGTAGAGAATGTAACGACCCGATCAGTCGTTTTGCTTTCTATTTCTTTGTTCCCCTAATTAACACTCCTCGTATGTGTTTTTACTATTATATGACTTGCAGGGATGGTTGGTCTAGGTTTGGAAGGGTTCAGGTTGAAATCGGAACACTTAGTTCCTTAATAGTGGCCTATGATGGCTAAGTTTGACTTGAGTCAACATTTTGAGAAAACGACACCGGAACTAGGATTTGATGGTTTCAATAGGTTCGTATGATGATTTTGGACTTGGGCATGTGTATGGATCGGGTTTCGGGTGATTTGGGAGCATTTCGACGCTTAATATTTAAAGTTAGTTTATTGAAAGTTTTTAGGTTCTATAAATTTGGTTTGGAGTAGACTTTGGTGTTATCGAGGTCTATTTGGGATTCCAAACCTGGGAATAGGTCTGTATGGTAATTTATGACCTGTGTGCAAAATTTAAGGTCAATTGGAGTTGTTTTGGTATGATTCGGCGTTAGTTTTGGAAGTTGGATGTTCACAGTTTCGATAGGCTTGAATTGGTTTGTGATTTGTAGAATCGAGGTTGTTTGATATGGTTTGTCACCTCAAGTAGGTTCTTTATGCATTTTGGAACTTTTTGGTATGTTCGGATGGGGTCCCGGGGGCCCCGGGTGAATATCGGATCATTTTTGGACTTGGTTATTTTGGTTGAAGGTGTTGTTGTTCTGTTGTCTCCGCACCTGTGGAGGGTTAGCCGCAGGTGCGGACTCGCAGGTCCATGTGGCTCATCGCAGAAGTGGAGGTGGCTAGCCTAGTCCTGGGTTCGCAGGTGCGGATGCCTGGGCGTAGATGCACATCCGCAGGTGCGAGGTTTCTTCCGCAGAAGCGGAAGTGTGAGTGGCTTGTGCGGGATCGCAGGTGCGATCCATTTTCCACAGAAGCGAGCATTGGTCCGCTTAAGAGAAGGGAGCTGGCCTAGGAGTGGACCACACCTATGATAGATTTTCCGCAGGTGCAAGTCGTAGGTGCGAGTGTTTGGGTCGCAGAAGCGGATATCACTGGGCAGTGGAGGGCATTTAATTCGGGACTTAGCCCATTTTCCACACTCTTTCACTTGGTCTTGGGTGATTTTGAGAGTACTTTAGTGGGGTATTCTCATCAACATCACAAAGTAAGTAAACTCTACCCATTTTTAAGTTAAATACGCGGATTATAGATAGATTAAACGTGGGAAATTAGTGAAACTTGTGAGATTTTGTGAAGAACTTATGGTTTAGGTGAAATTGGGATTTAATCATGGATTTTGTGTTGAAAATTAGAATAAATTATATATTTGTGTTTGTGAGGTTATGGGTAATATTTATTTACAAAAATTTCCAGAATCCGGGCACGTGGGCTCGGGGATGAATTTTTAGGAACCTTCCAAATTGGGTTGGGTAATCACTCTAATAGTTAAATTGTGAACTTTTGAGTGATTATTGATTAGTTTATACATCCTTTGGTTAGTTTCGAATTGTTCGTCATCGACTTGAGGTATTTAGAGTGATTTGTGGATCGGAAAGTGGACTTGGAGATGAGGTAAGTCTCGTGCCTAACCTTGTAAGGGGGGATTAACCACATAGGTGTTCAAATTGTTATTTGCTACTAATTTTGGGTGCTACGTACGCACGAAGTGACGAGAGTTCGTGCGTAGCTAAAATTCATGTTATGTCCGGGTAGACATAGGCCTTTATTATGCTATTACTTGCACTATTTGCAACTTGCTAGTTTAATTGCTTGTATTAATAAGTAAAACTAGGTTAAAGATTATGTTAAATCGAGCTTCATTACTTGGAGAGCTGGAGGAATGTCTAATTATTGACGGAAATTATATTCCTTTCATGGGCTTACCTCGAAGTTGTAAATGTGAAATTATCACGACCCCAATTTCCCTCTGTAGGATGTCGTGACAGCACCTAGTCTCTAAGACTAGGTAAACCTAACACTTACTAAATTAATAGAAAAATTTAACCAATAACTATGAATTTCGATATGAAAATTTCCATACAAGCCAACAATCCCAAAACCGGTAGTACAAGTCATAATCTCTATTGAGTTAGCTAGAAAAATCCCAAAATACAACTGTTTCGGAATAGAAATAAACAATACAGGTATAATATCATAAGGTGACTCTCATGCCTGCGAACGCGACGGCAGGTTTACCTTGAGTTTCCACAGCAAAACTCGGACAACTAGCTATTGATCAACCAACTCCAAAATACCTGGATTTGCACAAAAATGTGCAGCAAACATAGCATGAGTACACCACAGCGGTATCCAGTAAGTATCAAGACTAACCTCGGTGGAGTAGTGACGAGGGACAGTCAAGACACCTACTAGACTAAACAACTTGAACAAGTATGAAGGTGAACTAGCGAGGAAACAATGTTAATATAAAGCTAAGCATAGTAAGGAAGACAAAACAATACTCGCAATGAAACACTAGAAACAACATTTAGCAACATGAAGCAAACAGATAGTAACGCTATAGAGTAAGCTGGACACATTCGAAGTTCGATGAAACCAAATAAAGGAAAACAAGTAACAACTCAACAAAAACAAATGCTTTTACACCAGATCTATTCAGGAATTTCCACGAGGTACCAAACCTCATAATCACAAATCACGGGTCCCAATTCTTGAACCCTAATCACTTGGCCTCTTGTCCCCATATTACAAATTTATAACCGCACGGACGACTCACGTTTCAAGAGAGTGACAATATCTAATATCTGCACGGACCACTCACATGCCAACAATAACAATGACTCATGACTGCACGGATAACTCACATGCCAACAGGATAACTCTCACACAGAAGGCAAGTACACGGGAGTACATGTAAATGGTCAATAACATCATGATTCATCTTCTTAACCAATATGGATGATTTATTTATGTATATGTTTGTGCAAGTGTTCTACCACAATTCAGGTCAACAAGTAGGAGTAGAGACAATGAATGGCATATAAGAAACGATCACCACGAAATGTACACGGTATAACTCACACAAGGTAGGCACACCACTACACAAATAACAACAATAACAATGCCCCCAGGCCATCACAAGCCATCACAAATCATTCCCCGATATAGCCCACCTTGTCTCGCCACGTGCGCAATAATAAAGTAAATTCTTGCCTTGTCTCGCCGCACACGCATAATAATATTCCCACCTTGTCTCGCCATATGCGCAAACCCATATATATAGCCCGCCTTATAATGCCACATGTGCAAATATCAATAGTAACAATAGCACGGATAACTCACGTGCGAACACCCCGACAATCCTCTCAATAATACCACGTGCACCAAAACATAACAACATAATAAAATGACTTTCACAACATATGCCCATATGCCACAACATTTTCTAAAAAAAGTTTCAATACCACAACCACGCATAGCCCTTGGCTCAACAATACTGGGTACAATAGCAACAACAATACTAACACAAGAATACGGCAAGTAAATCAACTCAAGAACTTCAGAACACAAAAAAACGGACGAACGAGCTCACAATGGAGGAGACAACAAATAATAATGGTTTCAACAAGAATAGCTCAACAAGGGGAGAGATAACGTGCAACAATGATTTCCACATAAGTACAACTCGATGGTAAGCGAGATAGCATGAATCAATGATTCTAAATAAGGATAAGTCAACAATGAAAGGGATAACAAAACTTCAATTAAGGTTGAGCAATTACGGAAAAGATACTAATAAATTCAATTAAGGATGAGCAATTACAAAAAAAAAATGACTTCAATTAAGGATAAGCAATTATATAAAGAATAATAATAACTTCAATTAAGGATAAGTAATTACGAAAAGGATAATAATAACTTTAATTAAAGATTAGCAATTATGGAAAAGATAGCATGGCAATAAAAGAGGCAACATCTTCAATTAAGGCACATAAGCGTTTAATTGGCAACAAGCGTAAAACATGAATCAATTAATTCCAAATAAGACACGTAAGGGTAAATTTAGTAAATGGGGGATTTAACATGCTAAAACAACTTCACATCTAATGAACATAAGAATCTAAGAGCCCTAAACGATCTAATTTTCACAAATAAGCCCGAGTACGCACTCGTCACCTCGTGCACACGGCCTTCACATGACACAATTAGCACAAAAGACTCAAACCCTAAGGTGTAGTTTCCCCCACACAAAGTTAGGCAAGATACTTACCTCAAAGAATCTAGACTGTTACTCTAAAATGACCTTCTTGAGTGAAACAACCTCTGAACGGCTCAAATCTAGCCAAAATAATTTCAAATCATAAGTAAAACTCATAGGAAACGATTTCGGATAATAAAGCATCAATCTTTAACAAAAACTAAAAAGTCAACCTCGGGCCCGCACCTCGGAACTCGACAAAATTTACAAAATCCTAATACCCATTAAATTACGAGTCCAACCATACTAATTTCATTCAATTCCGACTCTGAATCGATGTTCAAAACCCAATTATTCTCTTTAGAAAATATTTTGATAAAAAATCCCAATTCTCCAATCAAAATATGGATTAATTCAAAAATAAACTTTTGTAATCATAATAAAATACAAAAATTATAGTTAAATACTGACCCCCCATGCAAATATGAGAAGAACACCGCAAAAATCACCTCAATCAGAGCTCTAGAGCTCAAGATATGCTCAAACTACTAAATAAATACAGTCTGATTTTTTTAATATACGGGGAATTTTGCTTATGCGCCCAAAAATACGCACCTGCGGTCTGTCAGCTGTAATTTCCGCATTTGCAGACCATTTTTTGCACCTGCGAGGTCGCAGATGCGGACCCAACTTTGCATCTGCGAAGCACCAGCTCTCTTCTCCAACACTAAAATGAGCATAACTCCCTCATACAATGTCCAGATTCGACGATTCTATTTGCTATGGCTCCGTAATTAAGATACGGATCTAATGCTTCAACCAAACCAAAAGTTGGAGATCATTTGCTTAATGCGGTACCATTTATACTTGAAGAAATGACGTCGAAACATCACAAACGAGCGGAACACAACCCAAACCCCTCGGGACCCAGTCCGAACATACCAATAAGTCCCAAAATATAACGCGGACCTGATCGAGGCCTCAAATCGTATCAAACAATATCAAAACTACGAATCGCACCTCAAATCAAACTTAATGAACTTATGAACTTTTAACTTCTACAACTCACGCCGAAGCATATCAAATCAATCCGGAATGACGCCAAATTTTGCATGTACGTCTCAAATTATATAACGGAGCTAATCCAACTCTCGGAATCGCAATTCGAGCCCCATATCAATAAAGTCAACTCCTGGTCAAACCTTTTAACCTTCCAACACTTCAACTTTCCAATTTTCCCTAAAATGCTTCAAATTATCCTACGCCCCTCCAAATCTAAATCCGGATGCACGCCTAAGTCCAAAATCACCATACAAAAATATTGGAATCATCAAAATGTCATTTCGGAGTCGTCTACACAACAGTTAAACTCCGGTCAATTCTTACTGTTTAAGCTTCTAAAATAAGAATCTTTATTCCAAATTAATCCTGAAACGTCCGAAATCCGAACTCGACCACACACGCTAGTCATAATACATAGTATGAAGTTGTTCGAGACCTTAAGCCACCGAACGGGATGCTAATTCTCAAAATGACCGATCGAGTCATTACAAAAATTCGAAATCCGAAGAGTTTCTCTATTCCTGTGGATCGGCCCGAACGCCTCGACAATATATATATATATATATATATATATATATATATATATTTTGGGATGCATCCATGGATCGGGTCGTACGACCTCGGTAGTGTATGTACGTGATTATTAAGGATCGGGTCGTACGACCTCAGCATAACTCGTATGTGTTGTCACTCGGAGTCCGATTTCACTTGATATGTATGTAGTGATACATGTTAAGCCTTACTTGTCGAGATTAATGTTTGATATTTGGGGACTTTTAATTGTTATTTTGATAAATGATCATTTAATTATTTCCTCTTATTCCATTATTGTCGTTGTATTTCATGCCTATTAAATAATCTTGTACATTATGTATATTACCCACTAGTAGGTGTCGAAGTCGACCCCTCATCACTATTTCTTCGAGGTTAGACTAGATACTTATTGGGTACATGTTGTTTATGTACTCACGCTACACTTCTGCACATATTGTGCAGGTTCTAAGGCAGGTGCATCTAGAGTTCATCCGGGCGCGTACCCGCATTATTCGGAGGCTTAGTGGTGAGCTGCTTTCCCATGCTCCGTGCTGCAACACCCGGAGCCTTCTCTTGTTATGATTTATCGCTTATGTCTACTTTGTTTCGAACAGTAGTTCTTAGAGAGTTTTGTATATTCTACAAGATACTCGTGCACTTGTGACACCGGGTTTTAGGAATTCTAGTAGACACTCATGGGTTTTGATTATTTAATGAACTATTTTTCTTTTCTGTTAGCTTATGCTTTACATTACTACGCTCACTTACTATTTGTTTTCGCATTAAATAAAAATCAAAGACTTTCAAAAAAAATATTAAAATGAGAAATTAAAAGGGTAATTCATTATTGGCTTGCCTAGCGGCGACGTTGGACGCCATCACGGCCTATAGTGGAAATTGATTCGTGACAAGTACTTAACAGAAATCACTTTCCAAACCATTACTTTTCACCAAACGATTCGTTGATATCCAATGTATTTTTAAAACTCCGGTCAATTGTTTCGATCATTTGACGCTTAGCCATAAACGCTTCATCCCATATTATTAATTTTGCTTTTCTTATAAATTTAGCACCACTGCTCCACTTTGATATATTTGTGATGATTATTTCAGTTGTTTAAAGAGGTATATCAAAACTAAAGTTAGTTTACGACCTCATAATAAAATTATTGCTGGTACACCACTTGTTTTTGCTAACAATATCATACCTCTTGATCTGACATTTACAAGTAATGCATGGCATATGATTATTATTTTGATTCAGCTAGAGGCATCTACAAAAGATAATCTCGCTATACCAGAGTCGATTCTTTATAATATAGTCTTGAAAGTTTGTTCTTGTTCAGGATTTAGCTTTGATTGTGCTTTCTCAGACACTTGGCCTTTTGATTTTTAATACTATACTAACCTTTTTAACTTTTGGTTCTAATTTTTTTAATCTCTAACGCTCCTTTTATGAAATACATTTATATACCCTAAGATTTTTTTTTAACTTAAAAATAATTTTACTCGTATAATAAATTTGAAAAATTATTAAATTGGATCCTCTTGCTAAATAATTAATTGAAAGACTTAACTATTTGGTCTTAACATAGAAAATAATTTATTTTTTATCGATTCAGATTCTTAATATTAGTTCATCTCATGTTTTGAATATTTAATCGTAATTATTTATTCACCATAAGTTTTATTTTCAAAGAGTAAAAAGATAGATCTAACATTTCATTTTTAGGTCTTTATGTTTGCAGAATCATTAGTGGTATTGACTCTTACCAACTATTTTTTCTTCTCTTTCTCGCACATTTATATTCTTAAATATTTTTTTATTTATTTTTTAAAATAATTGGGTATATTTTTCATTATTACACGAAATTTGATAATAAAAATATATTATCGGGGGAATTTTTTTCTCAATTTCAACGCTTTATGCAATCTATTTAATATTGCTTTTATGTCTTCTTAGTATTGGACATCATGGAGTGGTAATTTATTACAAATACGGAGAAGTCTTATGAAATTGATTTTATTAAATCTTTCTATATATTTTTAATAAGAAAGAATTCAATAGACAAAATTTTATCTATATTATTTTAAAATTGTTATCATCTATAGACAAAATTTTATCTGTATAGTAGACAACTAAAATCGTTATTATCTATAAACAAAATTTTATCTATATAATTCGTTATCATTAGTAATAGGAATTTTTTAAGTATATCCTAAAAGTAATAGAATTACAGGTATGTTTTTGTCCCAAAAGTAATTATACTAATAGGAAACCTAACATGTTCCTAGATGTATTAGGTTTACATACTAATGTGTAGTATTCATGTATGTCCTAAAGCTAATAGGATTGCAAGGTTAACATCTAGAATTTCAGTTATATCCTTTCATCTTGAGTTATTATGCTTAATATTATAAGATTATTTTTATAAACCAACATTGTATTCACGTGTTTATAATAATATAGATAGATAGATTTACTCTATAAGGTTTTTGAAAGGAAATTTTCGAAAAGCCTACGAGTCATTATTGCCTCAAAATTTTGGCACTTTTATCCCGCGGCTGAAACTATTTACATTCGGTATTCGTAAAAGTGTATAAAATTTATATATATATAACAGAACTCATACACGATAAAGAACTAATGAGCGCAGACAATTATGATGTATTGATATGTAATGAAAATATTATATAATTTTGTTTCAGCATCTATCAGGGTATAGTCTTTTGCTAATATATCTTTATTCTCATCATCTTTTACTAGTAGTCTTTAGACTCTTCTTCTATTTTACAACATGTATCCTTATTTGTACATTCTTCACAACATTCTTTTTGTTCTTTTTGCAGGTCTTTCTGATTTGATTTCAGGCGTGTTCTTATTTTAGTTTCAGCATTTATTGTTTGTACAGGTGTATGAGTAATATTTTAAAATCTCTTACCCATATTTTGTCTCTACTTAGCAGACAACTACCATTTATACTCTGTCTCTACTTAGCAGACAACTACCATTATTATGTAAAATGAAACTTAATCCTAATACAAAATCTGCGTTTATATTTAAATCTCCTACCCATATTTTGTCTACCTTGTAGCTAGGCTTGTAAAAATCTAGGCATGTGTTTAGAAAACTAATTTGCGATTTATCTACATAATGTCTATATATATTATGTGTTCCGTCCATTTGCATTGCTGCTACTGGTTTATCTAAAGTCTTAATTAGATTTGGTGGGACTATTCTTTTATTTGTTATACACTTTATACATCCAGAATCTACTAAGGCCATTGTTTCTATTTCATAATCTTCTATTTTGATTATTGCAAGTATTTTTATTGTACTTAATTTTTTGTCTTCATTACATATCAATGCATCATAATTGTCTACGCTCATTAGTTCTTTATCGTGTACGAGTTCTGTTGTATTTTCTTCATTTTCTTCCAATTTTTCTTTTCCTTTTTCGAATTTCTGTATTCTCTTTTCTAATTCATTTATTCTCATTTCTAATGTCATTATCTATATATATGTGTGTGCGCGCGCGTTATATAATATACAAAAATATATATTTTTCGGTTATTACTTTGAGAGTAGCTATACAGTGTTATTTTCCCAACTTCTTCTTTAGCGTGCCAGATTGTAACTCTATAAACCTACAAAGAGGCCCAAATTGGCCCATGAGGATGGACTCCACAGCTTCATATGTGAGATGCTACTCGTAGGAACTTTTAGCATACGTTTGCCAAAATGAAACATTTATTTTTCTATAACAAGAGACACATTTCTTGCTATGTTGGTAACTTTCGAAGATATTAGGTATATTTAAAATGTGTACAACATTAATTACATTATTCGTACTCTTTTATACACATGCGTCTCTATAACGAAGCCAAATTGACAACTTGTATATCTAAGGAAGGGAAATATATTTCCAACATTACTTGAAAGGAACGAAAATAAATTATACTAAAATCAAACGTCTTTAATTTGAATTTTATTTCTTTCCTTTTGTGTGTATGTTTCTTCGGATAGGCAAAAACGGATTAGAAGAGGAGAAGGGGAAAGAAGAGGAGTAAATGAGAATTAATCCTTATATCTCATATGATAGCGATGTAACGGTGACTAGCATAGTTATTTTATAGCCTCACCCTTTGGCCTTGTCTTCCTAATTTCAAGCATTCTGTTTCGCGTATCAATATGAGTTGAAGGAAATCAAAAACACCTTATACATTATTTTGTTATGCCATCTTTTTTTAGGAGAAAACACCAAAAAGGAACTTGATGCCACATACCCTTTTGATCTTAATTTCCAAAAATGTGGTTGAAATAAGGTATAGGAGGAGAAAAATCAATTGCAAATAAGGAACAAGAGAAGAGATTATAAGATTGCAATCAAGAATAGTAGAAGAGAGAGAGCTAGAATTGCTCTATTTCTTTAATCTTTTTTTACCCCTTTTTCCACTCATTCATGGGAAGGAACATTCGTTTAGGAGAGGTTCATCCCATTCATCATCCTATTGTATATTTTTCATTTATTATTGCTTGTATTTCTGCAACAATTGCTATATTTTCATCACTTTGTGGTTCCTTAACGAAAAAAAAGTCACCCCCTCCAACCCCTTGTAATAATACCCGAGATAATAATGAAAATCCATTTGCTATTAGTACCACATCTCCAAATGATGAAACATCTCCAAGATATGATGTATCATTCAAAAGAACTGATCAACATTCAAATGATCAATCACAATTACAAGGAGAAGAGTCTACATTTTTTCAACAACCATTGCCACCACCACCTTCTATGAGGGCAACTTCATCTAATAATTCTCATATAAGGGCTAATTCTGTGACTCCTACTAACCATTCAAGGTCAAATTCAAGTTCATCACAAGGGAAATTATCTACAAGTGTTAGCATGAATAAGGTTTTTGGGAGTTCATTAGGATCGAAGCAATCGTCACGACGAGAAGATTCTAATTATGATAAGAAGAGAGACAAGAAGTTGAAAGATGAAGATTCAATTTGGAGGAAGCAAATAATTTTAGGAGAGAAATGTAAAGTCCCTCCTGCGGATGAAGATGATGACACCTTTCTTTATGATGAGAATGGGAATAGAATATCTGCCTATCATCCCAAAACACCTATTGGATTGGCAATTTCTCGACAATCTTCAAATGTAGAGGAAGATGCAATTCCAAAATGAAGAAGATGAGATGTATACAAGTGAGGAAAATAGGTTGGAACTAAACATCACTGTCAAATTTAAAGAAACAAAAAATAAGACACGAAAAAAAGTCTTTTTTGTTTCTCAATCATAGTATAATCTTAGTGATGGAGAATGATAATCTACTGAGATGATAATAGTAGCTCATCGGATTTGGGCATGGACGAGCCTTGACTTGCACTAATGATGAAAAAGAAAAACTTCCTTCATCACATCATAACGGGGTACATGGTTAATTTTTACAGTCATGCTTTTCCTTTAATTTATGGAATGATAATTAAAATAATGATACTTTACTATCTTATATTTCAGCAATGTCTCCGGATCCAGATGTAGCTTCATATTTGGTCACGTTTTAATAACTAAGAAAAGGAAGAAATCATCTGGCCTTTATAACTACTGTATATACTTGCATTGCTTGTTTAATTAGCTCTTCCTTTTTTTCTTTTCAATCATCTGTTTACCATTATCTCTTCTTTCAATTCTTGAACTTATTCTCTTAGAGAAGATAATATTATGCATTCTTTGATTTGGTTAGTCGAACATAAGAAGATCAAGTTCATCATCTCATGATATCATTTTTCTTACGGCTCATAGTAGTATTATTCCTTATTTTTATTGACAGATCATTACTTTTGGCTCTATCTAAACATATCACATTTTACTATATATGTAACAGTATGATGATTGGCAGTTAAATATTGAATCAGGCTCCTCTCCGTTACACTTTCTCTCTGTTTCCTCCATCTCAACCTTAGATTTCTTATACCAATTCTTTTACCAAATTTTTTATGTACTAGATTTGTTTAGATAACCAAAACTACTTACCAGAACGGATCACTTTTATATGGAACCCCTTAAGTATAACTTGATATTCTCTTTAGTTGTTTTCATCTGTCACTTAATCAAGTACTATAACTTCTCTTGGAAGTGGGAAAAGTTGGGCAGTATTAACTTTTTTTCCTCCCCTCTTTTGGCAAGAGAAGAATTGACTACTTCACATATTATGTTGAAGGGTGTGGTAATTAAACAACTTGTTATTGTTAACTAGTAAGGATGTTTTACTTTTCTTAATAAACCTATCAAACACAAATTCTGATTAATGTGAATTTCGAATACCAAATAATTAAATTGAAAATGCACGCAAACAAGTCTATGGAATATTACGTCAAAGCAACTAACAAAGAAACGAGTAAAAAAGAATCTAAATCAAGTAGAAACGATCTACTTGAAGTATAATGAGGTTATCACTATATAGAACTAATAGAAGTTTGAGGTAAATTTCACTAGTCGTCATTTAACTTAAATTTTATAACATAAAAGCCACTTTTCTATTTATTTTATTTTTTTGTCACATAAAAGTCTCCAATTTAAAGTTCATCACACCAAAATTACTTTTCTATTTTTTGTCACATAAAATTCATCCAAACTTTGGCCAACTTAACTAAAAAATAAATCACACCTAAATATTTATATTTTTACAGAAAAATATGTCATGACATCCTAAAATGCAAGTTAGCTTAATAAAACATATTAAATGTAATGAGATTAATTTTAGAGACCTTTCCCTGAGTTTTTTTCTCCTAATACTAATCTCCTTTATGATTTACGAAATTACTCTTATCTGCTTATTTTGATTCCTTTGTAACAATTTAAAGCCATGGGAACATATTAAGCTCGTAGATTTTGTATTTGTCATTGAATAGCTTGATGCTCTAACCATAACTCTATGCTAATTAAAACAGATGTTTATAAAATTTACTAACCAAAGAAGTATATTAGTAAGAGCAAAATAGTCAAATCATATTTTTGTATGAATGATAATGAGTGAAAAGTTATCACTAAGAACTCAAATAAGAAAAGTAAACGTGATATCGTAAACCATAACAGAGATTAATATTATGAAGCGAAATTGAAAGGGAAGTTTTTTAAATTAACCCAAATATGATTAACCTATTTGATTTGTCATGTCATATTTTCGGTACAAAATATAAATATTCAAGTGAGATTATTTTTTTAGATAACTTGATCAAAGTTAGATGACTTTTATATAATAAAAAAATAACAAAGTGACTTCACTTTTGTGTTACAAACGTTAAGTTGGACAGTTTTACGTGATATAAAATAAACGTGACTTTTGTGTTACAACCTTTAAGTTAAATGACCATCGGCTAAATTTTCTCTAGAAGTTTGATTTGGATTATAGTCCTTCCAAACCAGACTAATATTTGTGTCATTTGCATATAATTTGCAAATTAGTTAGCCACGCTATTTCTTATGAACTACTTCTTGAGATCACAAAAAATGTTTTTAGTTACGTACAACATAATATCAAAATTGTAAGTAAGAAGATAAGTTAAACTCAATGAGGTATAGATCTTTGCTCGTTTCATTAGCGCCTCTAGCCTTTTGTCATATTGTCGAATTTTATCCAATTACAAATCGAATTACACTACTTTTGGAATTACAGTTGCAGTATGACAGATAGTATAACTTTTTCATTGGTCACTCACCTACGGAGTTTAAATTCCACTACAAATATCCAGACCTTTTTTTAGTTTTCTTTTTCACCATTTTACTCACATTTTTAAAAAGAATTTAAGTTATATTTTTTATATCATCATATTAGGATGACCTACTAGAACAAGTATCTGTTTATAATAACGTAATTGTTCATAACAAGTTAATACTGTCATAAAGAAAATAAACTAAATAACTTGCTATAATAAATTTAAAATATATTAATAACATATAAAAATATTACATGTCCATGTATTATAAATGTAATCTATTTTGAAAAGTAATAATTATAGCAATATATCGCCACCTTTAATGAGGAAGTCATAGGTTTTGTGGGCCCAAACTCAGGCACGTTGTACTTGCATGAATGGATACCGACTTTGACCACTTCACAAAATTCCCGTTCCCATTCGCATTCGGAAGCAGCCTTCCTAGAAATAGGGAGGCAACAAATCTTGGTACAAGTCAACACAAAACGTTACCTTCAAGAATCTCAGGAAAAAAAAAGAATCTTTTGAGAAAACCCAATATATACATATCTGTGCATTATAGATCCGTTTGGACATTGCTTATATCAAAAAGGGGTATTATTGATTTTATTGGTTATCTTCAATTTTATCGATCTGGGTTTGTTATTGGTCACAGATTAATTTCTTGATGTTCTTGGATTTGGGCGATTTGTTTGATTTGGTTGTTGCAATTTCATATGGGCAAGATATAGACTAATGGGGTTGTTTTGATTGGAAAAAAGTATTTGGTTTGGAACTTGTAAGCCCTATTGTTTCAATTAACTTTTGCATCTGTTTGATGATACTTGTAATTGGTGAAGAAAAAGATAGGAGGCTTGTGAACATACAGTGCTGTGTTCTCAGGCCATTGTTTGAGCAAAAAGTTTTACCTTTTTGTATCCCAAGAGATAGGTGGGACAAGCAGTTCTATAATCTACAGGGTGGATAGTAAGACGTTTTGATTTATAGGCTCTAGTTTTGGTAATTGGTGCTAAAAAAGATTGTAACTTTGAAAGATGGGTTCATCTTCACAAGGGTCTACTCTGTCCAGAAACGTGGCAGGGCTTGTTGATGGTTCTTCTTCTTCTGCTGCTCATAGAGAGGTTTCAGTTTTTGATGGTTTGCCTATATATGTGAAGGAGCTTATTGCTGGAGGAGCTGCTGGTGCATTTGCTAAAACTGCTGTTGCTCCTTTGGAACGTGTTAAAATACTTTTACAGGTGAACAAAGAAATGTTCTACTAGCTTCCCATGTTTTAATATGATCACTTGTTTATGCCAATTTATAATGGTTTTCACAAACTGAATGACTTTTTGTTTAGATGTATGTTATGCTTAGACATTTTCTCTTGACGTGTTCTACGAGCATGCATTTAATTCTGAGAGAAAGTAGTCTGCTTGGAGTACTTCTCTAATAATTTAATACAAGTTTAGATTAATTAGGGGTTGGAATTGGATGAATGAAAAACAGTTACACCACTCTACTTCCATGAATGTTCTAAGGAGAGTTTTTATTTCTCTATGTTGTTAGTTTTGTTTGTTTTCTAAAATGGGTTGAAATCTATGCAGCGTCAACTTCTCCGGTTGTTTCCAGTCCTTAGTTGAGGTTCTTGTGTTTCCACTTGAATGCATCTGCCAGATGCTCGTTGTGTGTTTTCTCTTTACATTCTGCATGTGGCTACTTTATCCGGTGATTTGATGCCTTTGATTCACTTTTAGTTCATTATGACAATCCTAACTTCCTCCCCCTCGCTCCTCCTTGATTTTTGTAGACAAGAACTGAAGGATTTCATTCCCTTGGAGTTTATCAATCTCTAAAGAAGCTTCTGAAGCATGAAGGTGTTATTGGATTTTACAAGTAAGTGTATATTTGATTTTAAAAACTAGAGTTTGTTGTCGAAGGAATTTTTATTCATGACGTCATGTATTGCAGAGGAAATGGAGCAAGTGTTCTTCGAATTGTACCATATGCTGCACTCCATTACATGACCTATGAGCGGTATCGAGGGTGGATATTGAATAATTACTCTGCCTTAGGAACAGGACCTGTTGTCGATCTTTTAGCTGGCTCAGCATCCGGAGGAACTGCAGTTTTATGTACCTATCCCCTTGATTTGGCTCGTACCAAACTGGCTTATCAGGTGCTTAATTTGTTAAAATACATTTGATTTTCTTCCTTTTCTTGGTGAATATCTGATTGCATTTGGTAGTTTTACTTAGACAAGAGTGGGTTGCTCTAGTGGTGAGCACTCTCCACTTCCAACCAAGAGGTTGTGAGTTCGAGTCATCCCAAGAGCAAGGTGGGGAGTTCTTGGAAGGATAGAGCCGAGGGTCTATCGGAAACAGCCTCTCTACCCCAGGGTAGGGGTAAGGTCTGTGTACACACTACCCTCCCCAAACCCCACTAGTGGGATTATACTGGGTTGTTGTTGTTGTTGTTGTATTTGGTAGTTTTACTATTTTTCCATGACTAGTTTTGTGCATATTTGTGGTTTTCCTATTGAAGTTTTTCCATTAACCCCGCCTGGCAAAGTTGGAAATTGATCTAATTGGAAGCACTTACAAATTGCCTTGCTTTAGTAGGAAAAACTGAAAAAGCTGTTTCTGATTTTTTGAGTTAATCAAAATGGCAATAGACCTCGTAACTTCATTAAGATGTGTAAGCTATCATAGGTAAGCTGCCCTACTTTATGAAACACTCATGTAAACTAATGTATGAGGGAGGACTAAAAATTGTCAGATCTCTTTCCTGGCTATTTGGCATGTCACATCCTTTGTGTGAATCATCTAGAACTCCATCCTGGTACATCAATCAGTAAAAACTGCATCCTGGTGTCAATTTGCTGCTTAAGCTTGTCTTTTGAGATAAAGAGCACATGTTGGGAAATTATCGTTTTGACTGATTCAAGAATTGCATAAAAAAGAATCACACTAATTGTGTGCTCCAATTTGGCTATCCTGTGGTATCTTATATATGCCAGATTTACCTTCAAAAATTACTTTGCACTAAGGATCTAGCGGATGGTTCTATATTGTCTTACTCTCAGCCTCATGTAGGTTCACTTGATGAAACAGATATAAATTTTACCCTTTTGGGTGTTGGAATACTCGATCTATTTTCACGGTATTAAAATGTTTGGATGGCTATCATCTCATGTTCATCCTCTTCCTTTATCTTTTTTTAGGTCAAGGACACAAGAGGAAATTTGGGGAATGGCATTAGACCAACTCATCCTCAATATAGTGGCATTAAAAATGTCCTAGAGGCTGTCTACAAGGAGGGAGGACTCCGTGCACTTTATCGAGGTGTTGGTAAGTATTTATTGTATCATATTAAATAATGAACATTTACTGCCTGATTGACTCATCTGCAATTAATTGGGTCATAAAACTTTTGAAACGTGAAGGACCTAAGTCATGAAGCATGTTCTGCTATATTGTAGATATAAAAGGTGAACTTCATCGACTTGAAGATCATGGCAAATAACCATAGGCACCAAATTTTAGATTGCATATTCAAGTTGAACTTGAATTTGATTCCATAATTGGTCATTCTTATGTTTTATCTTTTGTTCTTTTCTTTTGTTCTTTCTTTATTTTATTTTTGCGAACTCATGCAACCACCTGTTGGCACTATCTCCTTATTTCCTCTTTTATATGTAGTTCTTTTCTTCCGATATGCAAAACTAAGAGAATGTTGGAATTGCTTTTGCTATAAATGAAATTTGTGGAATATCATAATGCGTAAACCCCTCGAATTACGTCCTCAATAAAAAAGGATGAGGGGCTTTCTTACTAATTCTAGACAATTAATTTTGGGTTTTATGTTGTTTCACGTACTTTTATTTTTTTAATCTTTACTGCGGTGTTGAAAAAACTCTGAAACTGATGGAACATGTTTTTCGTGTCACTTGTTTAATCCTTCTATGCGATATTTTAGTTTGACTGGGTATAAGGTGAAATTTTATAATAGCTCGAAACAGGTGGACTCAAAAGTAGATGAAGATTATAGTTTGATAAATTTGGGATTTTATTACAAAAAAAAGAGGATCCTAGGTAAAGATAATAGAAAAAGTGAGGTAAAATGTTTTCAACTAGGAAAATGGACAACATTTGAAAACAACCCAAAAAAGGAAATAAGACAATCTCTATAAAAGAGTAAATTTAATCATTCTTCTTTGTGAAGGTGTAGATTAATATCTCTCGTTTCTGAAGTCTGTCGAGCTTTTTAACTTTCACAATCTTTTGTTGTCTTGATGTCCATGGCTGTACATGCATTGCCTAGGTCTTTTTTTTAAATGGTAAAAGTTTTATTAATAGATGTACCAAGATGGTACAGAAAGTACAAAAAACATAGGGAAGGCAGATCAGATCATAAAAACATCATCACTACTCCTATTGTCTGCCCCCTAGCAAATCGAGAAAATCCATATACTGATTTATGTTACCCATAGGACTAGCCTTTATTCATGGTTTATGGTTAATTCTTTATGAATATCGGTGATGCACAAAATGACTCAATTTATATTCTAAATAGGGCCTACCCTTATTGGTATTCTTCCTTACGCTGGATTGAAGTTTTACGTTTACGAGGAGTTAAAGAGGCATGTTCCTGAAGAGCAACAAACCTCGATTTTGATGCGTCTCTCTTGTGGAGCTATAGCTGGTTTATTGGGTCAGACATTTACATATCCATTGGACGTGGTTAGGAGGCAGATGCAGGTATCACCCATTACTCACTCTGACATGGCAATATAGCTCAATGTAACCTCTATACATCTTCTGTTGATTGAATTAGTGCTTGTATTAGACCAGTATTGGTGCAGATATTCTGGTCTGTCAAAACCTATGCCCTCAAAAAGTTTCTTGTACTTTGAATTCATGTCCATTCTATATCCAGGGCAGAGTAACTAGTAACTCTGTGCGTCATCTGTGGTTCTGGAACTCCACCAATATTTGAGCGATTAACTTGTGTTCATTTGTACTAAACCCCATAGTTTCATTTTATGTGAACTTATTTGACTGGGCACAGAGTTTAAGAAAGAAAGAAATTTGGAGCTTGTAGTCTTATACATGCTTTTTTGGAACTTGTAGTCTTATACATGCTTGAACATTTGTGTGGTGCAAAATAGAAAGTTTAAAGTTAAATTATTTTTAAATATAAAAAAGTGTCATTCTTCCGGGAACGGACTAAAAGAAAAATAGTGTCACATAAAATGAAATTGAGGGATTAGTCAATTATTGTGCACTAGCACTTCCACATATAAATGTAGTTAAGTGTTTTACACACTTTTGAGTTATGTTGCTATGGCTCTCCAAAAATACGGCCGCGCCCCTGTTAGATCCTCCAAAAATACATACGCGGTGACATTTTTGAAGAGTCCAAGCAACATAGATTTTTGCGCATGTACATATGAATCAATAAACTAAGCAAAATGTTTTTTTTCTTTTCAGGTAGAGCATCTGCAACCTTCAATGCAGGACAGAGCCAGATATAAGAACACACTTGATGGCCTTTCTTACATTGTTCGTAATCAAGGTTGGAGACAATTATTTGCAGGTCTCAGTGTTAATTATATGAAGGTAATAAGTTCGTTTCTGTAGTAGCCTTTTTCGCTATAACTGCAATTTTTAACTTGTTCTTTAAAGAATTTCGAGTTTACCCTATTTTGAATGCTAATATATCTTGCCGATAATTCACATTTTGGCACACACTTCATTTGGGAATTGGGTTAAACTTTAGTGGAAATGCTTTTTGGACCTTGAATGGTGCTTAACTGCAGAAACGAAAACAGATAAATGTGAATGACTGACAAAGCAAAAGCAATTATCCTGTGACTAAAACACAAAGCTTGTCCGACTACAGTGCTTTGAGAAGTACTTATTGAATGTTCACTGAAAGGATATCATAAAGTTGATAATAAAATTGACATTTCTGATAGGGAAAAGTAGACAAAGTATCTCTTATTTTTGCTTACTGTTTTTAGCTTTATTACTTTGTTGATTGAATCAGGGCATGATGCAAATTGCCCTACTATTTATTGGAAAAATCATAAGGGTGTTGCCTTTCAGGTCAATTCGGTGGGGTTCAGAAACAAAATAAATTTGTAGAATCCCCAAATTACCATTGCTAATTGTGTGGTATCATTTTGTTCATTTATACAATATACAGGATAAATATCCATGTCGTTTGGAAAAAACAAAGTCAGTCAGCATATATACTTGATCTCAAAGAGTATAGAAACACTGAGATATGAGATTTGTGTTATGTAAAATATCACATTTAACGAGTCTTTTTGAAAAAATTCTCTCTTCTGGATGACTTAATAAATTAACTATCCTTGTCATTTCGCCACTCTCCAAAATGAAAACTATCCTCGTCTCCTTCCTTTTTCCTTAATTTACCAGTTTTCATCACCTTTCTTTTTGCCGTCCTATTCTGAATTACCTTAATCTGCTTCCAGACCACAAAAAATATGTCTAGGAGAAGCTTTTTCTGCTATATGTTCTGGAGAGAAGTCACACTTATGCACTTCCTAACACGACCCAAATTCCTACCATTTCTAAATTTTGATTTGTTCTTGTTGCATTTATAGGTGTTTTACTATTTAGCAAATAGAGGAATCATGTATTAGCATTTGACAAAGAATATAGTGCAAACTATCATTCTAAGATGGATCGGATCCACTGTTTAATATTTGTGTTGCTAGATTTCTTTAGTAACTCATTGTCTCTTTTGTTTTGTTGGCAGATTGTTCCCTCAGTGGCAATTGGTTTCACAGCGTATGACACAATGAAGGCATGCCTTCATATTCCTCCCCGGCAGAAATCAAAATCCATAGCTGCTGCATAAAATACACCCCAAATGCTGACAGCAACTCACATAATTCTGCATAAAAGATTTGATAGTCTTGATTACCAACGCAAAAGGTAAAAGGCAACCGGTGCACAAAGTTCTAGCTATGTGCTGATCCAGAGAATGGTCAGGCTATTTGGTCTATTGTCATTGTCTTACCTTTACCTACAGAAAGTTTACTTGAAAACATCACTTTACTAGTTGTCTCTTCCTCCATCTTCCTTATAGCCGGTGCAATTTAATTCCTGATGTAAAAGTTTTATAATATGCAAAGTCTAGTCCTATTATACATGACATTGGTTGACATATTATACTCCCTCCCAATCATGTTGTATCAATATCCCAAAAAGACAATCCAGTCGTTGGTACTAGTCCAGCATTCTGTGGCTCAAAGCTAAAACTTTGTAATGTACAGAACTTTGGGAATGCTTTCCCCATATTTCTTCATCCCTACAAAAGCTAAATTTTCTCCAAATTATCAACAGGAAAGTATAATTACTTGAGTGTGGGAGGGAGGGAAGCTAAATTCTACCAAAAGGACCAAAAAGCAAATCTTCTTTTGCAACATTCATTAATGAATCGATTATTTGCATTAACATTTTACTCTGTCCTAAGTTAGACTCTTCAAAGTTAAGAATATTATAATAAATCCTGTTAGAATCTGCTAGCAATACTTGAAGTTATTTAAGCTCTAAAGTTTTGTTACATCAAGAGTAAGTTGATAGGCGACCTCACAATTTGTATCTTACTTATCATAAGGGACGAATTTAATGTTTTGACTATCAAATTCAACTTAGGATAGTCAATTGAGGGAGTAGCATTTATTTAAGGGAAAAGGGCCAAAACCCCTCTACTTTCATATATTGTCTATATTTAACCTCCGTTATACTATCGGGCCAAATTTATCTCTACCGTTATACTATCGGGCCAAATTTACCCCTACAATCAGCAAACTTTTAAAAATACCTCTTGATCTTTTAAGTAATCCAAAATCTCCCAAATTTCTTTTATTTAAATTACTTGTTGTTCTTCTTGGTCCACTATTTTTTAAATAATTGGCATTTACCTACTTTCTGTATTAGAGAAAAAAATATTAAATAATACAACCGAATAAACAAAGTATAGTAAATTGAAAAATCTAAATTAGGTAGTTTTTCTAAATTCTAAAAGTATTTACAACATCCCAATTTTAATGAATTTGTTGCACCAAATGTTACGCGGCGCCTTCCTGATGTTCCTTGGAAGGGCGACGTAAGGCTAAACAACCGATGTCAGTGCGGTTGCTATGCGCCAACTAAGGTCCTCGTCGTACGCTAGACTAGATTGTCAGTGTCGTACGGGAAAACCAATGTCGTAAGCAATTGAGCAGCGAAAAATGAGCAACTGATGATGAAAGCTGATGATTGTATTGATGATGATGATGAAAGCTATTACAAGATGCAATGCGGTGTCGGGGGGAGAGACACCAGTACAGAGAATTGTTTGAATGCTTGAATGTTTGAATACTTTGGTCCCCCTTAATAATGCTTAAAAAAAATAAACCAAAGTTACAAGAGTTGACCTAAGAAAGCTGTAGAAGCACACTGAAAATGAATGAAGTAAAACTACTCTATAATTACAATGAAAAGGACTTAGTCTTCAATGGAAGCAAGTCCGATGGCAGCAACTTTGTCTTGAGCAGCAGGGTCTGCGCGCGCATTGCTGTGGGCGCGCGCGGCACTATTTGGATCTGCCAGCGACGGGGCGCTGGTGCTTGGCATTGGGTCTGCACGCGGGACACTGTCTGGGTGTGCGGCGCTATTGGCAATATGATGATTTGTGCGCGCGGCATTGTCGGTGCGCGCGGAGCTGATGGCATTGACCAGCCGCTGGGCGCTGGCATTGATTATCAGTGGGGCGACAGAGGCGCATGCTCGCTTGTCACTTGGCGCTGCCGAGACCACGGGGCCGACCGTGGCGCTAGGCGTTGGGAGGCTTGCCGGGACGCTACGGGGCGCGTCCAAGGGGTCATGGGTCGATGATGGAAAGCAGCCCATGACATTCTCCCCTACCTGAGTTGGCGACGTCCTTGGAGCCTTACCTGCCGGGTGATAATGATTGGTCAGGCTCTTGTTGGCTGGGAGGTCTGTTCCCCTCGGTGCTGTGAGATGTCTTTCTGAATGATCTTCCATGCATTTCTGAAATGGCCTGAGGCGGCTGACATGGAAGACTGGATGGATTTTCCACCAGGCTGGTGTGTTCAGCTTGTATGTGGATTTCCCGATGCGCCTTTCAATGGAAAAAGGCCCGATGTAGTTTTGCAATAGGCGAGGATCTTGGGTCCTCTTTGCAAACAAGTTCCGTCTCGGGGTTCTTACCATCACTTTGTCCCCTGCTTGATGTTGGGCAAAGTGACGGTTTTGTTCAGCATGCCTCGTTGCCCTGTCTTGGGCATTGACAAGATAGCTCCGCACTATCTTCAAAGTTTGTTCCCATTCTGTAGAGAAACTGGCAGCTCGATGAGATGATGGCATGTTTGGTGCATTCACATTTTGTGGGAGTAGCGGTTGCTGTCCGGTAACAATTTCAAAAGCGCTTTTGTTTGTATGGGCGCACTTTTGTGAATTGAAACACAGCTGAGCAGCATTCAGAAGCTTCACCCAATATGTTTGTGACCTGGTTGCAAATTGGCGGAGATATTCCTCCAGCATGTCATTGAACCGGTCTGTTTGATCATGTGTTTTCTAATGATGATGGCTTGAGTTGTAACTCAATTTGGATCCGAGGCAACTGAAGAGTTGGGTCCAAAACTTGCTAGTGAAGCGTGGGTCGTAGTCACTAATGATGTTGCTGGGCATACCCCATTGTTTGACAACATGAGAGAAGAAGAGTCGAGCTGTATCTTCTGCTGATATGTTCTGTGGGGCTGCGATGAAGGTAGCATACTTGGAAAACTGGTCTACTACCACCATGATGGTTGCATGATTGCCGACCTTGGGTAATCCTGTGATGAAATTCAGGGAAATGCTTTCCCAAGGTCTTTGTGGGACAGGTAGCGGCTCCAAGAGTCCCGCTTGTGCTGAGTGATCCGACTTGTCCTTTTGGAATGCTTGACAAGTCTTCACACAATGAGGGGCGCCATGAGTTGTTGGACCCCGATGATGTGATGCCTGTTTGATGACGTTGAGGGCAGCCGGAACCGTGGGTTCAGGTCTGTTGGTTCCCTCCTTAAACTGCATGGCCGTGATGTTTCCAGCGGCCATCTTCTTGGATATGCATGGTATGGTGTGGGGTTTGGCCCCGTTGTCTCCCATCATTAGGAGCATGTTGGCATATGGTACCGGGATGGTGTTGGTCTGCCTGAGGAATTCCAATCCCACTATCAGTTCGAAGTCATCGATGATAGCTATGCGTAGGTCGAATATTCCCTTGTATGGGCCAAGCTGGATTGGCGCTTCTTTGGCTATTCCACTCACTTGCTGAGATGGAGAGTTGATAGCCTTGACACGACCCTTGCATTTTTGCACTGCTAAACCGAGGCGTTGCACCTGAGTTGAGGCCAGGTAGTTGTGGCTAGCACCCGTGTCTATCAATGCCCGAATAGGTCTGCCGTTTACTTTCATGTCGACGAACATTAAGGTCCTCTTTTGTGATGTGGGAGGCCTCTCGTTCGCCTTTCCTTTCCCTTTCTTGTCGATTGGGAATGCCTTCTTCTTGGGGTTGCCAGAACTGGTTCCCGCCAAGGTATCATGAATGGAGCCAACAAATGCGTTGAAGGCCCCTACCTGCTCTTCGCCGGATGAGCCGTCATGATCTGACTCATCATCGTCAACAGTTTGTTGAGCATTGATCTGTGTATTGGGGCATTGATTGTTCCAATGTTCCCCGCCGCAATGACGGCATTCTGATGGGGGCTTTCTCCCCTGATTGTTGTTGACTGATGCAGTAGTGTTACTGCTTGAGGGAGGAGTCTTGGATTTGGATGCACCTCGATCTCCTCCGTTTCTGTTGGGGCCACCGTTGCTAGGTTGGCTCCCGTTGTATCCCCCTCGAACAGGCGGCTGGGGCCTATCCTTCTGAGTTTCCAACTGATAATCCCCAAGGCAGTCAGCAGCTTGAATGGCCTTGGAGGGTATCTACCCGTTGTCTTTGCAGTTCCATACGAGCATGAGGTTTCAAACCTTCTATGAATGCGAACAGTTTGTCTTTGTCCCCCATATCCCGTATGTTTAGCATGAGTGCGGAAAATTCACGCACGTAGTCCCGTACCGACCTGGTGTGGCGGAGTTCACGCAACTTTCTTCGTGCATTGTATTCCACATTTTCGGGGAAGAACTGTAGGCGTATGGCGGCCTTCAGTTCTGCCCATGTCTGGAAAATATCTTCACCGGCCCTGATGGCTTCGTATTTGACTCGCCACCAGAGTTTTGCATCACCCTGAAGATACATGGCAACAGTTGCTACCTTTTTGGATTCTTCCAAATGTCCAACGGCATCGAAGTATTGTTCGATGTCGAAGATGAAGTTTTCCACTTCTTTAGCATCCCGGGCTCCGTTGTATGGATTGGGCTCCGAAATTTTCAGCTTTTGTGGAATGGGGCCAATGTTCATGGCACCCCTGATGTGGTTTTCGCCTCCTTTGAGCAGGCTTTGAAGGGCAGCATTGACAACATTGAGCTGGCCTGTCAAGTTGTCTATGGTTTGCTGCATGACTGTCAGTCTGTCTGCCTCTAGTTCCCGATGGGCTAAATCCTCGGCACGCTCCTGTTGGAGGTCCTCGAATTGGCCATGAATTTTGGTTGCCTCGACGGCAGCCGTTTGCCGGTCTTCCTCAGAGTCTTGACTGATGTTTGCTATGTCATTTTTGGCCTGCCGCATTCTGCGGTCCAGGTCGTCCAACCTTTGCACTAGGCTGGTTTTTAGATCAGGCAACGTATCCACGATGGGCCATAATGCGTCAACCGTCTCTTCTAGGGTCGTGATGCGATCCCCGTTATTCACCATGGTCAGAAATGGTGATGATGATGGCAATGAGTTCCCTCGTCCGATGTCGAGCCTAGGCTCTGATACCAACTGTTACGCGGCGCCTTCCTGATGTTCCTTGGAAGGGCGACGTAAGGCTAAGCAACCGATGTCAGTGCGGTTGCTATGCGCCAACTAAGGTCCTCGCCGTACGCTAGACTAGATTGTCAGTGCCGTACGGGAAAACCAATGTCGTAAGCAATTGAGCAGCGGAAAATGAGCAACTGATGATGAAAGCTGATGATTGTATTGATGATGATGATGAAAGCTATTACAAGATGCAATGCGGTGTCGGGGGGGAGAGACACCAGTACAGAGAATTGTTTGAATGCTTGAATGTTTGAATGCTTTGGTCCCCCTTAATAATGCTTAAAAAAAATAAACCAAAGTTACAAGAGTTGACCTAAGAAAGCTGTAGAAACACACTGAAAATGAATGAAGTAAAACTACTCTATAATTACAATGAAAAGGACTTAGTCTTCTATGGAAGCAAGTCCGATGGCAGCAACTTTGTCTTGAGCAGTAGGGTCTGCGCGTGCGGCACTATTTGGATCTGCCAGCGGCGGGGCGCTGTGCTTGGCATTAGGTCTGCGCGCGGGGCACTGTCTGGGTGTGCGGTGCTGTTGGCAACATGATAATTTGTGCGTGCGGCATTGTCGGTGCGCGCGGCGTTGATGGCATTGACCAGCCGCTGGGTGCTGGTATTGATTATCGGTGAGGCAACAGAGGCGCATGCTCGCTTGTCACTTGGCGCTGCCGAGACCACGGGGCCGACCGTGGCGCTAGGCGTTGGAAGGCTTGCCGGGACGCCACTAGGCGCGTCCAAGGGGTCATGGGTCGATGATGGAAAGCAGCCCATGACAGTAAGTTGATAGGCGACCTCACAATTTGTATCTTACTTATCATAAGGGACGAATTTAATGTTTTGACTATCAAATTCAACTTAGGATAGTCAATTGAGGGAGTAGCATTTATTTAAGGGAAAAGGGCCAAATCCCCTCTACTTTCATATATTGTCTATATTTAACCTCTGTTATACTATCGGGCCAAATTTATCTCTACCGTTATACTATCGGGCCAAATTTACCCCTACAATCAGCAAACTTTTAAAAATACCTCTTGATCTTTTAAGTAATCCAAAATCTCCCAAATTCCTTTTATTTAAATTACTTGTTGTTCTTCTTGATCCACTATTTTTTAAATAATTGGCATTTACCTGCTTTCTGTATTAGAGAAAAAAATATTAAATAATACAACCGAATAAACAAAGTATAGTAAATTGAAAAATCTAAATTAGGTAGTTTTTATAAATTCTAAAAGTATTTACAACATCCCAATTTTAATGAATTCATTGCACCAAATGTATGGAGAGTTTGCTAATATTAGTGATTGAAGTTGAAATTCCTCGGAGACTTTCATTGTCTAATTCAACTTTGCTTTAATTAAATGCCTACATATTGTGTACTCTTAAGTTAGTCGATCGAACTATATACTAACCATGCAATGACAAAATATATTTGAATATACATGTACATACATGATAATCAGCTGCATATAATACACAATAAATAGACCCACTAAATTCTACAGTATGTATATGATTGAAAAATAAATAAAATTCTAAACCAATTTTATTTATTACAAGAAGAGAAATGGGTGCATTGGTAATTAAAAATAATTATGAATAATTTGTATAGTCTAATAACTTTAGCATTCACATCAATAGTAATTTTTGAAAATAATGGAGCAAGAAGAACAACAAGTGATTTAAATAAAAAGAATTTGGGAGATTTTGGATTACTTAACAGATCAAGGGATATTTTTAAAAATTTGCTGATTGTAGGGGTAAATTTGGCCCGATAGTATAACGGTAGAGATAAATTTGGCACATGGTATAACGGAGGTTAAATATAGACAATATATGAAAGTAGATGGGTATATTTGGCCCTTTTCCCTTTATTTAATGATAGGATGGAAAGGTCAGATGCCTTGCTCTCAATCTTAGGGTTGTGATGATAATGTGAGACGAATACTAGCTTCTTATGCGGCATGAGTGTGTGGTTGTCCGACTTGACACTCTGAAAAAACTCTATTTGTGGCATTGGCATTGAGTTGTCCTTCGTTTTAATGCCTAAAGAACCTCTAATGGGAGCATTGGCGCGATGATGCAGCTAACGACACGTGTCTTTGGGCGTTAGAGGCCCCTACTACGAGTCGGCAAGTGAATAGCAAGCGCTGGCAATGCTTCTAGCCTGGTCCAGCTACGAGCTATTTAACTTGACAACTTCAATATACATTGTTGGAGCTAGAATCACCACGGTTGTTGGCAGCAAACTTGCCCTGCAAGTCATTTAACTTCACAAAGTCGAACTAGAGTCGAGCTCAACAAGGTTTTTTCCCTACTTTCTGCTAAGCTCGTTCCCTTGATTGTGGTTTTGCTTGATAGAAGTAAGTAGGTACAGCGAAAGTCTAGTACCTAACAATTCAAAATTATCATGTATGTGCTCAAGCAACTAAACTAAGGGAAGTGAAGGACCTATAATATAGTTTTGCATTCTTTGAATTAACCAAGTCTAGGAAAAAAGCATTGTTTATAGTTGGTTTTACTGGTGTCCCCCTCCTAATTGAGATAATGGGATAAAGAACACTTCACACTGCAGGCTTTCCCTTTTCGTCACATTTGTTTACATGTTCTAAAACTCATTAGCCTTTTTTAAAAATTATTCCTCAAACTAATTACAAGAAATATACTGATTAAGGCACTTGCTCTAATTAAGCTATCACATTTCAAGAAGCCTCATCTGATTCTTCAGATTATACCTACACCTTTTCTTAGTATTTTACAGTTAACCATATTCTTTTTGATACTAGAAAGTAGAAACTATTTAAAATTTTCTAAATCTATATTATGTCACCTATGATTTGTCAATTTTTTCTGAAGTCGTGTCCGGAAACTTTCAGATTTTTTCACTTTTGATCCATTAAGGCTTGTCGACTTAAGTCTGCCTTTAAAGTTATTCATCTGTCTTCTCTCCACTATTGTCTTCTTCTCAATATTTGTCCCACATTTGTTTCAATTAATATAGACAAAAATAAGGGCATCGGAAAATCATCTCTCTTTCTCCTCCTTTCATACTGTACTCTCTAGTTTGTACCGTCTACTCTGTAAGCAAAAACTATGTACAAAAAATAACATTTGTGATGGAGAATTGTCACAATTCCATTTCAAATTCGAGTATTAGCAACAACAAAAAAATAAAAAAATAAAAAAAAGTGACGGAAGAATAAAACTGACACAAATTGATTCCGTCACAATTGTGTTCTGGTACTGCATGATGTTTGCATCAAATAGAAGTATGTATATTCAGATCAATTAAACGTGATGCCTACACTAAGTGCATATTTGATTTTAGTTTTGTTTGACAAAATGAAAAGAATTAAGGGTCACCGATAAGTAGACAAATAATCGATAAGTAGAGAACCAAATAATATTTCCTCCTAATGGTCCTATTCCAAGTTCCATTTTTTTCTCAGAAATCACCTACAATCTCTACTCCAATGTCACTAAAACCACAAAACATAAAGAAGTAATTTTGCAGCAAAGGTAAGTTCTCTACATGAGTTTTTTGACAATGGTGGTGTCGATGTCAGCTAGTGCGCACCTCAGCTATACTGCTATCTTCTACCAGCACAGATACTGAATTACTTTCATCATAACTGAACAACTCAGGCTGAATCTTGTGTCTACAAACAGGACAAAATGGCTGCTTGGACAGCCAAAGATCAAGACATTCTAGGTGGAATCCATGGTTGCAACCAGGAACCAACCTTGCAAGTTCCTCATTTTCAATCACATCCAAGCAAATTGCACAATCATTGCCAGAACTCAAATCTTTTCCAGTGAACTTAGGGAGTTTTTCAAGCTGCACATCAGAGAGTCCGTCTTTCTGGGCGGATTTAACAGGCCGAGAAGGGTGGTCCCTACTAGTTGTTCTTGAAACTACGTAGAGGTAGAAGAAGAAGAGGAAAGCCATGAAGACGAAAGGTAAACAAAACAGTAGGTACAAAGAGACAGCCATTTTTTTTTAAAGGAAAATGGTGGAGTGAAGTTCAAGAAGTTGTTTAAATTTGTAAAAGGGGCTCTCAGAATTTAGAGTGTTGTTTGATCAGAAATGGGTTGTTGATGAAATGGCTTAAATGTGTCCTTTTCTTGCAGGAGGGAGTATAACGGCTACAGCATTGGGAAATTGGAAGACAAAGAAAGGATAGAAAGAAGACAAAAATTGATATTGCTAGTATTAATAGTGTTTGAAACTATTTATTCTTTACGAGGTTTGTCTAGGGAGGATGAAATTGAATGAATTGCACCAGTAAGGAATAAGTACCTTAGATGAATCAGCATCACACCATTTCATTGGGGAAATCATCTCCTACATAACATGTACCCAAAGTCACAATTTAAAAAGTTACTCCCTTCGTCCCATTTTTTAATTGTCGTTTTAGATCTTTTTATGTCCATTAAGAAAACAATAAATATAGTATAATTTACTAAGTTATCCTTATTAAATGCTTTTTGAGTTTTGAATAGTATTAAAAAGAACTACAACTTTAATATTAAGGGCATAGTTAGAAACAATTAATAAATTTAATCTTGAATTTCTAAAGTGACAATTATTTTGGGACAAATTTATTGAGCTAAAGCGACAGTTTGGGAAGAAATAACTAAGTGCAAACAGAGGCGGACATAGGATTTGAAGGTCATGGGTGCAATTTTGGATTCAACCAAGATCTGCTTTGTATATAGGGTGTCCACTACTAATATATTGCTATTCTCTAAAGACATGTACATGTATACATGAAATTTTTGTCGAACTTTACGGGTGCCAGTGACCCCTCTATGTATAATATAGGTCCGCCTCTGGGTGCAAACAAGTGAACCTGAAAGCTTTGACATGACAGATTGATTCTTTTTCGAGCAAATGCACAGCCATTGTTTTTTTGCAGATCATAGTAAATCTTACGATTTGAAGAGCCAAAATAATGAGGATCAACTTCAAAATGCTTAGAATTGGATGAAGCTAACTAAACCAATGTGTCCGTAGCAGAATGTTCTCTTCTTTGGCTTTTTCCACACGGAATTGATGAGCTATATAAAGACAACTTCTTTTTACGCCATGCTTTGTTATCTTTTCGGCAACTAATACTACGTCATCCAAACTCTTTCCTCCACCTTAGTCTGCTTAATAACTGGATTTTTGCCCTCCAGGAATGCTAAACAGAAACTAAAGCATTATTTCAACAGTGCTGGTAACTGAAGTTTAATATGTCGAAAAGCTGGTTTGAATCAATACCAATATTTGAACTCAAACTGTCTACAGATATCATCCAACATTATTGTGTCCTCCCTTTTACCTAGGAAGTCCAGCTATATATCAAAAAAAACAAATAGAGGAAGTCCTTTGACTTGTTTGTGCTATCTCGCTTTCCACTTAAACCAACTCTGAGGGAATATCAGGGTTTAGCTTGCAAAGCCAAACTCGTGTAATCGACTAGACTTGATTGATTTGGGAAGCTCAATTCCCTCATCTGGAATTATCTTCCCCCCTTCTTGATTAATAAGTTTAACCTCGTGAATGATCTTGCCTAATGCACAGTTCCAAAAGGGGCTGAGTTGAATTTGAAGTGAATTCAGAATCCACTCCATCTTCTAGGCCAAATATACAGCACACAAGAAATATCCCTAAGCTCCGAACACTCTCCTCAGTATCATATATTAGAATATGTCTTCATTTTTTTTGTTTCATCAAGAAATTATGCTATCATTCAAAGCGTTTCTTGCAATTCAGCAACCAATAAAGAGAGATGAAGCTTCTCTGCCGCATATCCAACGTGCTTTGATACATTTCACGAGATGCTTTCACACGTGACAAGGAAATTTCTCTTGCGAAGCCCTTAAAAAGGAAGATACTAGATGCTATGGGATATACCTTAGGATACCTTATGTAGGACTTGAGAATTTGACTTCATACTATACTAGAGCTTCCCTAGAACCGCAGCAGACACTATAGTTAGCTAGTAGAGCACCAGGTTGAGAGCTGGAAGGAAGAGGCTGTGGGAAACGGCACACTTGTGTAGCTTCTACACAATTCTATAGCTGCATATGCACGTTGTTTAACCAGCCAGCAAGCTACA
Source organism: Nicotiana tomentosiformis (assembly GCF_000390325.3). NCBI lineage: Eukaryota > Viridiplantae > Streptophyta > Magnoliopsida > Solanales > Solanaceae > Nicotiana > Nicotiana tomentosiformis. Next base: position 98,164,153 of record NC_090819.1, on the reverse strand, counting down.
TCTCTATCATTCAAGATTGCCAGCTACAACTGGAAAAGGTTGAGAACACAGAAAAGCACTTTGGATTATAAGATATCATTCAAGGTGTTGCTATCCTCAGAAGACACAAGGCACCTTGTTTCACAAGACAACAGATAAAGATATTACTATATCAGTAGACCAGACCATCCAAAAACAGCCTGTTTTCTACCACCAAAAAGTATCATTCAAGTAATCAGTATTCGTAAAACTCAGTCCTGGGGCTAACCAAGGGGTAAACAAACAAATGGAAACAATTCCACATCAACATTCCATGAAATGACACATGGAGAGTTCGAAAGATTAGCAAGGGAGGGGAGATCCACCGAAGCAATGAGCAAAAACTAGGACACTTCGAAAACAAATCCACAGCAACATTCTCGTCCATTTAGATGACAAATAAGTTCTGCAATAGCTGACTTACGATCTAAACTCCTACATCATGGAAAATGGTAAAAAGTACGCCAAAACACAGATAAATGCAAAACAAAACTTATGCAGATCCGAACTAAGCATGTTTCCATCAAAACCTCCCGCCAAGCTGAACCATCTTGCATGCTTACAGCTTGTCCTCAAACTCAGACAGAGGAGTCACTGCCTGCTTCAAACCCTTCCTCTTGCGGATATCAAGGACGAGTTGATGAGCTTGTGTACCAGCGTCCAATGGATCAGATGACATCATGTCCCAATGATCAAACACACATTGTGGGAAAGCTTGACCAGAAGTAGCTGCCCTCAAGGTACCTGAGAATCCAAACGACTCGATGACAGGAAGGTATGCCTTGATGTTGTAAAGAGGGGTCCCTGGCCTCTGCATCTCCTCGAACACATGTCCACGCTTCTGGTTCAGAACACCATAGATGCCACCAAGGGCTTGCTCTGGAGCCTGAATCTCCACAAGGTAAACCGGCTCCAACAGGCGGGGCTTGGCGGTAAGCTGAGATGCATAGATAACCCTCCTAGCAGTGGGAATAACTTGGCCACCACCCCTGTGAATAGCATCAGCATGAAGAACAACATCACAGACTTCAAAGCAAATACCTCTCATGTTCTCTTCAGCCAATGCACCTTCCTTGGAAGCCCACTGGAAACCAGCAACAACAGAATCCTTAATTTCATTCAGGTACTGAACTCCCTTACACATATCCACCACCATGTTGGGACCAGTTGTCTCTGGACCAAAGCACCAAATTTTCTTTGCAAGATCCTTGTCCCAACCAAACTCCTCAGACAAGATCTTGGAACGAACTTTGGGATCATCCCTAGGGCCAATACGTCCATCGTCAATAGCCTCAGCAAGCCCTTCCTCCATGGGTCTAGCTTCCATGTACAAACGGTTATGCTTGTTAGGAGACTTGCTCATCACAGTCCGACAAGACTTCTCAAGTACAGTCTCACGGAAGGACACAACAGGATCAGACACTATAATCTCAGCACCGCCCATGAAATCATCCTGCAAGTCCTTCAAGCAGATCTCAAGGTGGAGTTCTCCAGCACCAGCAATGATATGCTCTCCAGACTCTTCAATAGAACAAAGAACCATAGGATCAGACTTAGCCAGACGCTTCAACCCTTCGACAAGCTTGGGAAGGTCAGATGCAAGCTTGCACTGAACCGCAACACGCACGACTGGTGAGACAGAAAACTTCATTGCTCTGATTGGATGGGCCTCGACTTCCTTCTCATTGGTCAATGTTGCATTCTTGGTAATAAATTGGTCCAGACCGACCATGGCAACAGTGTTACCACAAGGGACATCCTCAACTGTTTCTTGCTTCTTACCCATCCATATAACAGTTCTCTGCACATTCTTAACATACAAATCTTTCTTTTCACCAGGTACATAGTTAGGACCCATGATTCTGACCTTCATACCAGTACATACCTTACCAGCAAATACACGACCAAAAGCAAAGAATCTACCCTTGTCTGATGCTGGAATCATTTTGGATACATAAAGCATAAGTGGCCCCTCTGGGTCACAGTTCCTGATGGCATTGGCATATTGATCATCAAGAGGTCCCTCGTACAGGTTTTCCACACGGTATCTTTGAGCTGTGGAAGGAGATGGCAGATGAAAGATCATCATTTCCAGAAGAGCAGTACTTGCAGGAAGCCAGGTCTGCATCACACGCTTCATCAGTGCCTTGCCCATCAACTCTTTCTCCTCAGATTTCATGGTTACACCAAGCTTCTGCAACATTGGCCAGAGCTTATCTTTTTGATCGTTCATGCAAGTGTTAATAATCTGCTTGATTGGCTCATAACAGAATTGAACAAACCCACGCTTGCATGTAGCAGACCCGGTGTTTTTGGTGGTCCACTTTTTGGTGGCAGGGTCAAAGAAGTTCTCACCCCACAGCCTTTCCATCATCTTAGACTCGTCAACTCCAAACTTGGAAGCATACATCTTGGCAAAGTTGGTGAGAGTGAAAGCCCACCCATGCAATCCAGCAGAGAAAGCAACAGTACCTTTCTCGGGATAGACCTGGACATCACCGAGAAGGGGATCCTCATATGTAGCCATGATAACATTAGCATTCTCAATAACCCTGGAAAATGTCTGATAAGCCTCCTCTCCATCAACCTGAAGCTCAAGGAAACACCTGTCCATCTTGTTTACAGTCAAGACAGGACGAATCCTTTCACCGAGGGCCTGACGGAGCACAGTCTCTGTCTGGACACAGACACCTTCTACACAGTCAACCACAACAAGTGCACCATCAGTAATACGAAGGGCAGCAGTCACTTCAGATGAGAAGTCAACGTGCCCAGGTGAATCAATGAGGTTGATGAGGTACTCGTTCCCATTTCTCTCTCCCTTGAAGTTCTTCAAGGATTCATCAGTCATCTGATAATATAGTGAAATACCAGTGGACTTGATGGTGATACCACGCTCAGCTTCATCTGCACGTGTATCTGTCATTCTGACATCACCTGCAACTTCCTGAGCAATAATACCAGCAGCCGCCACCAGAGAGTCGGTAAGGGTAGATTTTCCTGTCAGATTAAAGATAATCAGGTAATTAGAGCCAGAGATGTTATGCTATTACCAATACCTCAAATCTGTTCTATGGACAAAAGGAAGAATGGAGAAGAACACTAATGAAATAACACTAAGCAGAACTGTACTACCCAAATATAATGTGATGCTAATGTCAAGATTCACTCCAGGTGATTACTGGGGATCACAATAACATTTCTCTTATTAGACATGAACAAAAAATTCCTCAAGAAAAACTATAATTAAGCAACATCATCAGAGTTATTTCAATTGCTTACCATGGTCCACATGTGCAATAACAGACATATTACGAATGTTATGCTTGAAGTCCATAATGTTTCTAAGCTCTTCAGCTGTGAACTTCACCATCTTGAATACTTGTTAACTGTAACAGCTACAAAATTATTTATGTTCCTGACATTTGAAACCACAACATAAATTAGACTAACCAAAAAGATCCATCAAAACATAGTTTATTACTCCACAAATAAGATCCATGTGGCTAAGCCACCAACTATAATGAAGGTTACAAAATTACGAACGTAAAAAATGTATTCTCATATGCAAACTAGCTATCAAAAGATCCAAACAGAAGAGGTAGAACTAACACATCTCATATGCATGAAGGTTACAAAATTATTACTAGGTAGAATACAAACAGACAAATTCAGATGGTAGTAGATTGAAAATTCAAGTTCAATTATAATTTATATGTATTCTCAGAAAAAAAAATGGTTACACTATAAAGAAACACCAATCCACTAAAAGACAGCTCCATGCATCAGTCATCAAAACAAAAAAAAAAGCTAATCGGCGAGATACATACAGAACAAAAATAACACATCATATTTGCATGAAGCCTATAAAACCACACAGAGCAGAAACAGACGGTCTATTATTCACGTTTTTTCCCAAATACAACCACTAGTAATCCATCGTGCTTGCAAAATATGCAAACTAGCTAAACAGTCTTATAGCATATATCTCTCCATAACAGATATCATCGACAATCGAAAACTCAATTTTAACACAAACATAGACATATATATATATATATATATATATATACACAGAGACACATATATAAACAAGCGCGCACACACACGTGCACACACACACACACACACACACACACACACACATATATATATATATATATGAAATCATCAGAAATGAAAAAACTCTATCACAAGTTTATGCGAGAAAAAGAGAACTTCAATAGTATTAAATGAACTCAATACCAAAGAAAACATCAAACTTCCTAAAACGCAACAATGAATCCATAAGCTTCCAGCTTACGAACGTAAAAACAAAAGCATCACATGAAAAAAAAACATGAACAGAACTGCAAATAAACAGCAGATCTGAGCTAGATCTAGATATATCAACCTATCAAAAGCACTACAATAAGATTCATAAAGATAATTCAATACATATAGTGAATTTACCAGAGAAAAGTGAAATCGCAACACAAATCAAACAATAATCGTGAAAAAAAAAAGAGAATCGGAAAGAATTGTACAAATCTTAGTCAGACAGAGAAATAAAGTAGAGTCTTACTGAATATAGAGAGAAGTAGGCGGCGACTATTGTGATTGTGAGACCTTACAATTCTGCCGCTATGATAAGCTGAGGTTTCGCATTGTGCGATGGTATATACCCTGTCTTTATGGGCCGCAGCTGACTTAGAGCCAGCATTTTGGGCCACGTTACAATCTGGAATGGGCCTTTAGTCGATCCATCAGAACTTTTTGATTGGCCCATGGTCCAAGCAAGAGAAGACTCGTACTAATCAAGAAGAATTAAAAGGAAATTTCTGAAACCACTATTGTTTAGTGGCTATTAACTTCTTATAGTTACCATATACATAATTACTATTCAATTATTACGGTAGTGTATTCGATGTATTCGCGTTGTTGTATTCATGAATACAACAGCAAAAGGCGCCTAAAATCTAGGGGTGGGTGTCGGTCGGTTCGGTCGGTTATTATGAAAGTACGGTTTGGTTTTTTGGTTTTCGATTTTGTAATATTAATAACCAAATCAAACCAAAGTATTTACGGTTCGGTGCGATTTTTTCAAAGTTAGGTTCGGTTATTTCCGGTTTATTTTTTCGGTTTTAAACGGTTGAAGGAAATTTTATGCTTCTCTGGCAAAAGGAAATAGATTGTCATAATGAATGAATAGAAAAGAAGATATTGGTCTAACAACCATTGCACATAACAGAGACGATATTCTCAGTTCTCATGCAATAAACAAGGTTGGAATTTATTTGTTTTTCGTCCAGCCCAGCAAATTGTCATTTTGAGATAGAGTTCTCACAATATCACTCTAATTGTCATTTTGAGGATATATATTCTCAGTTCTTATGCAATAAACAAGCCTGAAAATGCTGCAAAGTCATCAAAAGAAACTAGTGTAACATTCTGGTGATCACTAAAGAGGAGGATATTTGAAACTACACTATAAATGAAACCAAGAATAGAGAACAAGCACATACAGAACAGGGAGGCCTTTAGTGCAAATAGAACACAGCAGCTATCTAAGTAGCAAAATATTGCACAGTTCAGCAGTGGCAAATTAGTCCAAAACAGTTTAACACAGTGGCAAATCTAGCAGCTACCAAAGTCCAAAATAAGTCTAGAAATACCATCACCAAACAACAAAACAGTGGCAAACTAGTCACAAGCCACAAGCCACAAAGTAAGTCTAGAAAATAATACTTAAAGTCTTAAATACGAATCACTAGATGAGGCATGAGACACTTCTTAATATGTTTCACTAAGCCATAAGTGCCATAATACTTTGGATGACAATTATAAACTCGATCACAATGAAGACACTTTGCTTTACGGGCTTCTTCATTTACTTCAACTAGCTCAAAATGTTCCCAGATAGGCAATCTAGCTTTAGGACCACAAGGCATAGTTAAACCTACAAAAAAAAAAGATCACAAGTTAATAAAATATTTTTAATTATAAATAACAGAAGAATATCATAAAATAAGGAAATCTTTAAACTGACCACATGTTCAAACTATGCATCAACAATGTTAGTATCTCTTTCAACAATGCAAGTTTCTCTTCCGCTCGTTACATAAACATTCTCATCTAAATCGGAAAAATGGAGTTAACGTGATATGATTAACAAAATTACTACAACGCCATAGACTAAGACATTTTCTTTCTTCATAAACTTAAACTTGACTTTGAGCTTTCATATACTGGAGTGTTCTCAATCACATTTTTTGGCAACAATAATTGTTCAAAATTATTCCAAGGAAAAAAAGAACTAAAACACAAAAAAAGAAGCCTTATCTTAATAAAAAAATCAACCAAAGAAATCTTGAATACCTTTTTCCAGCAAAAACTAAATCAGAAAGTTCGGCCAAAACGGCATTAACAGTGAGCAAAACTGCAAAATGACACTGGACCCAACTCAACTCAGAACTCAGGAGAAGTCGCACTAATCTGAGGAAGAAGGATGAGCGACGAGCTGAGGAAGAAGGCGTCACAGTCGAGCTGAGGAAGAAGGCAGCAGTCGCACAGAGCTGAGGAAGAAGGCAGCAGTCGCAGAGCTGAGGAAAAACCCTAAATCTAATTTTTGATTTAGGTTTGGGAAATGGGAATTGGGAAGTAAGTGACTAAGTGTAACGTATCAAACTATCAATAAGTTTGGGTAAATTGGGCTTCAAAGTTCAAATGGGTATTGGACTATTGGGCTTCAGCCTAAAATGGGTAATAAGTTTTGGACTCTCAAAAGAACCCACATGTTCAAACCTATTTTTCTTAATTAATACCCAAAATTTCGATTTTTCGGTTTAACCGAAACACCAAAACCGTAAACCGCACCGAAAAAATAAAAATTAATAATTTAAAAACCGTGCACCGACCGAAAAATCATTTAAACTGAAACCGAAAAACCAAAATTCACGGTTGCCGGTTTTTTCGGTTCGGCCGGTATTATGACCACCCCTACTAAAATCAGGGCAGTCCAGTTGTATGCGCATGTATTCGCGCCATGTATTCATGAATACAGTAACGACAATCACCTTAAAAATAGGTATGTCCAACTGTCTAATGACGGGAATAATATCAATTAGCGTGATACACTCCTAATATAACTCAACAAAATCAATTCTAGCATGCCTCATTATCAATCCAATTAAATAGAATGATTTTTCAGTTGTATATAATTGTTGCATTTAACTTTTTTATTTAGTGTGTTTCAATTTTTTTTTACTGTTGCATTCATTATATTCAATATTTGTATTTACTGTATTCGCTATTTTATATTCAGTGTATTCAAATGTATTTCTATTAATAATATTTTAGTTATTCCTAATACATATTATTATTGTGGTATTCGGTATATTTCATTGATTGTATTCACTGTATTTATATTTGTATTCAGTGTATTTTACCATATTTTACTGTATTTTAAAATTAAATGTATTCACTATTTATATTCTATTTTATTTTAATGTTTGTATTCAATGTATTTCAATATTTATATCATGTATTCATGCATACTGTATGTACAATATGCATGAATATAGGTGTATCCAGTTGTATTAAAAATTATCTTCAAAATACATAAATACAGGCAAAAAATGTATTTATATAAAAATACAATGTGTTTTAGTGAATTTGTACAGAATATAATGTATTTGTATCATTGTATGTAACTAAATAACAAAGAAGAGAAGAAAGTTCGTCGGAGATGGCGTTTTCCGGCCAAGAAGAGAAGAAAGTTTGTCGGATTCGTACAACAAATTTATGATAAGAGTTCATCACATTGCTCATTTTCGTTCAAAAAATTCACTCTTTTCTGTTTCCTGGCTGTCTTCTACTCTATTCTAATATATCGTCGGCCATCTATACTAGAGCGTATATCTTGAGTGGCTCGAAGAGAGAGAGAGAGAGAGAGAGATTCTTCTTTCTCATCGCCCATCAATACTAGGGCTTGAGTTGCTCTAAGAGAGAGAGAAAGAAGAAAAAATACGAGAGAATCGAAGAGAGAGAGATTCTTCTTTCTCGTCAGTCATCAGTACTAGGGCTTGAGTTGCTCGAAGAGAGAGAGGGAAGAGAGAGAGAGAGAGAGAGAGAGAGAGAGAGAGAGAGAGAGAGAGAGAGAAGAAAAAAATTGAGAGAGAATCTTGTGTTAATTGAAAGAAAGATGGAGGAAAAACATAAATAGCGTATTTCATGCCTCAATGGTAGTATATACCATAAATACCTATTTTGCTATAAAATATAAAAGGTAGCTGTTGAAAATAATATTTTAAAATAATTTTGGTTTATAATAAATAGGGTGTATACCTTTGCTATAGGAGGTAAAATTTTCAAGAATTAACCTAAATAGCCGTCCATCAAACCATTTAAATTAAAAAATAGTTGGTAGATATATAATATGATATAATTTATATGTATAATATGTGTATAATTCTGTACAATCAGTATATAATCTATGTATAGTGTCTAAAATGAATAATAAATTCATAAGGTTATTTGTGTAAATATCCAATTAATCTATCTATCTCAAAGGTACGAAAAGAGAGAGACTTGAACTCTCGGTAAACAAAAATCTATATAGCAGCTCCAATGCTTATCTGTACTATTATAAAAATATTGTAATTATCATACTTTAAGGATTAATGAGAATTTTCATTCATTTGCATATTCTTCTCTTTATAGCCAAATTATTCTTACTTGTATTGGAACAATTTTTTTTGATGTGTTTTATACTTGGTTATACTATAAAATAATATTTCTTATCTTCAATTTTTTGTTCTTTCCAGTCTATTTTCTTTAGCTATTTACTAATCTTTGATTCTATCTCTATCATTATTTGTTAATTTCAACTTATGTATTTTGGATCATATCATAAATTGTGAAATTCAATACACGTGGAGTTTAAGATTTGTAGGAAAGAGTATTTCGAGTATTACAAAGAGTAATGGATAAATAGTAATAAGTTTGGTTAAATCAAAAGTGTTTATTGTTAGTTAGTTAGTTGTTATATAAATAAACGTAGTACTACATGGAATATGAGTAGCGTAGGTATTGTATATTTGTCATAAATTGGGGTACTTATATTATAGTTAGGGCACATCAATAATATAATATTTTTTTGTGTATTATTTCTCACATGGTATCAGAGCTGTGACACACATCCGGGAACCAGAACACAGTAGAAAGTCATCGTGCCTCAATTTTTCGGTGACTTTTCACGGCTATCTTGCGTCATCTCTCTCTCCGTCAGTGTTGTGTAAAATCCAACACTATTAAAAGCTTTATATCATCTGGAGACCAAACCCCACTCAACCTCTCCGGCAGAAGCAGCCTCACGCGTCGTTAGAAGCTAGGGTTCCGGCGAGCGCGTGAGCCTACGCGTCGGTTAGTACACCCTTTTCTGGACATTTTTTAGAGAAGTTCCTTGAGGACAGATTAGTCGCCTACAAATTCCGACTCTACCCCTCAAGTTTCATCGCATTCCGACAACTTTTTTTATTTTCTGATGACTGTTTCTGTTTACAGCGGCTACATTGCATTTTTTCTGTTGCTTGTTTACTGTTTCTGTGACCTAACATAATTTTGGGACAAACTTTGCCACCACTTTTGTGTCTTCGTAATTATTTGATCCAATCATGTCTCCCGGACTTGAAGCTTTTGGTTCCAAGAACACTGGAGTTGGAAAATCCAGCCTTTATGATTACTTCTAAACCCCTACTTGGAGGTTCAAATTATTTATTTTAGGTTTCATCTATGGAGTTGTGGCGTAAAGGTCAAGGTGTTCAAGATCACTTAACCAAAAAGGCTAATGAGGGAGATGAAAAGGCCAAAGCACAATGGAAAAATATCGATGCTCAGTTATGCAGAATCTTGTGACGATCTATTGATTCCAAATTGATGCCTTTATTTCGTCCATTCCAGGCATGTCATTTAGTTTGAGAAAAGGCTCGTACTTTATACACTAATGGCATATCTCGTTTCTATGATGTGATATCGCGGATGACGAATTTGAAGAAACAGGAATTGGATTTGTCGACTTACTTGGGACAAGTACATGCAGTCATGGAAGAATTTGAGAAGTTGATGCCAGTTTCTACTAGTGTTGAAAAGCAACAAGAGCAACAACAAAAGATGTTTCTAGTTCTTACACTCGATGGACTTCCTAATGATCTTGATTCAGTGCATGATCAGATTTTGGCTAGTCCGATTGTCTCTACAGTTGATAAATTGTTCTCTCGATTACTTCGCCTTAATGCAACACCAAGTCACCTAATGATTTCATCACAGACACTTGACTCCTCTGTTCTCGCATCCTAAACAGTTAAAAATCGGGCATCTCAAACTATGGAGAATAGACGAGGAGGAGGTCGTTTTGGAAGATCTAGACCCAAGTGTTCATATTGTCATAAACTTGGACACACTCATGAAGTATGTTATTCTTTACATGGTCGACCACCTAAAATGCTTATGTTGCTCAGACCAAGACTACAGATAACCAGTGATTTTCTTTATTTGAAGGGGAATATAATAAGTTCCTTCAGTATAGAGCAAGTAAGCAGACATCTCCACAAGTAGTCTCGGTTGCTCAGACTGATACTTCTGTTGCTAGTAATTCTTTTGCTTGTGTTTCCTAGTCTAGTACCCTTGGACCATGGGTCATGGACTCAGGCGCTTCTGATCATATCTCTGGTAATAAATTACTTTTGTCGAATATTGTGTATTCACAGTCTCTTCCCACTGTTACTTTAGCTAATAGGTTTCAAACTAAAGCAAAAGGAGTTGGACAAGCTAATCCCCTATCTTCTGTCACTCTAGATTCCGTCCTTTATGTCCATGTCTGTCCTTTTAATCTTGCATCTGTTAGTCGTTTGACTCGTACCCTCCATTGTGGTATATATTTTATTAATGATTCTTTTATTATGCAGGACTACATTACGGGACAGACGATTGGCATAGGGCGTGAGTCAGAAGGTCTTTACTATCTTGACTCACTAAATCGCTCCACAGCATGTCTAGTTACAGATCCTCCAAACCTAATTCACAATTGTTTAGGACATCCGAGTTTATCCAAGCTTCAGAAGATGGTGCCTAGTTTGTCTACATTAGATTGTGAGTCGTGTTAGCTTGGGAAACATACTCGAGTCTCCTTTCCTCGTAGTGTTGAGAGCCAAGCAGAGTCTATTTTCTCTTTAGTTCATTCTGATCTGTGGGGTCATAGTAGAGTCAGTTCAATCTTGGGATTTTGTTATTTTGTTAGTTTCATTGATGATTATTCAAGATGTACTTGGCTTTTTTTAATGAAAGATCGTTCTGAGTTGTTTTCAATATTCCAGAATTTTTGTCCTGAAATCAATAATCAATTTGGTGTCTTTATTCGCACTTTTCGTAGTGATAATGCCTTAGAATATTTATTCTCTCAGTTTAAGCAGTTTATGACTTCTCAAGGAATTATTCATCAGACATCTTGTCCATATACCCCTCAGTAAAATAGGGTTGCAGAGAAAAAGAATAGGCACATCATTGAGACTACTCGTACACTTCTCATTGAATCTCGTGTTTCATTGCGTTTTTTGGGGCGGTGCAGTTCTCACAACCTGTTATTTGATTAATGGTATGCCTTTATCTCCCATCCAGAATTAGATTCCGTATTCAGTATTGTTTCCCCAATCACCCTTATACTCCCCCCCCTCCCGTTTTTTTGGGAGCACGTGTTTCATTCATAACTTAGCCCCTGGGAAAGATAATGTCACGACCCAAAACTAACCCCTGTCGTGATGGTGCCTATCGTGGATCTAGGAAAGCCGACTCATTTCCAAAACAAACCAATATTTTCATTTTAAAGATAATTTCAAGGTTATTTAACATAAAACCTCTATTTAAAAAGTTCAAATTAAAGAAAAACAAAAGTGCGAAAAAGAAAAGCCCGACATCGGGGTATCACCAGTCATGAGCATATACTACAATCTGTCTAACAATATCAAGGCTAACTCAGCTCGAAAAATAGCTAAATACAACTAGAGGAAGAATAGAGGGAGAAGAGCAGGGGCTGCGATCGCCAAACAGCTACCTTGCTATCTCCAAGAAAATCTGCAACCAGAACACTCAATAACCGTTGCCGTGTCTAGCTACACCTGAATCTGCACACAAGGTGCAGGGAGTAACGTGAGTACGCCAACTCAGTAAGTAACAACAATAAATAAAGAATGAGCAGTAGTGACGAGCAATTACCCTACCCTCCTGCATCAAAACATAACCAATGCCTATCCTCGAGGCATAGGCATAGGCAATTACCCTACCCTCCTGCATCAAAACATAACCAATGCCTATCCTCGAGGCATCACAATACACGGTGTAAGAACCTGAAGCTGATGGCAGAACTAACACTGGAGCTGTGGTCAAAGCAGTCTTGAGCTTCTGAAAGCTCTCTTCACATTCATCCGACCACCTAAATGGAGCACCATTTCGGGTCAATTTGGTCAAGGGCGATGCAATAGATGAAAATCCCTCCACAAAGCGACGGTAGTAACCTGCCAAGCCAAGAAAGCTCCTAATCTCCGTGGGTTAGGACGGTCTGAGCCAACTCTGCACCGCCTCTATCTTATTCGGATCCACCTGAATACCCTCACTAGACACCACGTGCCCCAAGAATGCTACTGAACTGAGCCAAAACTCGCATTTGGAGAACTTTGCATAAAGCTTCTCCTCCCTCAATCTCTGTAATACAATCTTCAAATGCTGGGCGTGCTCCTCCTGGCTACGAGAGTACACCAAGACGTCATCAATGAATACAACAACGAATGAGTCCAAATAGGGCTGAAATACACTGTTCATCAAATGCATGAATGCTGCTGGGGCATTGGTCAGCCCAAAAGACATCACCAAGAACTCATAATGGCCATATCGGGTTTTGAAAGCTTTTTTAAGAATATCTGAATCTCGAATCTTCAGCTGGTGATAACCGGACCTCAAATCAATCTTGGAGAACACCCTCGCTCCCTGAAACTGGTCGAATAAATAATCAATGCGAGGCAAAGGATACCTATTCTTGACCGTGACCTTGTTCAACTGCCTGTAATCAATACACATTCTCATGTAACCATCCTTCTTCTTCACAAATAGAATCGGTGCACCCCAAAATGACACACTAGGCCGAATAAACCCCTTATCAAGGAGTTCCTGAAGTTGTTCTTTCAATTCCTTCAACTCCGCCGGTGCCATACTATATGGTGGAATAGAAATGGGCTGAGTGCCAGACACCAAATCAATACCAAAGTCAATATCCTTGTCAGGCGGCATGCCCGGCAGGTCTGCATGAAACACATTCGAAAAATCACGTACTACCGGAACATAATCAATGACGGGGGTCTCTGCACTAACATCCCTCACAAAAGCCAAATAAGATAGGCAACCCTTCTCAACCATGCGCTGAGCCTTCAAATATGAAATCACCCTACTTGGTACATAATCCATAGAACCGCTCCACTCAACCCTCGGAATTCCCGGCATAGCCAACGTCACCGTCTTAGCGTGACAATCTAGAATAGCATGACATGGAGATAACCAATCCATACCCATATCACGTCAAAGTCAACCATACTGAGCAACAATAGATCCACTCGGGTCTCCAGACCCCCAATTGTCACCGCACATGACCGATATACGCGGTCCACAATAATAGTATCGCCCACAAGAGTAGATGCATGTACAGATGAAACTAAGGACTCACGGGGCATATCCAAAAAATGAGCGAAATACGAGGAAACATATGAATACGTGGAACCAGGGTCAAATAATATTGAGGCATCTCTGTGACAAACTGAGACAATACTTGTAATCACAGCATCTAAAGCAATAGCATCTGGTCTGGCAGGGAGAGCATAGAAACGGGCCTGACTACCCCCTGATCTGCCTCCCCTTCTAGGGCGACCCCTAGCTGACTGACCTCCACCCCGAGCTGACTGAGCGGGTGGTGAGGTAGCTGGTGCTGTAGTTGGAGGCTGACTCCTCTGCTGAGATAGACCTTTATGATGACGAGGATACTGCCTCCACATATGCCCAAGCTCCCCACACTCAAAATAATTCCCTGGTGCTGGCGGCGGAAACTGAAGGGAACCCCTAGCACCGGGATGACTGGTAGAAGAACCTGGCATGGAAGAGCCCTGAACAGGTGGAGCACGAGACGAACTTTGAACTGGAAGGGCACTAAGTGATGAGTGGCCCTGATGAGAATTGTGAGAACTATGGCCAGATGATGCAGCCCTATGAAATGGCCGAGCTGACTGAGCCTGTCTGAAATGACGACCTCTACCGTGCTAGAACTAAACCCCAAAAGGAGCACCGCTGAATCCACCCTAACCACGAGGCCTCTTGGCCTCCCGATCAACCCTCTTCTGACCGTGAACCATCTTAATCTGCCGAGCAATGTCGATAACCTCATCAAAGGTAGCACCCAAAACCCGTTCCCTGGTCATGAGCAACTGTAGCTGATAAGTGAGGCCATCAATAAACCTCATGATCCTCTCTCTGTCCGTGGGAACCAACCAGATAGCATGACGGGCCAACTCGGAGAACCGCATCTCATACTGCGTCACAGACATATCACCCTGGCAGAGCCGCTCAAACTATCTACGCAGCTCCTATCTGCGGGATCGAGGCATGAACTTCTCCAAAAAGACAACGGAGAACTGCTGCCAAGTAAGGCGTGTTGCGCCAACAGGCCTACGCCTCTCGTAAGTCTCCCACCATCTGAGTGCAGTCCCAGAAAACTGAAAGGTAGTGAATGAGACCCCACAAGTCTCCAAAATACCAGTAGTACGGAGTATCCTCCGACACCTGTCCAAAAAGTCCTGAGCATCCTCTCTCTCTGTGCCACTGAAAGATGGTGACCAGAGTCTCCTAAACCTCTCCAACCTACGCTGATCATCCTCAGGCATAGTAGGAACCACATAATCCTGAGCAACAGCAACTGGCTGGGCTGGTGGTGGCTCCGGTGTCTGAAGTCCCTGAATAAACTGCTCGGGTGTGTGAGCGACAGGAGTCTGAGTGCCTCCCCTGGCCTGAGAAGTGGCTGCGGTCGTCGAAATAGAGACCACCTGAGCAAGGCCAGTACACGCTGTCAGAATCTGAGCTAGGGCCTCTTGAAGGCCTGGAATCTCAATAGGCACATGTGGTGCCTGAGCTGGTGTATCAACAACTGGAACTTGGTCCTGATCTGGAACAACCGGTAGATCTGTAGGTACTGCCCCAACTACTATACGGGCTGCACCTCTGCCCCTACTACGACCTCTACCTCGGCCTCAGCCTCTCGCGGCCCTGGCCGGTGGTACTGGTGGCTGCCCCTCTTGATCGGTAGTATGAGTCCTCACCATCTGTGAGAGAATGAAACAACAAATATTTAGTTACTAGAATCAACAGATTCGCACGACAAGAATTCAAGAATGTGGAGTTTCCTAAAGGTTCTGCAGCCTCTCGAAGATAAGTACAGACGTCTCCGTACCGATCCGCAAGACTCTACTAAACCCGCTCATGACTCGTGAGACCTATGTAACCTAGGCTCTGATACCAATCTGTCATGACCCAAAACTAACCCCTGTCGTGATGGCGCCTATCGTGGAACTGGACAAGTCGACTCATTTCCAAAACAAACCAATATTTTCATTTTAAAGATAATTTCAAGGTTATTTAACATAAAACCTCCATTTAAAAAGTTCAAATTAAAGAAAAATAGAAGTGCGGAAAAGAAAAGCCCGACATCGGGGTGTCACTAGTCATGAGCATATACTACAATCTGTCTAACAATATCAAGGCTAACTCAGCCCGAAAAATAGTTAAATACAACCAGAGGAAGAATAGAGGGAGAAGAGTAGGGGCTGGGATCGCCAAACAGCTACCTTGCTATCTCCAAGAAAATCTGCAACCAGAACACTCAATAACTGCTACCGTGTCCAGCTACACCTGAATCTGCACACAAGGTGCAGGGAGTAACGTGAGTACGCCGTAACAATAATAAATAAAGACTGAGCAGTAGTGACGAGCAATATAGCATATAACGTTCATATCAAAAAATCTCAGTAAAATACCACATGCTTTTAAAAATCAGGATTTGAATCAAATTATCTAGTTTAAACCTAGTTCCAGTAAAATTAATTAAAGACATTTTTCCAACAGTTTTTCAAACAAAGGCTCAATGCAAAAGTGAACGAAAACGATGAAATCATAAACAACCCCTTGGGCAAAACATCACTCATATACAGCCCCTCGAGTAAACCTCATAGTCACTCGTGCCACTCAGGCATACCTCATAATCACTCTTGCCACTCGGGTATACCTTACAATCGCTCATGCCTCCTAGTCATCAGCACTCGACACTCGCACTCAGTAGGTACCTGCGCTCACTGGGGGTGTGTACAGACTCCGGAGGGGCTCCTTCAGCCCAAGCGCTATAATCTGCACGGACAACTCACGTGCGATAATAATAAAGTATGCTGCATGTGGGCAGCCTCGATCCACACTCATCCTCACCAATCAGGCCCTCGGCCTCACTCAGTCATAAGTATGCTGCAGGCGGGCAGCCCCGATCCACACTCATCCTCACCAATCAGACCCTCAGCCTCACTCAGTCATAAATATCTCAAGCCACTCGGGCATTTCAGTAAAATAGGGCATTCGACCCAAAACATTTATATGCATCAAAATAGAGTCATAAAAACTGAGTTATGTGGTAAACAAGTACAAACATGACTGAGTATAGATTTTCAATAGGAAGCAATGAGAGGATGGCAAGAAACAGCTCCTAAGGGTCCAAACAGCATTGGCGCAAGGCCCAAACATGGCATTCAGCCCAATTTACAGAAAATCTTTCTAAAACATATAAGTATCAAATGGTTTCAACAAAGTATGTAACTTTATAGTTGCTACGGGACAGACCAAGTCACAAATCCCCAACAGTGCACGCTCACACGCCCGTCACATAGGATGTGCGTCACTTCAAAATAGTAGAATGATATGAAATCTGGGTTTTCATACCCTCAGGACTAGATTTACAATCGTTACTTACCTCAAAACGTGAAACTTTTTACTCTGCTATACCTTTGCCTCGCAAATCGGCCTCTGAATGCCTCGAATCTAGTTACAAATAATTCGTTTCAGTCAATATAATTTATTGGAAGTAATCCCATAAGAAAATACTAATTTTTCATAAAAATCCAAAATTTAGCTCAAAAATTGCATGTGGGGCCCACATCTCGGAACCCGACAAAAGTTACAAAATCCGAAAGCCCATTCAACCACGAGTCTACCCATACCAATTTTACCAAAATCCGACCTCAACTCGACCCTCAAATCTACAAATCTTATTTCCAAATCTCTAAGTTCCAATCTCCAATTTACACCTCAAAATCATGTAATCTAGTCGGATTATTCGATGATAATTCAATATTATGGAGTAGAAATGATCACAAGGGACTTACCTCAAGTTTTCCTTGAAAATATATCAAAAATCGCCTCTTCTCAAGCTCCAATTTGTCAAAAATGACAAATGGGACGAAGTCCCTGTTTTTTATAATTCTGCCCAGACAACCTCGGTTCTGCCTTGATCTTGGCCTTCGATCCGTCCTTCGACCATGACCCACGACCCTGGGCTCGACATGGCTTCGATCTTGGCCCTCGACTCTGGGCTCGATCATGGCTTCGATCGTGGCCCTCGACCCTGGGCTCGATCATGGCTTCGATCGTGGCCCTCGACTCTGGGCTCGATCATGGCTTCGATCGTGGCCCTCGACCCTGGGCTCGATCTTGGCTCGATTTTGAGAAATTTCTGGGCTCGAATCTGGCAGAAAAAAATTTCCAACAGAAGAAAATTGCAGCAGCTGTTGTAGTTCAATTTTTGATCCGTTAACCATCCGAAACTCACCCGAGGCCCTCGGGACCTCAACCAGATATACCAACAAGTCCTAAAACATCATACGAACTTAGTCGAATCCTCAAATCTCCTCAAACAACGCTAAAACCATGAATTACGCCCCAATTCAAGCCTAATGAACTTTGAAATTTCTAATTTCTACAAACAACTCCGGAACCTATCAAATCACGCCCAATTGACCTCAAATTTTGCACACAAGGCCTAAATGACATAACAGAGGTATTTCAATTTTCAGAATCGGATTCTGACCCCGATATCAAAAAGTCAACCCCCTGGTCAAACTTCTCAAAAATAAAACTTTCGTCATTTCAAGCCTAATTCCTCTACGGATTTTCAAATAATATTTCGGACACGCTCCTAAGCCCAAAATCACCATACGGAGCTATTGGAATCATCAAAATTCAAATCCAATATCGTTTACACATAGGTCCATATCCAATCCATTTTTCTAACTTAAAATTTTCAATTATGAGACTAAGTGTCTCATTTCACTCTGAATTCCTTCCGGACCTGAACCAACTAACCCGATATAACATAATATAGCTGAATAATACAAAAAGAAGTAGAAATGGGAAAAACTGGGTTATAACTCTCGAAACGATTGGCCGGGTCGTTACAGATAAGTTATCTCCTCGTGCTCTCAAGTGTGTCTTCCTTGGTTATTCTTGTGTTCAGAAAGGATATCGTTGTTACTCACCTGATCTTCGTAGGTACCTTATGTTAGCTGACGTCACATTTTTTGAGTCTAAACCTTTCTTTACCTCTTCTGACCACCTTTATATATATGAGGTCTTACTTATACCGACCTTTGAGGAATTTACTATAGCTCCTCTACCGTCTGCCATAAAGGGCTTACCCATACCAACCATTGAAGAGTCTGGTATTGCTCCTCCTAGATTCCCAGCCACAGAAACACCACTCTTGACTTATCATCATCGTCCACGCCCTATATCAGGCCCAGCTGATCCACGTCCTGCACCTGACCCTGCTCCTACTGCGGATTTGCCTCTTCCTAGTACACCGATTGCACTTCGAAAAGGTATACAGACCACACTTAATCCTAATCTCCATTATGTCGGTTTAAGCTATCATTATCAGTCATCACCCAATTATGCGTTTATATCTTCTTTGTCCTCTATTTTTATCCCTATGTCTACAGGTGAAGCAGTGTCTCATCTAGGATGGCGACAAGCTATGATTGAAGAGATGTCTGCTTTACATATGAGTGGTACTTGGGAGCTTATTCATCTTCCTTCAGGTAAATCTACTATTGGTTGTGTTGGGTTTATGCAGTCAAAGTTGGTCCGGATATCCAGGTTGATCGACTTAAGGCCCATCTTGTTGCTAAAGGATATACTCAGATATTTGGGCTCGATTACAGTGATACCTTATCTTTTATTGATAAAATAGTATCAGTCCGCCTTTTTCTATCCATGGTTGTTGTTTGCCATTGGCCTCTCTATCAGCCGGACATTAAGAATGCTTTTCTTCACGGTGACCTTGAGGATGAAGTTTATATGTAGCAAACACCTAATTTTGTTACTCAGGGGGGAGTCTCATGGCCTTGTATGTCGCTTGCGCCGGTCACTTTATAGCTTAAAGCAGTCTCCTCGAGCCTGGTTTGGTAAGTTCAGCATAGTTATCCAGGAGTTTGGCATGACTCTGAGTGAAATTGATCACTCCGTATTTTATTGGCATTATACTTCAACTCTCTGTATTTATCTGGTGGTCTATGTTGGCGATATTGTTATTACCAGCAATGATCAAGATAGTGTTACTAAATTAAAGCAACATCTTTTTCAATACTTTCAGACTAAGGATCTGGGCAGATTAAAGTAGATTCTAGGTATTGAGGTCGCTCAGTCTAGCTCAGGTATTGTGATCTCACAACAGAAGTATGCCTTAGACATTCTTGTGGAGATAGGAATGACGGGCTGTAGACCTGTTGATACTCCGATGGATCCGAATTATAAACTTCTACCAAGATAGGGGGATCCACTCAGCGATCCTGCAAGATATATGCGGATGGTTGGTAAATTAAATTATCTCAGAGTGACTAGATCTGACAGCTTCTTTCCTGTGAGTGTTGTAAGTCAATTTATGGATTCTCCACGTGATAGTCATTGGGATGCAGTTGTCCGCATTCCTCGGTATATAAAATGGACTCTAGGAAAATGGTTATTGTTTGAGGATCAAGGCTATAAGCAGATCGTTGAATACTCAGATTCTAATTAGGCAGGATCAACCTCAGATAGATGTTCTACGTCTGGATATTATGTTTTAGTAAAAGACAATTTGGTATCTTGGGAGAGCAAGAAATATAATGTAGTTGCTCGGTCTAGTGCAGAAGCAGAGTATCGAGCAATGGCTATGGCAACATGTGAGCTAGTTTGGATAAATAATTGCTCAAGGAGTTGAAATTTGGTGAAATCAGCCAAATGGAACTTGTGTGCGATAATCAAGTTGCCCTTCCTATGGCATCAAATCTGGTGTTCCATGAGAGAACTGAACATATTGAGATTGATTGTCACTTCGTTAGAGAAAAGATACTCTCAGGAGATATTGCTACAAAGTTTGTGAAGTCGAATGATCAGCTTGCAGATATTTTCACCAAGTCCCTCATTGGTCCTCGTATTAGTTATATATGTAACAAGCTCGGTACATATGATTTGTATGCACCGGCTTGAGGGGGAATGTTAGTTAGTTAGTTGTTATGTAAATAAGGGTAGTCCTATATGGAATAGGAGTAGCGTAGGTATTGTATATTGTTATAAATAGGGGTACTTGTATTATAGTTAAGGCACATCAATAACATAATATTTTTTCCGTATATTATTTCTCACACTTATAAGCTCAACATATAACTTTTGACTGGTTTAGTTTACACAAACTTTTTATATTTATCAAACTTGTGAATGTATTTACAGTGTATGACTCGTTGTAACAATAAGAAAAGAGTATATATAAACCCTAAATCTTCAATTTGGAGATTCAACTCTAAAGGGTCGTTTGGTATGATGGATAAGCAAAAAATAATCCTGAAATAAAAATTTAGTATCGCCTTATCCTTAATTTGATTACTAATCCTGGGACAAATTATCCCATGATTTAAAATAGTACCAGGATAACTTCTACCTGCCAGATAGTGGAATTGTAATCTCGTGATAAGTGATCCGGGGATAATGCAGTAAAATTGACAAGCCTAAGATTAATATAACATACCAAATAGTCAATAAGAAATAATACCAAAATAACTAATCTTAACATAACTTATTCCAACATAACTAATTCTACTATAATTTATTTTCAATCCAAACGACCCATATGTCATAAGTGAGAATTGTTTTGTGACAAGGTCTTGTAGGAGTGATGAACAATCACAAGATAATACTAGAAATTGTTATAAATAGTATTTTATTTACGGTGAATGACTATCTTTTAAAGAAATTTTAGAGTTTGTTACTTTGTGGATAAGTCACTTTTTCCTTATAAAATAGTGGGGGTTCTATTCTATTATAATTCATCCCAAATCAATAAGAATTTTCTCTCTTTCTCTCTCTCTCTCTCTCTCTCTCTCTCTCTCTCTCTCTCTCTCTACTTTTCTCTTTTATTATTTCATAACACGTTGTCAGCACGAGACTCTAACCAACTAGGTAGAAGATAGTTGTTTTAATTTGTAGATACACTATTAATTAGTTGTCTAATATTTAAAAAATTAAACCACCAGTAGAGAGAAGATATAGGAATTTGCGTGAAGCTCTTACGTAAATGCATTGATAATCCTATACTAGGCATCTGCTTTGGTCACCATGCTTTGGGATACGTGCATGGTGTTCAACTTGTACATAATATCGAGCATAAATGATTGTAAATAGCTCCATGAACTTTTTTCAGGAATAAATTATGGATTTAATGTAAGTATTTTACCTTACTTTTCTCTTTTAAATTCTTAAAATTCTATAATTTAATTTTAAATACAAGCAAAGACAATAAATTTCGATTACTCTAACAGAGTTTGTAATAAATTATAACCTCCCGAAGTGGTATAATTTTTATGTCTTTCCATGATCAAATTCATGTATGATTATGAGCACAAGAAGTGAAAACTCGTCCTATTGAATTTGCTCCATTCTCGTTCCCTTAAGAGAATGTGGTAGCAGTATGTGATAAGTCTGAAAGAAGAAAAAACTATTATGTATCAATGGATGTGGACGTGGCAATAGACGAAATTATAAGCGTCATCATTGCGATAACGAGAACAATAAGGATTCAAAATAATCTTTTACTCTGTGAAAGTAATGTTTGACATCAATTTTACGTGAGATTTTGTAAAGCGCATATAGATGATTATGGTTCATTCATGATGTGAATATAACAACATCTAATTTATGATCCATATTCATTCTTGGAAGAATATGAACATGCTAGTGGTAGTGAATATACCACACTCACCTTTAGAAGGAGGTTTGAGATAAAACAAGAAAATAATTTTATTATTATGGCACGAATAGTCACTGATCACGTGCCCATTGTGATTATGCCAAAATATTATGGCAATATGATTATTACAGGTCACAAGTAATGGAAGCAACATATCTTGTCTATAATGATTTTGACAATGACCATAATGTCATAACTTTTTTCAAGAAAGAGATATCAACCACATGGATGTTGATGAATATGTGGTAGTACAAAATTAGTTGAGAGCTCTAGAAGAGTCAATTATACTATTTTAGAGAAATAAAGTTGATTATCAATAAGGTATCGTATCATAGTAAGTCTCAATTAAAATTATTGAGTTTTTTTAAAGTATTCGCGAAAGCGGTTGGTTACGTTGAGACTATAAATAAAGGAAAGATTTAACGTCTTCTATTACTATAATTTATAGCGGAGTAATATATATGTGAAAAATAACCCGCTTTATTCTTCAGTTTGTATTGCTCAAATAAAAGAATGACATAATAAAGTAAAAGTTTATTGATATAAAATTCCATATTATAATAAACTTGGAGTTTCTTGATAATTGCACACGTTATAGCGTAAACCTGAAATTTATCAATATTGATAATTTATCCGGTTGGCATAATTGGTTTAATTATGCTAATTTAAGTATGATGTGCAAACATATAAGAGAATTTACATGGGTAAATATTAAAGAACTAGAAATTCTATATGAATTCTCTTATGTTGCTCGTTCTCATTAATTAATAGATCAACTAAAATTGGAATTGAATCCTATGAATGCTGGAAATATCAAAGGTGAATGTGTGCCCATTCACCTGCCATATATATCACATAAGATACTTACATGTGCGATTATTATTATTATCCCGCAACCTAGTATTTGTGAGGTAAGTTGCTCAATAGTTTAATTTAGAGCATAATTTTCAGACTTTCTATTCAAGACAATTCATCTTGATAAGTTGGTTTACATCACAAATGGTTTAGTAAAATAATTTATTGAGCGCCTCCACTTAATAACTAAACTATTGTTTATGAGAATAAAATTATCTATATCAGTTTGATATACGTTATATACAAAAGTATATTATATTTTTTCCTCACAAGTGGTTCAGGGTCAGGAACCAATTGATTCCATCTTATTATTATTGATGTGCGGTGTATATTTTGAGTAACGCCATAACGCACAAAGGTGGGTTTCCGAACTACAAGAAAGTATAGAATTGACAATAAATTTTTTGCAACAACAATAATATCATTGCAAAATACAATAAATGGCAACAAATTTATTTAGTTGTTGCTATATCATAGAATTTTTACCCATAATTATTTTTTTGTTCGCAAAACTTTTAATATTGTTTTCATATTTAACAAATAATATAATAAATTTTAAATATATATAAGTTAGCAACGACTTTTTAACAACAATATTATGGTTGTTGGCTAAGTTTAATAAATGGCAACAACGTGATTAAATTGTTGTTGTATCATAGAATGTTTAACCACAAGTTTTTTCTTATTACCAAATATTTTAGATTCTCGTTATTATGTTTTAGGAGTAATATAACAAATATAAAATATAAAAATAATTGGCAACAACAAATAATAGTTGTTGCTATTACACAAAAAATTTCTCAACAACTCCTTTGAGTTGTGGCCTAAAATTTAGTAAATCACATTTAGTTTTCCGCCAAAACAAACGCGCCAAAACAGGTTTCCCTATTCTATTACTTTTCCCCAAATTCTTGGCGCTCAATTTTAGTTTTCACTGCATCTAGTTTTTCTCTTTTCATTATCTAAACTAAGTTCTTGCATCTGCGTGTTCGATTTTTCGATCTCTTCCGTTGTGTTCAACCCAAAATCTGGTGAGTTCTTGCTTTCGATTTCGTTTCTACTCAATGTCTGGTGCTTTCTGCTTTTGATTTAGTTTAATCGTAATGTACGATACCTTAATCACTAGTCAATGATGGTCTACTGGGATTTTCTTGAATTATTTTGTAATATGAGTTGCCGTTGATCTTTTCTTGGTTGTTATGGTGAGTGTTTTCTATGTAATTTCCTTAAATTTTTTCATGGTCACGCTGTTTGATGTTCTTTTTTGGGAATTAATGGTGAGAGTGAGAATATTTGGGATTGATAATTTAGAATGTGGGCTATTGTCACGATCCAATTCCCACTACATGCCGTGATGGCGCCCAATGTCGCCGCTAGGCAAGCAACAATAAACTATCCATGTAATTATTCATTTTAACATTTTTAAAGTCATATATTTTATTTTAATAAGGGAACGATTAATATGTGATTGTAATAATGCAAAGCATGAAATAAATGAGAGAGTGAAGTATTTAAAAATCAAACCATGAGATATCTACTAGAATCTCGGTATCACAAGTGCATGAGCAAACTAGTAGAATATACAAAACTTCCTATACTACTTTCTGGAGTAAGATAGACAGAAAAATAAATACAACAAGAAGAGACTCTGGGCGTTGCGGAGCGGGCATAGAGAGCCGCAGGCATAGAGAGCAGCTCACCACTAAGTCTCCGGGTAGCGGGAGTACATGCCTGAATGGCTGCCAGATGCACCTGCCTCAGATCCTACATGGTTAGTGCAGAAATATAGCGTGAGTACATAAAGAACATGTACCCAATAAGTATCTAGTCTAACCTCGAAAAAGTAGTGACGAGGGATCGACATCGACAATTACTAAGGGTCAATAAATAAAGTGCAGAAATTATAGATAGGCATGAAATACATCGGTAATAACGAAATAATGAATAATAAGTGGTTCTTTAACTAAATATCAATTAAAACCTCCAACTATCACCTACTAATTTATCTATTATATAAAAGAGAGATGATGGTCGACCAATGGCATCTTTGCAAATCAAGCTTCTTTTTAAGGGTAAAATAGTAATTGTGTCATAATTGTTAAATAGAAACTCTAGAAGAATCCGATTTTTCATTCTCATCTCTAACTAAAAAAAGATAAAAACAGACGCACAAGCAGCAACTCTTCTCTTCATCTTTTCATCCGGGTATGTTTTCCATTTTATTTTTGCTAAAATTTCTTTCTGTTTGTTTTCGTTCTTTCTACTTTTCTGTCTACCTTTGTTGAATATGTTTTGGTTTTTGCCCTTTTTTTTGCTCTTTTGCTTCATTGTTGTTTCCTTAACATTATCGTTTTTTGCTTTTCTAATTTTATTACGTTGTTCTCTCGGTATTCCTAACAACAACTTGTTGTTTCTCTCTCCCTCTGGAGTAATTCTCGAGGCTGACATATATATTCTTTTTGGTTTTTGTTTTGCTTTTAAGGAAGATTTCCCCCCCTCATAAATAGGAGCTTTGTATTGAACTATTATCAGATTTTAAATAAGTATTGCGAAAATGAAACAGAGATTACTTTTTGTTCTTTTCACATTGTGGTTTTATTTTTGTTTTATATATAATATGCTATTAACTAGCACGTTAATATTTTGGGCCGGCTCTACAAAAAAAATGGTTCTGCTCTCTTAAATTTTGTTTATAAGAATTTGTCTCACTAAAAACTTAATCTTGACAAAGCATTCCAATCAGGTGTTACAGTATATTAGCATAATGAAAAATAACACAAAGTGACAATACTCTGAAAATCCACCAAACCTAAAGGTACTGACTTAAAGCCAATGTAGAACCAATAGTTTAAGTTATGCGTAACCTTAAGAATTGGGGCTCTGTAAAACTTTAAGGTCGATTCATCCTATGCAAAATAGTTGAATAGAAATTTCTTGTATATGCTTTCATAAATAATCTTACTGGTTTAGAAATTTCTTCTAAAATCTAGGAAATAAGGTCACATCCAAAGGACCTATGCGCACAAACTAAAGGACTAAAAGCCTGGGAACTTCAAATTTTGAGGATTCCAGGTCGAACTGCTCCAATAGGTCATCAATCTGTATGCATTTTTCAAAATGGGGTATAAATGTTGTTGTATTAGAGTTACTCATTTGTCAATGATGAGTATTTTGCTATAACTGTAAAACTTTCATTTTTTTTAATCATATACTGGTTTTAGAAGCAACAAGCACGCGTCCTTTTTTTATTTATTCCCCTATATATTTTCTTTTCCCTTCCCCAAAAACTTTAGTCATTATCATACTTCGGATCTTTAATTACCAATATTGTTAAGGTTAAAATTTTCTTGAATTTAACAGTGGTCGACTTGAAGAGAACGAGTGCAAGCTAAGATTGTTCATGTGATCCGATGTTTTGGAAAAATTACAAATATTTGATCGTTTGCATGACATAATTGGACACTTTTTACCACAAGATGAGCAATTAGATCTTCATAAAGTGACTTTTTTTGGTCAAGATAAAGTAAAGTATTTTTATTATTAATTATTTCTTTATTTCTTATTTGGAATTGAGGAGTAGTTCTTATTGTTGTAATCTTTAAGGATAGATAAAAATATATCGATATTTAATCCTTGAATGAATAAGTTTAAAAAATAATGGAATGTTTCTTCCAGTTTCCTGCTGAGAAGCTAGAGGGTCTATAATAGCTTGACGAAAAAATAAAGTTTTGAACATTACAAGGTTTATCAACGATGCGTATGTACCATGCTCATTCAGATCATGTTAACAATAGCAAGTAACATAAAAAAATTCTTTCCTTCAAATACACATTCATATTTTGGTGTATGTGAAGAAATTATCAACCTCTTGAGTGGATCTCTTTGATAGAAAAAAGTACTTCTGCACAAGTCATGTATGTGTATATTATAATTGCCTGGTCTATGACTATAATAAATATGCTTTGCTCATAAAGTCTTAATATGCACCGTGCTAGAAGATGTCTTCTTAGTGATCTATATCGCCCCAACAAATTAAAGTATTTATAGACTTGGAGAACCTATCATGGATTTCATGAGCCATGAGCCTACCTCATATGAAGAGGTCCTTTTCTAGCAAAGAACTAAAACTATAGAGTTAGTATCAATATAGTAAAAGTGCTTCTTTTTTATCCATGGAATGATAACTAATAAGGCGTCATTGACTAACCACATAGGTTTCTTCTTCATTAGTTTTTATATGGGCTTAGATACCAAGTCACTAAATTTATAAGCAGTAACTTTGTTGCTACTCTGCTTCAACACTTTCTTAATATCAACAAGTAAGCATGCTAAAGCAATATTATCCTCTGTTTCTATTTGAATGAGAAGCTCACCATATTGCACCAGTATTTATTATAATAATATATATGCATAGATCTTTTACAAATTAGTTCTTGAAGCTTCCAGAATAAGGCTCCCGCACCATTAGATGTCCTATGCCAAATTTTGCAGCATAACTTATGGTAGTTGATTTGTAGTTCTTAGCTATCTATTTGGTTATTTTTGCCGTTATTGTTTGTTCATTTATGTGAAGTAACTACTAAACTAAGTACCATATTCTTTTTGCAACATGTATCTCTTGAAATGTATGCTCCTCAAGTCCATCATTTTGTACCGTAAATTTCTAAAAAAGTTATACTGTTCTATTTGAAAGTCAGCAAAAGACAAATATGTAATACTAGAATGAATTGCATGGGTGGTTAGACGTTTGATTGAAAGAGTTTAAATATTTAATGAAGTTAACATAGAAGGCTTGGCGATATTCAATATACTCGAGCATAGAAATTAAATTTTTTTGCAGAGCTTAATTACTTCCCTCGATTTATAGCAAGGCACAAGTTTTCAGTTCAAAAGAATACATGTCTCAAAAGATATTAAAGCTCCACTCTTTTCTCAAGTTTTGCTACAGTTCAGTTTTGGTCTAATTGCAGTTTTGCTGCATTTTTTTTTCTTTTGCAGTTTTGTGTTCAGTATTTGCTGCAGTTTTGGTCTAGCTATGAAGTAATTTAAATGCAATATTTGTCCAGTTTTGATAATGTTTTTTATGGAATGGATCTTGAAGATATGAATTAAGGTTTTTTAAAAGGTAGAAGAAGACTGTCGATCAAGGGAGAGCTTTTTTCATGTTGGATAGCCACATCATTAATTATGTTATAGTTAAATATGTATGGCATCTGATGTGGAGGGTCAATAGTAGTAAAGGTATATGTGGGCCAAAAATTAGATGGCAGGGGTATAATTGCTGCTAAAATTTAACGGAGGATAAAAGTGACATATTTTGAATAGTTCAAGGGTAAAAGTCACATGATTGGAGTGCAATTTCATTTTAGGAACATCAACATTAGTGGTATTATCCCTTGATGCCGTAAAATAGAGTTCCAAGTAGCTCGATATGAAATCAACGTATGCTATCTTCTTTCATTCATTCTCATTGCACTTCACCTAACAGTTTTTTTTTAAATATAGTTTTGCTTGGAATTTGCTTTTAAATTTGTATTTCATTCCGATGTTTTGCGTGAAAGTACAAGTAGTGGATTGATATACCGTCTTTGCATATTTGGTAGGGACTAATTCACCTGTCCACTTGTAGTTCTTGATAGTTTGGTTTGCTATACGTTTAGTTCAGTACATGAAATGCACAAGGATTATATGATTCATGTGTATTTATAAATGGTATGAGTACATGCATTCACATATGTGCTATCTTTTAACATATATGAAGTATGTATTATGAATATGCTTCTGTGATGACTACTTTCGTCTTCTTCTATTTTTCTTTGTTTGCTGATTATAACTACTGAGCGAAACTCATAGCAAAATTTACTTACCATAGTTGCCGAAGAGTTAAAGTTCCTCCTCCTTCACTTCGAATGGTAACAGATATGAACTATTCATCTTGGTACCTCTTTTTGCTCAATCCCTCAGCATACCACTCTCTATAAATTTATGTAATATATCATTATGATGGTAAGGCTTAAATCACTTCAAGCACTTCTATGAAATAGCCGGTTTTGGATTGCGTATGTGTTTTAGTTTATTTATTTTATTGTCTTTATGTTGTAGTTATGCACATGCTTCAATTGGTTCTGACATGCCTGCAGAAAGAGGTACTTTGTACTTTATGTTGTCTTCATTTTTATTTTTGTGCAAGCTATTTATTTAATTGTTTCTCCTGATTTAAGCAAATTAGTTTGATTTCAATGACAACCTTGATGTGTTATGTTCAATGATATGTTTTGTTATAATTATAATTGTGTGTGTTCAGTATCTTGGATGTCATAGAAATTTCATTTATTCAGAGACTATATTATATCTCTAAGATACCCTTTCATTGACGGATGATTGGTGCATTTCTTCTTTGAATTAAACGACTGATAAAGAAGTTACTTACTTTTACAGGAGACTTCTGATGTTTTTATCATATTACAAATTCATAGATTTCCTTAAGTTGTGACATTCTTACCCTGCCCAACCAGTTGAAGCAAGTAAAGACACTAAGACCAAGTAACAATCAAAGCTTATAATATGGACAAAGATGTATGAATGAATTGAATCTCCTATTTATCTTGACTTATTAATGGTAACTCAGCCATGCAGTTACAGTAGCTACTTACTAGCAGAAGATGTTTCAAAAACTAAGTCATGAACAAGTAGTGCCTTTGGTCTATTATTTTGTATAGTTTATCTTCGCGAATTTAATATCATTGAGGGAGTGAGATTTATTGTTTATGAATGCGTAGATTCTAAATATGTATGTTCTGAGTAGTAGGCGCGCATTCTTTAACATTTGTCGCTATTTAATAAGAATGGACTGTGCTTTTGTGTTAGTGGAATTATGATTGTTCAAACTTCTAAACCTATTTAGGGTTTAATCACATATGCAACTAAATATTAGACACAAATTTCCTAAACTATATCAGTATTTTGAAATGTTGGGCCTGGGCTATGCACGGGCAAATTTTATCTAGTCAACAAATAAAAGCCATCAAGTAATTATAAATTCTCAAGGCATGGAAAAAACATCAAGTATAATTGGACTCCGAGCAATATCATACATGATTTATGCTGAGGTCGTACGGCCAGATCCAGAATAGTGTATACACTGCCGAGGGTCGACCGATGCGAATCATAGATGCATCTATTATACTGCCGAGGCATTCGGTCCGATCCACTAAAAACTCCGATTAATGACTACTACATAGGAATAATGCTCAAGGAAGGTATGATTTCCACCAATAGTCAAATAACTCGCCAAAACTCAAAGTAGGGAAGCTCAGTCTTTACAAATCCTTTATCCAATTTCAAACATAATTTAAATAATTAAACTAACAAGTTGGGTACAAATAATACAAGTAATAGAGGTAGAGTTTTAAAAGTACTTAGACATAAGCATGATTTTTAGCTATATGCAGATTCTCATCACATCGCGCGCATATAGCACCCACAATTATTAGCAAACAATCATTTATAGCACCTACGGGGAAAATTCCCTCTTACAAGGTTAGGCAAGAGACTTACCCCGTTTTCAATCTTTCTTTCCGGTTCACAATTCACGCTAAAGCCTTAAACCGGTGCCACACAATCTAAAACTAGCCAAATATTGTATAAATTAATCAATATACGCTCAAAAGTTTATAATTTAACTATTAGAATAATTACCCAACCCAAATTGAAAAATTCCTAAAATTCACCCCGCGCCCACGTGCCCGAATTCCAAAAAGTTTTGTAAATAAAAGTTACCCATAACTTCACAAACCTAAATATATAATGTCTACTTAATTCCATAATCATTTTCGTGGTCTAATCCCATTTTTATCAAAACCTAAGTTTTTCAACTAAATCCTAAAATTTTCACAATTTATATGTTAAAATCTATCCATAATCTATGTATTTAACTCACATTGTGTAGAAATCACTTACCTTCAATAGCTAGGTGAAAACCTCTCTCGTCGAAGCTCTAAAATCGTCCAGCAAATGAGAGAAATGAACAACATAGGTAAAATCTTGACTTTAAATTAAACACTGCCTAGGCCTGCCTTCTTCGCGATCGCAAACAAGCTCTCACGATCGCGAAGGCAAAACTGTCCAGGTCCCTAAAACCTCTTATGCAATTACGAGAAAGCCTCTGCGAACGCGAAGCACAGGCCTTGCCAACCTAAGCGAACGCGACCAGCCCTTCGCGAACGCGAAAGGCATTTCACCTGCCCAGTCCCCCAGGCCAAGCCTTCTTCGCGAACGCGATGACCAGTGGCCCAGAGCATCGCGATCGCGAGCTCCTTTATGCGAATGCGTAGAACAAAATCTCCCAGCCCAATTCCTTCATCACGAGCGCGAGGCCTTCTCCGCGTTCGCGAAGAAGGAAACCAGAACAACAAATAGCAGATTTTTGAACTCAACTCCGAGTGGTCCGAAATTCACCTGAGCCATCTGAGACCCCATCCAACTGCACCAATAAGTCTATAAACATAATAAGGACCTGCTCTAACTCTCGGAACACGTAAAACAACAACAAAATTAAGAATCGCATCCCAAAACCAAATTGGATCAAATGATGAACTTCAAGCTTTTCAACTTACTCTGAACGCACCGAATCATACTTAGACTACTCGGAATGACACCAAATTTTGCGTACAAGTCATAAATTATCTTACAGAACTATTCCCTAGCTCGGAATCCCAAATGGACCTCGATAACACCAAAGTCTACTCCAAACCAAATTTAAAGAACTTGAAAACCTTCAATGCGCCAACTTTCAATATTAAGCGCCGAAACACTCCAAGATTATCCGATACTAGATCCGAGCACACGCACAAGTCAAAAATCATCATACGAACCTATTGTAACTGTCAAATCCCGGTTCCGAGGACGTTTACTAAAAAAGTTGACTCAAGTCAAACTTAGCTATCTGAGGTCACTATTAAGGAACCAAATGTTTCGATTTCAACCTGAACCCTTCCAAACCCAAGTCAACCATCCCCGCAAGTCATAAAACAGTAAAGGCATATACAGGGAGTTTTAATCAAGGGAACGTGGATCTAGAAATCAAAATGACCGTTCGGGTCATTACATTCTCCACCTCTTAAACAAACCTTCGTCCTCGAACAGGTCTAGAATCATATCTGGAGTGCAGAATAGATGTGGATATCTGCTCTGAATGTCCTTTTCGGTCTCCCAAGTCGCCTTCTCGACTGGTTGGCCCCTCCATTGGACCTTTACCGTAGAAATCTCCTTAGACCTCAACTGACGAACCTGCCTGTCAATAATGGCAATTGGCTCCTCCTCAAAACCCAAACTCTCATCTAGCTATACCGTGCTGTAGTCTAACACATGCGAACTGTCGGTATGATATTTTCGAATCATAGACACGTGGAAAACTTGATGAACTCCCGATAGATTTGGAGGCAAAGCAAGCTCATACGCAACCTCCCCAACTCGCCTCCACACCTCAAATGGGCCAATTAACCTTGGGCTCAACTTGCCTTTCTTTCCAAATATCATGATTCCCTTCATCGGCAAGACTTTCAAGAGAATCTTCTCGCCCACCATAAATGATAAATCACGCGCCTTCTAATCCGGGTAACTCTTCTGTTTGGATTGTGCTGTGCGAAGTCGATCCCGAATCAACTTTACCTTTTCCAAGGCATCCTTCACTAAATCAATGCCATATAACCTAGCCTCATCGGGCTCAAACCATCCGATGGACTAACGACATCGCCGACTATATAAAGTCTCAAATGGAGCCATCTCGATGTTGGACTGATAACTGTTGTTATAAGCAAACTCGGCCAAAGTCAAGAACCGATCCTACTGCTATCCGAAGTCAATCACACATGCCCTAAGCATATCCTCCAGGATCTAAATTGTCCGCTTCGACTGCCCGTCGGTCTGCAGGTGAAAGGCTGTGCTGAGCTCTACCTGGGTACCTAACTCACTATGTACTGCTCTCCAGAAATGCAAAGTGAACTGTGGGCCTCTATCTGAAATGATCGAAGCAGGAACACCATGCAACCGGGCAATCTCCTGAATGTAAATCTGGGCCAACCTCTCTGAAGAGTACATAGTCATCACTGGAATAAAGTGCGCTGACTTGGTCAACTTGTCGACAATGACCCAAACGGTATCAAACTTTCTCAACGTCCGCGACAACCCAACTATGAAATTCATAGTGATGCACTCCCATTTTCACTCCGGTATAACCATCTGTTGAAGTAGGCCACCTGGCCTCTGGTACTCATACTTACCTGCTGGCGATTTAGGCATCTCGTTACATACTCAACTATGTCCTTCTTTATCCGCCGCCACCAATAATGCTGCCTCAGGTCGCGATATATCTTCGTAGCACCTAGATGAATAGAATACCGAGAATTATGTGCCTCCTCTAGAATTTTCTCCCTTAATCCAATAACATTAGGAACACATAGGCGACCCTGGAGACGTAGAACACCATCCTCACCGATAGTAACCTCCTTGGCATTACCCTGTAGTACCATCTCCCTAAGAACTAGCAAGTGCTGATCATCGTACTGACGAGCCTTGATCCGCTCAAATAATGAAGATTGAGCCACAACGCATGCAAGAACTTGACTGGACTCTGAAATATCCAACCTCACAAGTCTGTTAACCAAGGACTGAATGTCCAAAGCCAATGGTCTCTCCTCTGCTGAAATGAATGTCAAATTACCCATACTCTCGACCTTTCTGCTCAAGGCATACACAACCACATTCGCCTTGCCCGGATGATAAAAGATGGTAATATTATAGTCTTTCAATAACTCAAGCCACCTGCGCTGCCTCAAATTGATATCCCTCTACTTGAACAATTGCTGCAAGCTGCGATGATCGGTGTAAACCTCACACGACACCCCATAAAGATAGTGCCTCCAGATCTTGAGAGCATAAACTATCGCGACCAACTCTAAATCATGTACGGGGTAATTCTTCTCGTGGGGCTTCAGCTAACGTGAAGCATATGCAATAACTCGCCCTTCCTGCATCAATACACAACCCAGGAAAACACGTGAAGTGTCACAATACACTATACATCCCTCAACTAAAAGGCAACACTAACATTGGTATTGTAGTCAATGCGGTCTTGAGCTTCTGAAAGCTCGCCTCACAAACCTCATACCATTAGAACAGGGCACCCTTCTGTGTCAATCTAGTCAAAGGTGCCGCAATAGATGAGAAGCCCTCTACGAACCGACGATAATACCCTGCTAACCCCAAGAAAGCTCATGATCTCGGCCGCTGTGGTAGAATGAGGCCAACTCTAGACTACCTCGATTTTCCAAGCATCTACCTTAATACCCTCGCCTGATACAACATGCCCCAAGAATGCCACACAATCAAACCAGGACTCGCACTTGTAGAACTTAGCATATAGCTTCTGTTCCCGCAAGGTCTGAAACACAACTCTCAAATGTTGCTCGTGCTTCTCCATACTACGCGAGTAGATCAATATGTCATCAATGAAGACATTGACAAATAAGTCAATATATGGCATGAACACTCGATTCATCAAATCTATAAACGTCATCGGGGCGTTGGCCAAGCCGAAGAACATCACTCAAAACTCATAGTGGCCATATCTAGCCTGGAAAGCCGTCTTCGGAACATCTAAAGCACGAATCTTAAGCTAATGATACCCAGATCTCAAGTCAATCTTAGAGAACACCCTTGCACCCTGCAACTGGTCAAATAAATCATCAATACACGACAACGGGTACTTGTTCTTAATTGTAACTTTGTTCAACTAGCGGTAATAAATGCACATCTGCATAGTCCCATCCTTCTTTTTCATAAACAACACTGGTGCACCCTAAGACGACACACTCGTCCTAACGAACTCCTTCGCTAGCAACTCCTCAAGCTGTTCTTTCAACTCTTTCGGAGCCATGTGGTATGGTGGAATAGAGATAGGCTGGGTACCTGGTGCCAAATCAATACAAAAATCGATATCAGGATCTGGTGGCATGCCTGGTAGATCAGAAGAAAATACATCGGAGAACTCCCGCACCACGAGCACTGAATCAATTGTGGGAGTCTCTACAACAGTATCCCGAACGTAAGCCAGATAAGCCAAATAACTCTTCTCGACCATATGTCGAGTCGTTAAGAAAGAAACAACCCAGTTGGAGGTACTGATAGATGAACTCGTCCACTCCAATCTAGGCAACTCTAGCATCGCCAAGGTAATAGTCTGGCAATCAAGAACGACATGGTACGGAGACAACCAATCCATGCCCAGGATGACCTCAAAGTCGTTCATGTAGAGCAATAGAAGATCTGCTCTAGTCTCATAACCATATAAAGTCACAATACAGGACTGGTAGATCCGATCCACAATAACAGAATTGCCCACTGGCGTGGACACATAAACATGAGCACCCAAGGACTCCCAAGAAACACCCAGAAAATGAGCAGACAGAGATGAAACATATGATACCCTGGATCAAATAGTACCAAAGCATCCCTACCGTAGACAGAAATAATACTTGTGATCATGGTGTCTGAGGATACTGCATCTGGTCTGGTTGGAAAGGCATAAAACCTAGCTGGAGTGCGACCTCATTGGCCTCCACCTCTAGGTTGACCCCTACCCACCTGCCCCCACCTCTGGTCGACCGTACGGTTGGTGCGGTAATCATGGGTTGATAGCCCTGTTGTATTGCCTTGCCCTGAAGCCTGTGGCAGAATCTCCTCACATGACCAAGCTACCCGCACTCATAGCAACCTCTTGGTGTGGAAGACTACTGACCCTGAGTCTTACCCTAGGGACCTGAACACCCACTGGAAGAACCTTGAATATCCGGTAGACTATATGATCTCTCTAGAATGGCGTTGAAATAGAGCCGCCCTAGAGTACCCCGAGAAGGCGGCAGTGCGGAATACGTAGGCTTGCTAGACTGGCTCCTCACAAACTGACCTCTGCCTCCAGACGGAGCACCACTGAACCCTCCATAATATCAAGGTTGCATGTCCCTCGGCGCATGCTCTCGGCCCTGCTGATGAATACCCTCGATCCTCCAAGCTATCTCTACAACCTGCTCGTAAAGAGTCCCCATCTCAATCTCTTAGGCCATAGTGACTTGGATACCACAGTGCAAGCTCGCAATAAACCTCTGCACTCTCTCCGCATCGGTGGGGAGTATCATAAGTGCATGACGAGACAACTTAGAGAATCTTGCATCATAATCGGTCACCGGCATCTGACCATGTTGGAGCCGCTTGAACTGACTCTGTAACTCTTCCCTCTAAGAGGGTGGGATATATCTCTCCAGAAAGAGACGTGTGAACTGGTCCCAAGTCAAGGGAGGAGAACCTTCTGGCATGCTGAGAAGATAGGACTGCTAGCCTCCTGAGAGCCATGTTGTGAGTGAGATTTATGGATCAGGTTGCACGTCGTAATAAGCCTTAGGGCTATATATGGATCGGGTTGCATGCCGCAACAAACATGATGGCTATATGAGGATCGGGTTGCACGCCACAAAAAATGTTATGGCTATATGTGGATCGGGTTACACGCCGCAACAAGCCTTATGGCTATATGTGGATCGGGTTGCATACCGCAATAGGCCTTATAGCTATATGTGGATCAGGCTGCATGCCGCAGCGGGCACCGTACAGTACTGAGTGACTGAGTGTGAAGATCGAGAATTGAGACAGTCAGATTGAGTGCTCCGAGAGTGTGAGTATGTGAGATTTTCATTATGTTGCATCGCATACGATATTCATATTGGTATATAGATATACATATGTCATATTCCTTATATCAGTCACACTTGGCACATTTTGTCTGTGTTAAACTTAACTGTTAAATTTGGAAGCATGTCTACATTTTCTGTACTGTTAAACTCTGTATTCGTTCTATATTGGTTGGGCTCGTCACTGCTTTCAGTCCAAAGGTTAGACTTGTTACATTGAGTTGGTTATACTCATGCTACACCCTACACTTCATGTGCAGATCCAGGCGTTTCCAGGCACGGTGGTTGCTGATCTTGGAGTTTTACCCATTCAGAGATCATCGAGGTACTTGCTTTGGCATATGCAGACCTTGACTCTCCTCCTCTATCTCTTATTTTTACTTATGTTGTTCTACCTTTCTAGACGGTGTTTCAAACTATGTTATTGTATAGATGCTCATGTGCTCAGTGACGATTGAATTTTGGAAAAATTATATTCGAGTCACAGTTGTTTATATCGGCTATTTATGAGAGTTATTGCTGTTAAACTTACTTCATCTTATTTTAATTTAAAATGCCCAGTTTTATTGTGAATGTCAGTTTGCCTAGTTCTGTGATAGGTGCCATCATGACATGTTAAGTGTTGGATCGTGACAAGTTGGTATCATAGTTTAGGTTGCATAGGTCTCACGAGTTATGAGCAGGTTTAGTAGAGTCTTGCGGATCGGTACAAAGATGTCTGTACTTATCTTTGAGAGGCTGCCGAACCCTTAGGAAAACTTCACTTTCTTGTATTCTTGTCATGCAAATTTGTTGATTTGGGAAACTAAACTTTTGTTATTCTATTCTCTCACAGATGGTGAGGACACGTGCTACCGGATCTGGTGGACGACTACCAGTACCATCAACTAGGGCCGCGAGAGTCCGGGGCTGCAATAGAAGCTAAGGTGCAACTCGTACAATAGCTAGAGTAGCACCTTTAGACATACTAGTTTCTCCAGCTCAGGAGCAGATTCCAGATGTGGTTGAGCCGATGGGGCCAGCTCAGGCACCAACTGTGCCCATTATGATATCAGGCCTTCAGGAGGCTCTAGCCTAGATATTGACTGTTTGCACTAGCCTTGCTCAGGCGATTTCAGTTTCGGCCGCGCCAGCCACTTCTCAGGCCGGGAGAGGTGCTCAGACTCCCGCCTCCCGTACTCTAGAGTAGGTAGTGCGGGGACTCCAGACACCGGGGGTATTGCCAGCCCAGGTGGGTCCCGTTATGAGTGATGAGGATCAAAAGAGACTAAAGAGGTTTGGGAGGCTCAAGCCTCCAACATTCAGTGAGGCTGAGTCAGAGGATACCCGGGGCTTCTTGGATAGGTGCCAGCGGATTCTTCGTACGACGAGTATTCTAGAGACTAGTGGGGTCTAATTTACTACTTTTCAGCTGACAAGGGCAACCTTTAGATGGTGGGAGACCTATGAGTAGAGCAAGCCAGCTGATGTTGCACCACTTTCATGGCACGAGTTCTCCGTTCTCTTCTTGGAGAAGTTTGTGCCACCGACCTGTAGGGAGGAGTTGCGTAGGCAGTTTGATCAGCTATGCCATGAGGGCATGTCTGTGACCCAGTATGAGATGAGATTTGTAGAGTTAGCTCGTCATGCGATTTGGTTGGTTCCCACTGAGAGGGAGAGGATTATGAGGTTCATTGATGGCCTCAACTATTGGTTTTATTTTGTTATGACTGGGGAGAATGCATCAGGTGCTAGGTTGTTTCAGCGGTGTTCCTTCTGGGGGCAGTCCTACCACAGCAGGGGTCGTCCCTATAGGCCCGCTTAGATGGCTCGTCAGGTTTATCGTGGTGCATCAGCAAGCCATGGTTCATACAGTGCTTGCCCGAGGCAGTCATCTCTAAGTGCTCTCCAGCTCAGAGTTCATCTCGTGCTTCTTCAGTTCAGGGTTCATCTGCACCAGGTTATTCTAACAGTTATTCTAGTTCTCGGGGTTGATTCAGTCCCCACCACCATTGACGGATCGGGGTTGCTATGAGTGTGGGGAGCTTGGGCATATCAGGAGGCAGTGTCCCCATCTCTTGGGAGGTCCAGTTCAGTAGAGGGGTCAGGCTATGACTTCTGCACCAGTCACTTCACCACCCGTGCAGCCAGCTCAGGGTGGGACTCAGGCAACTAGAGGTCGCCTAGAGGGGGAGGCCGATCAAGTGGTGGTCAGGCTCAATTCTATACTATTCCTGCCAGGCCAGAGTCTGTTGCTTCAAACACAATGATCACATATATTGTCTCGGTATTCCACATGGATGTTTCTATATTATTTGACCCTAGTTCTACTTATTCGTATGTATCATCAAACTTTGCTTGTTATTTGGATATCCCCCATGAGTCCTTAGTTTCACCTGTTCATATGTCTATGCCGGTGGGCGATACTATTATTATGGGCCGTGTGTATCGGTCGTGTGTGGTGACTATTGGGGGATTAGAGACTAGAGTTGATCTCTTATTGTTTAGTATGGTTGATTTCGATGTGATTTTGGGTATGGATTGGTTGTCTCTATGTCATGCTATTCTGGATTGTCACGCTAAGATTGTGACGTTGGCGATGGCGGAGTTGCCAAGGATCGAGTGGAGAGGTTCTCTAGATTATGTTCCCAGCAGGGTGATTTCTTACCTGAAGGCCCACCAGATGGTTGGGAAGGGATGTTTGCCATATTTGGCTTTTGTGAGAGACGTTGGTGCTGATACTCCTACTATTGATTCTTTGTCGGTAGTTCGAGACTTTCTGGATGTGTTTCCTGCAGAACTATCGGGCATGCTACCCGACAGGGATATTAATTTTGGTATTGACTTGGTGTAGGGCACTCAGCCTATTTCTATTCCTCCACATCGTATGGCACCAGTAGAGTTGAAGGAATTAAAGAAGCAACTTTAGGAGCTCCTTGATAAGGGATTTATTCGGCCTAGTGTGTCGCTTTGGGGCGCACCGACTCTATTTGTGAAGAAGAACTATGGTACTATACGGATGTGCATCGACTATAGGCAGTTGAACAAAGTTACAATTAAAAACAAGTATCCTTTTCTGCGTATTGATGATTATTTGACCAGCTTCAGGGAGCGAGGGTGTTCTCTAAGATTGATCTGAGGTCTGGGTATCACTAGTTAAAGATTCGGGACTCGAATATTCTAAAGACGACATTTAGGACCCGCTATGGTCACGAGTTCCTTGTGATGTCTTTTGGGTTGACCAACACCCCAACAACATTCATACAATTGATGAACAATGTATTTCAGCCATATCTTGATTCATTTGTCATAGTATTCATTGATGATATCTTGGTGTACTCACGTATCCAGGAGGAGCATGCCCAATATTTGAGGATTGTACTACAGAGGTTGCGGGAGGAGGAGCTTTATGCCAAGTTCTCCAAGTGTGAGTTCTGGCTTAGTTCAGTGGTGTTCTTGGGGCACGTGGTGTCCAATGAGGGGATAAGGTGGATCCAAATAAGATAGAGACGGTTCAGAGTTGGCCTAGACCATCTTCAGATACTGAGATTCGAAGTTTTCTTGACTTGGTAGGATATTATCATTGCATTGTAGAGGGTTTCTCGTCCATTGCAGCGTCTTTGACCAAATTGACCCAGATGAGTGCTCCATTCAGGTGGTCGGATGAGTGTAAGGAGAGCTTTTAGAAGCTCAAGATTGCCTTGACCACAACTCCAGTTCTAGTTTTTCCTTCAGCGTCAGGCTCTTATACAATGTATTGTGATGCTTCTCGGATTGGTATTGGGTGTGTCATGATACAGGAGGGTAGAGTGATTGTTTATGCTTCGCACCAATTGAAGCCTCATGAGAAGAACTACCCTGTTCATGACTTGGAGTTGGCAACCATCATTCATGCATTGAAGATTTGGAGGCATTTCCTCTACGGTGTGTCTTGTAAGGTATTTACATATCATCAGAGTCTCCAACACTTGTTCAAACAAAAGGATCTGAATTTGAGGCAGCAGATATGGTTGGAGCTGCTAAAAGACTATGATATTACCATTTTGTATCATCCCAGGAAGGCCAATATAGTGGCCGATGCCTTGAGTAGAAAGGCGATGTATATGGGTAGCGTTGCATTCATTCCTGTTGGTGAGAGGCCGCTTGCGTTAGATGTTCAGGCCTTAGCCAACCAGTTCGTGGGATTAGATGTTTCGGAGCCTAGTCAGGTTCTAGCTTGTGTGGTTTCTCGGTCTTCCTTATATGATCGCATCAGAGAGCATCAATATGATGATCCCCATTTGCTTATCCTTAAGGACACGGTTTAGCACGATGATGTCAATGAGGTTACTATTGGGGATGATGGGGTGTTGAGGATGCAACATTGGATCTGTGTACCCAATGTAGATGGGCTACGTGAGTTGATTCTTGAGGAGGCCCACAATTTGCGGTATTTCATTCATCCGGGTACCGCAATGATATATCAGGATTTGAGGCAGCACTATTTGTAGAGGATGATGAAGAAGGATATAGTGGGGTTTGTAGCCCGGTGCCTAAATTGTCAGCAGGTGAAGTATGAGCATTAGATATCGGGCGGATTGCTTGAGAGGCTTGAGATTCAGGAGTGAAATGAGAGCGAATTTTGTAGTTGGACTCCCACAGGCTTCAAGGAAGTTTGATGCTATTTGGGTGATTGTGGATCGATTGACCAAGTCCGCGCATTTCATTCCAGTTGGGACTACCTATTCTTCATAGCAGTTGGTTGAGATCTATATCTGTGAGATTGTTCGCCTTCACGGTATGCCGGTGTCCATCATTTCAGATAAGGGCACGCAGTTTACATCGCAGTTTTGGAGAGCAGTGCAATAAGAGTTGGGCACACGAGTTGAGTTGAGTACAACATTCCACCCTCAGATAGACGGACGGTCCGAGCGCACTATTCAGATATTAAAGGATACGCTACGCATTTGTGTCATAGATTTCAGGGATTCTTGGGATCAGTTTTTGCCGCTTGCCGAGTTTTCCTACAACAACAGCTACCAATCGAGCATTTAGATGGCTTCGTATGAGGCTTTGTATAGGAGGCGGTGTCGATCTTTGGTGGGTTGGTTTGAGCCGGGTGAGGCTAGGCTATTGGGTACTGACTTGGTTCAGGATGCTTCGGACAAGGTTAAGTTGATTCAGGATAGGCTTCGCATGACACAATCTAGACAGAAGAGCTACGCCGATCGGAAGGTTCATGATGTTGCTTACATGGTGGGGGGAAGAAGGTACCACTCAGAGTTTCGCCCATGAATGGTGTTATGAGATTTGGAAAGAAGGGCAAGTTGAGCCCTCGGTATATTGGCCCGTTTGAGGTGCTTGAGAGAGTTGGGGAGGTGGCTTACAGGCTTGCATTTCCGCCTAGTCTATCGAGTGTTCATCCAGTGTTTCATGTATCCATACTCCGGAAGTATGTCCGCGATCCATCTCATGTTTTGGACTTCAACACGGTTCAGTTGGATGGTGATTTGACTTATGATGTGGAGCCGATGGCCATTTTGGATCGGCAGGTTCGAAAGTTGAGGTCAAAGAACATAGATTCAGTGAAGGTGTAGTGGAGAGGTCATCCAGTCGAGGAGGCTACTTGGGAGACCGAGCGGGAGATGCGGTATGATTTTAGACCCGTTCGAG
Source organism: Nicotiana tomentosiformis (assembly GCF_000390325.3). Taxonomy (NCBI): domain Eukaryota; kingdom Viridiplantae; phylum Streptophyta; class Magnoliopsida; order Solanales; family Solanaceae; genus Nicotiana; species Nicotiana tomentosiformis. Next base: position 98,121,529 of record NC_090819.1, on the reverse strand, counting down.
GACTAACGTTTGTTTAAGAGGGGGAGGATGTAACGACCCAACCGATTGTTTTGAGAGTTGTAGCCCCATTCCCCTATTTATTGCTTATTCTATGCTCAATTGTTGTTATGTGACTTGCCAGGGTGGTTGGTTTGGTTTCGGGGACGTTTCGAAATGAATTGGGACACTTAGTCCCAAGGTTGGAAGCTTAAGGTGAAAGAGTTGACCGGATGTTGACTTATATATAAACGACTTTGGAATGGAGTTTTGGCGATTTCGATAGCTCCGTAGGGTGGTGTTGAACTTAGGAGTGTGTCTGGATAGTGATTTGGAGGTTCGTAGTTGATTTTGGCTTGAGTTGGCGAAAGTTGGAAAAATGGAAGTTTGGAGAGTTGAGAAGTTTGACCGAGAGTTGACTTTGTGGTTTCTGGGCTCCGATTTTGGTTTCGGAAGTTGGACTGGGTTCGTTGTGTGATTTATGACTTGTGTGCAAAATTTGAGGTTAATCGAAGTTGATTTGATAGGTTTCAGCATTGAATGTTGAAGTTAGAAGCTCATAAGTTCATTAGGCTTGAACTGGGGTGCGATTCATGTTTTTGATGTTGTTTGATGTGATTTGAGGACTTGACTAAGTTCAAATCGTGTTTTAGGTCTTGTTGATATGTTTGGTTGAGATCCCGGGGGCCTCGAGCGAATTTTGGTTGGTTATCGGGTTGGAACTGGGACTTACAAATTTCTGATGTTGCAGGTCTGGTTTCCTTATACGCGATCGCGTGGGTTGGTCCAAGATCGCGAAGGCTTATTTGGGAAGCTGGGGATTTAGTGCTATGCGATCATGTGAAGGTGTTTGCGATTGCATAGTTGGAGAAGGAAGTTAATCGCGAACGCGTGGGCTAAGTCATGTTTGTGAAGAGGAAATGAGGCAGAAGTTGGGTCATGCGCTTTGTTCTTTTCGATCGCGTGAAGAGGGTCGTGATCACGTTGGTCTGAGGAGTCAGTGCATCGCGTTCGCGTGGGACTTTTCGCGTTCACGTAGAGTTAATTTTTGGGCAGCTTAGTTTTGTGTTTTGCGATCGCGAAGCATTTTTTGCGATCGTGAAACATTTTCCGCGATCGCGATTGAGGACTTCTGGGCAGAATATAAAATATCAAAAACGAGGGTTTGAGCCATATTTCATAATTTGATTTTAGGAGCTCGGATTGAGGCGATTCTTGGAAAGATTTTCAAGGGAGTGATTCTCACTCGATTTTGGTAAATTACATGAATATATCATTGATTTCATCATTTAATTAGTGATTTGGGTTAAAAAATGGAGAAACATTGTAGAAACTTCATAGGCTTTAATTTGAGGATTTGAAGGTCGGCTTGTGATCAGATTTGAGTAATTTTGGTATGGTTGGACTCGTGGTTGAATGGGTGTTCGAATTTTAGAACTTTTGTCGGATTACGAGACGTGGGCCCGGAGTTGACTTTTTGACTTTTGATTAAGAACTTAGATTTTTCATATGGAATTGATTCCTATAGCTCGTGTTGATTGTATCGAATTATTTGTGGCTAGATTCGAGGCGTTTAGAGGTCGATTCGCGAGGCAATGACTTATTGGAGTAGAGATTTGCACGATTTGAGGTAAGTAACACTTCTAAACTTAGTTATGAGGGTATGAATCCGTGAATTGTGTTATGTGATAAGTGTTGAGGTGACGCACATGCTGGGTGACAGGCGCATGTGTGTGCATCGTAGCAATTATGACTTAGTCGATTTCGTGAGACTATGTAGTCACCTTATCTGAATATTATTACTGTACTCTATGTGTTAGAGTGTCACGACCCAATTTTACCTATAGGTCGTGATGGCGCCCAACATCACAGCTAGACAAGCCAACTAGTGAATTAAACATATATTTCCTCTTTTCATAAATTTTCGAGTAATTAAACTCTTCTTACTTGCAAGATTTAAGGAAAATATAAAAGGTCCTGATTAAATAAAAATTAAGAAAATAATTCAAATCACAATTCCACTAGTGTGTGTGTGCCAAGGCCTGGTGTCACAAGTATATGAGCATCTAGTAGATTATTCAAAAGAAATCCAAAATACTATCTGGACACAAAATAGACAGAAAACAAATACAAAGGGAGACATTAGGTGTTGCAGAACGGCTCAGGAGAAGCAGCTCACCACTAGGCCTGGGGATAGCGTGGGTGCGCACCGGTAGGACTGCCTAAGGTTCCTGTCTCAGATCATGCACAAAAAGTGCAGCAAGCGTAGCATAAGTACATAAACAATGTGTACCCAGTAAGTATTAAGTCTAATCTCGAAGAAGTAGTGACAAGAGGTCGACTTTGACACTCGCTATGGGTCAATAATATTAAAATAGAAATATTTAAATAGACGTGGTTTATGTGAATAACAATAATCTTCTTAACAAGCGGGAATAAATAATTCTTTCAAATTCAATAATTTCCAATTAATCATTTATCTTCACAAACTGCAATAGGATGTCAAGGTATCATGTAATTATTATTATTAAGCATGATTTCTGCCGAGGTCGTACGACCCGATTCAGAGTGTCGTGTACACTGCTGAGGGATGTGCGGCACGATCCATAGATGCATCTATACTGTCGAGGCATTCGGCCCGCTCCACAAGAAAGGAGGATATTTTCTTATGAACCTCCAGAATGAGAAGTTATTATAAGGCTAACACATAAGGATGTACAATTTCTATTAACAGTCAAGTAATTTGCACAAAAATTCAAGTATGTGAAATTTCGGTCTTTTACTATTTCCTCTAACAATTTCCAATATAATTCTAGTACTTTAATTAAATAAAGGGTGCAATTATTACAAGTAATTCATGATTTGATTCCTAAACTACCCGGACATAGCATAATTAGTAGCTACGCACGGACTCTCGTCATCTCGTGCGTACGTAGCCCCCACAATTAGCAACAATTATTAATTTAAATCACCTATGGGGTAAATTTCCTCTTACAAGGTTAGACAAGAGACTTACCTCGTCTCAAAGTTCACTTTCCGATCTCAATTTCATGTTAGAGCCTCAATTCGGTGCCGAAAAATCCGAAACTAGCCAAAAGTTATATATAATAATTAATACATGCTTAACAATTCGAAATTAGAGTATTAGATTAATTACCCAACCAAAATTGGTAAAATTTCTAAAATTCACCCCGGGCCCACGTGCCCGGATTCCGAAAAGTTTCGGAGAAAATTGTTACCCATAATCTCAAGAACTCATGTATACAAGTTTCATCCCATTCCATAACTATTTTCGTGGTTAAAATCTTATTTTTATCAAAACCTAGGTTTTTCATTTAAACCCTTGATTTTCACAATTTACATATTATAATCTACCCATAATCTATGTATTTAACTCACAATAGGTAGAATTAACTTACCTCCAAGTTTCTAGGTGAATACTCCTCTCAAAAAGCTCCAAATTCGCCTAAGAATGGAGAAAATGAGCTCAAAAATGGCTTAGCCCCGTTTTAAGACATCAAAACTAAGAATCGTACCTCAAACCAAATTGATTCAACTTAGAATTTTTAAATTCTTCAAACTTACTCCGAACACTCTGAAACATACTTAAACTACTCGGAATGATACCAAAATTTGCGGGCAAGTCTTAAATCACCATACGGAACCATTACCAGACTCGGAATTTCAAACGGACCTTGACTACTCCAAACCAAATTTAAAGAACCTTAAAACCTCCAAATAGCTAACTTTTACTATTAAGCGCCGAAACACTCCCGGGTTGTCCAAAACCCGATTCGAACATACGCCCAAGTCCAAAATAATCATACGAATCTATTGGAACCGTCAAATCCCGATTCCGGGGTCTTTTTTCAAAATGTTGACCGAAGTCAAACTTAGCCTTTTTAAAACCAACTAAGGAACCAAGTGTTCCGATTTCAACCCGAACCCTTCCAAATCCCAAACTAACCATCCCCACAAGTTATAAAACGGTAAAAGCACATACGAGGAGTCTTATTTAGGGGAACGAGGTTCTAGAAGGCAAAACGACCGGTTGGGTCATTACATTCTCCACCTCTTAAACAAACGATCGTCCTTGAACGGGTTTAGAATTATACCCGGAGTGCTGAATAAATGTGGATATTTGCTTTGCATGTCCTCCTTGGCCTCCCAAATCGCTTCCCCTCCACTGGACTTTTACCATAGAAACTTTCTTGGACCTCAACTGGCGAACCTATCTATCAACAATGGCAACTGATTCCTCTTCATAACCCAAGCTCTTATCTAGCTGAACTGTGCTGAAGTTTAACACATGTGTTAGGTGGGCGTGATACTTCTGGAGCATAGATACATGGAAAACCGGATGAGCTCCTGATAGACTGGGAGGCAAAGCAAGCTCGTAAGTAACCTCCCCAACTCGCCTCAACACCATAAATGGGCCTATAAACCTTGGGCTCAACTTTCCATTCTTCCCGAATCTCATGATTCCCTTCATCGGTGAAACCTTCAAGAGGACTTTCTCACCTACCATAAATGATAAATCACGTGCTTTCTGATCTGCGTAACTCTTCTGTCTAGACTGTGCTGTATGAAGTCGCTCCTGAATCAACTTTACCTTTTCCAAGGCATCCTTCAACAAATCAGTACCATATAACATAGCCTCGCCGGGTTCAAACCATCCGATGGGCGAACGACATCGTTGACCATATAAAGCCTCAAATGGAGCCATCTCGATGCTGGATTGGTAACTGTTGTTATAAGCAAACTCGACCAAAGGCAAGAAACGATCCCGCTGACCTCCGAAGTTAATCACACATGCACTGAGCATATCTTCCAAAATCTGAACTGTCCGCTCCGAATGCCCGTCGGTCTGCGGATGAAAGGCTGTGATGAGCTCCACACGAGTCCCCAACTCACTATGTACTGCTCTCCAGAAATGTGAAGTAAACTGAGGGCCTCTATCTGATATGATGGAAATTGGCACACCGTGCAACCGAACTATCTCCTGAATATAAATCTGGGCCAACCTCTCTGAAGTATATGTAGTCACAACCGGAATGAAGTGTGCCGACTTGGTCAACCTGACGACAATGACCCAAACTGCATCAAACTTCTCAAGGTCCGCAGCAACCCAACTACAAAGTCCATAGTAATGCGTTCCCATTTCCACTCCGGTATAGTCATTTGCTGAAGTAGGCCACCTGTCCTCTGGTGCTCATATTTAACTTGTTGGCAATTTAGGCACCTAGATACATACTCAACTATGTCCTTCTTCATCTGCCGCCACCAATACTGCTGCCTCAGGTTACGATACATCTTCGTAGCATCTGGATGAATAGAATATCGATAACTATGTGCCTCCTCTAGGACTTGTTTCCTCAGTCCATCCACATTAGGAACATATAGATGATCCTGGACTCGCAGAACACCATCCTTGCCAATAGTAACTTCCTTGAACCACCCCGTAGTACCGTTTCTCGAAGAACCAACAAGTGTGGATCATCAAACTAGAGAACCTTGATCTGCTCAAATAGTAAAGACGGGGCAAAAACACATGCAAGAACTCGGCTGGGCTCTGAAGTATCCAGCCTCACAAGTCTGTTAGCCAAGGACTGAATATCCAAAGCTAATGGCCTCTCCTCTGCTGAAATAAAAGCCAAACTACCTATACTCTTCGCCTTTCTACTCAAGGCATCTACAACTACATTTGCTTTGCCCGGATGATACAGGATAGTAATAGCATAATCTTTTAGTAACTCAAGCCATCTGCGCTGCCTCAAATTTAGGTCCCTCTGCTTGAACAAATACTGCAAACTGCGATGATCAGTGTAAATCTCACAAGACACCCCATAAAGGTAATGCCCTCAAATCTTAAGAGCGTGAACAATTGCAGCTAACTTCAAATCATGTACCAGGTAATTTTTCTCGTGGAGCTTCAGCTGACGGGAGGTATATGCAATAACTCGCCCCTCCTGCATCAATACACACCCCAAGCTGACGCGTGAAGCGTCACAATACACTGTATACATCTCTGAACCGGAAGGCAACACTAACACTGGTGCTGTAGTCAATGCTGTCTTGAGCTTCTAAAAGCTCACCTCACAATCATCAGACCATCGGAACGGAGCACCCTTTTGGGTTAATTTGGTCAAAGGTGCTACAATAGATGAAAAACCCTCCACGAACCGAAGATAATAACCTTCTAACCCTAGGAAACTCCTGATCTCAGTCACCGAAGTGGGACGATGCCAATTCTGAACTGCCTCGATCTTTTTGGGATCAACTTTAATACCCTCGCCCAATACAATATGCCCCAAAAATGCTACAGAATTTAGCCAAAACTCACACTTGGAGAACTTAGCATATAGCTTTTGTTCCTGTAGCATCTGAAGCACCACTCTCATATGCTGCTCGTGTTCCTCCTTACTGTGCAAGTAGATCAAAATGTCATCAATGAAGACAATGATAAACGAGTCGATATATGGCCTGAACACCCTGTTCATAAAATCCATAAACGCCTTTGGGGCATTAGTCAAACCGAAGGATATCACCAAAAACTCATAATGACCATACCTAGTCCGGAAAGCAGTCTCTGGAACATCCGAATCCCGAATCTTTAACTGATGGTACCGCGACCTCAAGTCGATCTTAGAGAACACTCTAGCACCCTGCAACTCGTCAAATAGATCACCAAAACGTGGTAACAGGTACTTTTTCTTAATGGTAACTTTGTTCAATTGGCGATAATCAATACACATCCGCATAGTTCCATCCTTCTTCTTCACAAATAATATCAGTGCACCCCAAGACGACACATTCGGTCTGACGAACCCTTTGGCTAGTAACTCCTTAAGTTGTTCTTTCAACTCCTTCAATTCTTTCGGAGCCATGCAATATGGTGGGATAGATATATGCTGGGTATCTGGAGCCAAGTCAATACAGAAATCAGTATCACGATCTGGTGGCATGCTTGAAAGATCTGAAGGAAATACATCGGAGAACTCCCTGACTACAGGCACTGAATCAGTCGCCGGAGTCTCTGCAGTAGTGTCCCGAACATTGGCTAGATAAGCCAAACAACCCTTCTCGACCATGTGTCGAGCCTTTAGAAAGGAAATAACCTGATTAGATGCGCTGATAGACGAATCCTTCCACTCCAACCTAGGCAATACTGGAATCGCCAAGGTAACAGTCTTGGCACGGCAATCTAGGATGGCATGATGTGGATATAACCAGTCCATGCCCAGGATGATCTCGAAGTCGGTCATCTTAAGCAATAGAAGATCTGCTCTAGTTTCATAACCACAGAATGTAACAATACAGGACTGGTAAATCCGATTCACAACCACAGAATCGCCCACAGGAGTGGACACGTAAGAAGGAGTACCCAAGGACTCACGAGAAACACCCAGAAAATGAGAAAATAGAGATGACACATAAGAATATATAGACCCTAGATCAAATAATATGGAGGCATCTTTGCCGCAGACAAAAATAATACCTGTGATCACGGCATCTGAGGCCTCTACATCTGGTCTGGCCAAAAAAGTATAGAACCGAGCTGGAGCGCCACCTGGCTAGCCTCTACCTTTAGGACCGCCCCTACCCACCTGCCCTCCGCCTCTGGGCGGCCGGACGGCTGGCGGAGCAGCTGGTGCGGTAATCATAGGCTGCTGACCCTGCAGCACTGGTCTACCCCGAAGCCTGGGGCAGAATCTCTGCATGTGACTGAAGTCCCCGCACTCGAAACAATCCCTCGGTACGGTGGACTGCTGACCTGAAGTCTGGCCCTGATGACCTGAATACCCACTGGAGGAACCCTGAATAGCTGGTGGGTGGTAAGAACTCTCTAGCATAGCACTGAAATAAGGTCGCACTGGAGCACCCCGAGGAGGCGGTGGTGCTGGATATGGGGGCCTTCTGGACTGCGCTCTCACGAACTGACCTCTACCCCCAGACGGGGCACCTCTGAACTCTCCAGAATATCTAAACGGCTTATCTCTCATTACCTGCTCTCGGCTACACTGACGCACACCCTCAATCCTCTGGGCTATCTCCACAACTGGCTCATAAGAAGTCCCCATCTCAACCTCTCGGGCCATAGTGGCATGAATGCCAGTGTGCAAACCCGCAACAAATCTCCATACTCTCTCCGCATCAGTAGGGAGTATCATAAGTACATGGCGAGACAACTTAGAGAACCTCGCCTCATAATCGGTCACTGATATCTGACCATGCTAGAGCTGCTCAAACTGAAACCACAACTCTTCCCTCTGGGGGGTGGAATATACCTATCCAAGAAAATACAGGTGAACCTGTCCCAAGTCATGGGAGGAGAATCTGCTAGTCTACCCAAAAGATAGGACTTCCACCACCTATGGGCCATGTCCTCCAGCTGAAAGGTAGCAAAGTCTACCCCATGGAACTCCAATATCCTCATTTTGTGCAGTCTGTCCCTGCACCGATCAACGAAGTCCTGGGGATCCTCATGTCGCTCACCCCCAAAGACAGGAGGATGTAGCCTGGTCCATCTATCCAATAGCTTTTGCGGCTCACCAACCGCAGTTGGTCTGGGCTCAGGTGTAGCTGCTGCCACCGGCTGGGCTCCGCCCACGGGTAGTGCACCCTGGTTTTGATATACAGCAGCTGCCTGCCCATAAACCTATGCGGTAGGGGTCTGTGCTCCCCCTCCTGCCTGAGATGTGGATGGGTCTGTCGGAAATAAATCGGCCTGAGTTATAGTGTCCATGAACCACATCATACGGCCCATGACCTCCTAAAATCCCGGTGCGGATGTGAAATCCACCGGAGCTGGCTCTGCTGCGGGCACCTCACCCTGCTCCTTGATGATAGGATCCTCTACTGGATTCACTGGTGGCATAAATGGAATAGCTCTGGGACTTCCTCGTCCCCTACCACGTGCTGGAGCCCTCCCTCGGCCTCTAACAACAGGGGGAGCAGCTCTTCCCTGGTCTGGAACCTCAGTAGAGCGTGTTCTCACCATCTGTGAGAGAATAAGAGAAAGATACTTAGTACTACATCAACTGCACGATAGGAGATGAAGAAAGGTATTTTCTTAACACCCTATAGTCTCTTGAAGATAAGTACAGACGTCTCCGTACCGATCCGGAAGACTCTATTAGGCCTGATCATAACTTGCGAGACCTACGTGAACCTTGTGCTCTGATACCATGTTGTCACGACCCAATTTCACCTATAGGTCGTGATGGCACCCAACATCATAGCTAGGCAAGTCAACTAGTGAATTAAACATATATTTTCTCTTTTCATAAATTTTCGAGTAATTAAACTCTTCTTACTTGCAATATTTAAGGAAAATATAAAAGGACCTGATTAAATAAAAATCAAGAAAATAATTCAAATCACAATTTCACTAGTATGTGTGTGCCAAGACCTGGTATCACAAGTATATGAGAATCTAGTAGATTATACAAAAGAAATCCAAAATACTGTCTGAACACAAAATAGGCAGAAAACAAATACAAAGGGATACACTAGGTGCTACGGAACGGCTCAGAAAAATCAGCTCACCACTAGGCCTCGGGATAGCGTGGGTGCGCATCGGTAGGACCGCCTAAGGTTCCTGTCTCAGATCATGCACAAAAAGTGCAACAAGCGTAGCATGAGTACGTAAACAACATGTACCCAGTAAGTATCAAGTCTAATCTCGAAGAAGTAGTGACGAGAGTTCGACTTTGACACTCACTATGGGTCAATAATATTAAAATAGAAATATTTAAATAGACATGGTTTGTGTGAATAACAATAATCTTCTTTACAAGCGGGAATAAATAATTTTTTCAAATTCAATAATTTCCAATTAATCATTTATCTTCACAAGCTGCAATACGATGTCAAGGTATTATATAATTATTATTATTAAGCACGATTTCTGCTGAGATCGTACGACCCGATCTAGAGTGTCGTGTACACTGCCGAGGGACGTGCGACGCGATCCATAGATGCATCTATACTGCCGAGGCGTTCGGCCCGCTCCACAAGAAAGGAGGATATTTTCTTATGAACCTCCGGAATGAGAAGTTATTATAAGGCTAACACATAAGGATGTACAATTTCTATTAACAGTCAAGTAATTTGCACAAAAATTCAAGTATGTGAAATTTCGATCTTTTACTATTTCCTCTAATAATTTTCAATATAATTCCAGTACTTTAATTAAATAAAGGGTGCAATTATTACAAGTAATTCATTATTTGAGCCCTAAACTACCCGGACATAGCATAATTAGTAGCTACGCATAAACTCTCGTCACCTCGTGCGTACGTAGCCCCCACAATTAGCAACAATTATTAATTTAAATCACATATGGGGTAAATTCCCTCTTACAAGGTTAGACAAGAGACTTACCTAGTCTCAAAGTTCACTTTCCGATCTCAATTTCGCGTTAGAGCCTCAATTCAGTGTCGAAAAATCCGAAACTATCCAAAAGTTATATAAAATAATTAATACATGCTTAACAATTCGAAATTAGAGTATTAGATTAATTACCCAACCCAAATTGGTAAAATTCCTAAAATTCAACCCGGGCCTACGTGCCCGGATTCCGAAAAGTTTTGGAGGAAATCGTTACCCATAATCTCGAGAACTCATGTATATAATTTTCATTCCATTCCATAACCATTTTCGTGGTTAAAATCTCATTTTTGTTAAAACCTAGGTTTTTCATCTAAACTCTTGATTTCCATAATTTACATGTTATAATCTACCCATAATCTATATATTTAACTCACAATAGGTAGAATTAGCTTACCTCCAAGTTTCTAGGTGAATACTCCTCTCAAAAAGCTCCAAATTCGTCCAAGAATGGAGAAAATGGGCTCAAAAATGGCTGAGCCCTGTTTTAAGACATTCTACCCAATGCTTTTTCGCTTCTGCGGCTAATCAACCGCATCTACGGAAAGGACCTCGCAGATGAGATCTTCCCCATTAGCCGGCTCGTCCGCTTCTGCGACCAGCGGCTCGCTTCTGTGAGACCACTCCTGCGGTGCATGCGCCGTACCTGCGACCTCGTCCGCTCCTGCGATGCCCTTTCTTCGCACCTGCATCTTCGCAGGTGCGGTCCATTTCCCCGCTTCTGCAGTCGCTGACAGCCCCCCTCTTAGCTGCTTCTACGGCTCGTGACTCGCTTCTGTGTGCTCGCACCTGCGGCTGCCCATGCGCTGGTGCGGTTACACCAGAAGCTGGAAGCTTCAACTGTTCCTCTCAAGTCCAAACTTGGTCCGAGCCTCGTCCGGTTAACACCCGAGGCCCCCGGGGCCTCGTCCAAAACTACCAACAAGTTTGAAATCATAAAACGGACTCGCTCGAACCCTCTGAACGTGTAAAACAACATCAAAACTAAGAATCATACCTCAAACCAAATTGATTCAACTTAGAATTTTTAAATTCTTCAAACTTACTCCGAACACGCTGAAACATACATAAACTATTCGGAATGACACCAATTTTTGTGTGCAAGTCTTAAATCACCATACAGAACTATTCCCAGACTCGGAATTTCAAACGGACCTCGACTACTCCAAAACCTACTCCAAACTAAATTTAAAGAACCTTAAAACCTCCAAATCGCTAACTTTCACTATTAAGCGCCGAAACGCTCCCGGGTTGTCCAAAACCCGATTCGAACATACGTCCAAGTCCAAAATAATCATACGAATCTATTGGAACCATCAAATCCCGATTCCGGGTTCTTTTTCTCAAAATATTGACCGAAGTCAAACTTATCCTTTTTAAAGCCAACTAAGGAACCAAGTATTCCGATTTCAACTCGAACCCTTCCAAATCCCAAACTAACCACCCCCACAAGTCGTAAAACAGTAAAAACACATACATGGAGTCTTATTTAGGGGAACAAGGTTCTAGAAGGCAAAACGACCGGTTGAGTCGTTACATAGAGCACTTGAGCTATGAATTTTGTAAGAAATCATGTTTAGGAGGTTATAAGCTGGTACTATTAGGACTCGCAATGTTCGTTCTTTTGCTGTTGAGATTATTTGCTTAATTTGGAGTTACGTACTCAGTCGCATTCATCATTGCATATCATATCTTAGTATCTGTATCATTTATTGTCACATCATATATCATTGATTTGGGTTGCTTAGCATGGGTGTGGTAAGCCCGAGAGACTGGAGAGATTGATGACTGAGTTGGGGCCTATGAGCCATGCTGTGAGTGAGATATGTGGATCGGGTTGCACGCCGCAACATGCTTTAGGGATATATGTGGATCGGGTTGCACGCCGCAATAAGCCTTATAGATATATGTGGATCGGGTTGCACACCGCAACAAGCCTTATGGCTATATGAGGATCGGTCTCGCGCCGTAACAAGCCTTATGGCTATATGTGGATAGGGATGCATGCCGCAGTAGGCACCGTACAGTGCTGAGTGACTCAGTGTGATGAGCGAGAATTGAGACAGTCAGACTGAGTGATTTGAGAGTGTGAGTACGTGAGATTTTCATTGTGTTGCATCACATACGGTATTCATATTGGCATATATATATATAGAAATGTCACATTCCTCATATCAGTCACACTTGGCATACTTGTTCTGTGTTAAAATTAACTGTTAAACCTGGAAGCATGTTTACATTTTCTGTACTACTAAACTCTGTATTCGTACTATATTGGTTGGGCTCGTCACTGCTTTCAGCCAAAAGGTTAGACTTATTACTTATTGAGTTGGTTGTACTCACGCTACACCCTGCACTTCGTGTGCAGATCGAGGTATTTTCGGGCATGAAAATTGCTGATCTTGGAGTTTTACCCGTTCGGAGATCATCGAGGTAGCTACTTTGGCGTCCGCAGACCTTGACTCTCCTCCTCTATCCTTTAGTTTTACTTATGTTGTTCTACCTTTCTAGACGGTGTTTCAGACTATGTTATTGTATAGATGCTCATGTATCTAGTGACACCCGAATTTTGGAAAAATTATATTCGAATCACAGTTGTTTATATCGACTATTTATGAAAGTTATTACTATTAAACTTGCTTCATCTTATTTTAATATAAAATGCCTAGTTTTATTATGAATGACGGCTTGCCTAGTACTATGATAGGTGTCATCACGACATGTTGAGTTTTGGGTCGTGACAGTCTATTAATATTCTTCATCACTCCTTTTAAGTTCCAGTTATCTTGAATATTTAACTGCATCCAAAGTCGATCATTAGCCTGTGAACTTCATGCTTTATTTAGTAGTGAAATTATGAGAGAAAATTAATTATATAGTTTTACAATTTTAATTATATAGTTTTACATTTCTTGTTTTATATTTCATTGTTGGTAAGGATATGACAGATAAGAATTGGCTACTTATTAAGAATAGGACATTACCGGAATACTTGAATGGTGCTGAACATTTTTTGAACTTTGCATTTGCTAATCCTGAGGTTGGTGTAAGAATAGTGTCTGTGCATTAAATGTAATAACGTGCTTAGAAAATCACATGATGAGGTTAAGACATATTTACTTAGGTGGGGAATAGATCTGACCTATGATAGATGGATTTATCATGGTGAGTCGGATTCATCTTCAGATGATGAAATAAATTCCAATAGAGATTCAAATTTAGGAAATGATGATGTTCGCACTTTTGAAATGTTGCATGACATGTATTGTGGTGTTCCCTCTAATAGTCATGAGTTTGATGAGACCACTGAGTCTAGGTACGAAGAGCCAAGTACAGAAGCTAAAAGTTTCTATAGGTTATTAAAAGATGTAGAGCAAAAGTTATATCTAGATTGTGAAAGGTTCTCGAAACTCTCGTTTGTAATGCGTCTTTTTCATATGAAATGTCTACATGGCTAGAGTAAATTTCTTTTGACTTTTTGTTGAAATTATTGAGTGATGCTCTTCCCAAAGGAAATGTGCTCCCTAATTCTATCTATGAAATTCAAAAGATCATAAAAGATTTGGGTCTAGATTATCAGAAAATAGATGCATGTGTTAATAATTATATTTTATATAGAAAGGAATATGCTGATCTTGAGCAATGCCCTAAATGTAGTGAAAAAAGATGGATAGTAAGAAAAGGAGAAGATATTGATGATGAAGTTGCTTTAAGAAAATTGAATAAGAGAAATAAAAGAATTCCTAGAAAGATTCTTAGATAGTTCCCTTTGATACCAAGATTAAAACTATTATTTATGATACAACAAACCGCGAAAGATATGAGATGGCATAAAAAATAAGAGAGTTGAAGATAGAGTATTAAGGCATCCAGCTGACTCATTGGCATGGAAAACTTTTGATGAAAAACTTTTAAGTTTTGCTTCAGATCCACGTAATGTAAGACTTGGGCTTGCTTCATATGGTTTTAATCCTTTTGATTCGATGAGTAATGCCTGTAGCATGTGGCCAGTAGTTTTAATTCCATATAATCTCCCCCCATGGATATAGATGAAACAATCTAATATTTTGTTATCCTTACTTATTCCTGGACCAAAAAATCTTGGTATGAATATTGATGTATACCTTCAACCATTGATTGATGATTTAAAAACCTTGCGGGAGAGTGGAATTGAGACTTATGAGCTTTTAAGAAACAAAGTTTTCACTTGCGTGCTGCTTTGTTGTGGACGATTAATGACTTTCCAGCTTATGATATGTTATCCGGTTGGAGCACTAAAGAAAAATTAGCTTGTCCAGTTTATCATGTACATATTTGTTTTATTTATTTGAAACATGGTCGAAAACATTGCTATATGGGTCATCGTAGGTTCTTGGAGATAAATCATCCTTATCGTCGGAATAAAAGATCTTTTGATAATACAAAGAAAGAAAGACTTGCACACAAGCTTTGAGTAAAGATGATGTTCTTGCACAACTTAATACATCTTCACAAGGGTTAGTTGGTAGCAGCACAAGAAAAAAAAAGAGATGCCGAAAGATGTGACAATTGGAAAAAGAAAAATATATTCTTTGAACTCCCATATTGGAGGACTTTATTGTTGAGACATAATTTGGATGTGATGCATATTGAAAAGAACATTAGTTAAAGTGTGATGGGAACTCTATTGGATATAGTGTAATGACCCGACCGGTTGTTTTGAGTATTTTAGCCCCGATCTCCTAATTAATTCTTCCTTTAGGTTATATTGTGATTATGTGACTTTCTGGGGTGTTTGGGTTTGATTCCGGGTGAGTTTCGGAGTGAAATGGGACACATAGTCCCTAAGTTGGAGTCTTAAATTGATAGAGTTGACCATAGTTTGACTTCTATGTGGACGGCTCTAGAATGGAGTTTTGACGATTCTAATAGCTCCGTATGGTGATTTTAGACTTAGGAGCTTGTCCGGTTGTTGGTTTGGAGGTCCGTAGGTCATTTCAGCGTGAATTGGCGAAAGTTGAAAAGTTTGGAAGGAAGTTGGAATAGGTTTGTCATGTCATTTATGACTTGTGTGCAAAAAATTTGAAGTCAATCGGAATTGTTTTGGTATGAATCGGCATAAGTTTTGGAATTCCGAAGTTCATAAGTTCATTAGGCTTGAATCGATGCGCGATTCGTGGTTTTAGTGTTGTTTGATGTGATTTGATGCTTTGAGCGTGTTCGTACAATATTTTAGGACTTGTTGGTATGTTTGGTTGAGGTCCTGGGGGCCTCGGGTGTAATTCGGACCATGTTCGGCGCATATCGGAACCTTAAGGATTGCTGAAGCTACTGGTTTTCTACAGGTCCGGTTTCCTTCTACGCGTTTGCGAAGGTTTTCCTGCATTCACGTAGTCTTCAGGGGTTACTGGAAATTTTCCCTTCACGTTCGCGAAGGTTCGGTGGGTTTGTGCATTGCGATCGCGGGCAGGGAGCCGCATTCGCGAAGAAGAGAGGCAGGCTGGGGACCTCACACATTTGGTCTACGCGTTCGCGAATGAGGCTTCGCATTCGCGAAGCTTGGGATCATTTGGCCATCGCGTTCACGAGTGGGTTCTCACATTCGCAGAAGAGGAATTTTGGCAGCAACTTAATTTGTGCTTCGCGAACGCGACACACTTTCCGCGTTCGCGAAGAAGAAATCACTGGGCAGCAGAATATAATTTCAAAAACAAGGGTTCATCTCATTTTTCATATTTTGGACCTAGAGAGATCGGTATGAGGCGATTATTCGAGGGTTCTTCAAGAAGATTGTTGGGGTAAGTGATTCTAATCCGGATTGGACTATATTTCATGAATCTATTATTATTTTCATCATCTAATTAGGGATTTGAGTTGGAAATTTGGGAGAAAATGGTAAAACTTCCTAGACTAAGTTTTTGAGTTTTGAAAGCCGATTTGAGGTCAAATTTGAGTAATGCTTGTATGGTTGGACTCGTTATCGAATGGGTGTTCGAATTTTATAATTTTGATCGGGTTCTGAGATGTGGGCTCGAGTTGACTTTTTGGGTTGACTTTTTTTTCTTTACAAAGATCGTAACTTTATTATTCAAATTAGCTTCCTATAGTTTATATTTATCATATACAGTTGTTTTGGCTACATTCGAACCGTTCGGAGTTTGATAATCGATGAAAAGACCTACTAGTTGATTGAGTTAGCGTGTTTTTAGGTAAGTATCTTGCCTAACCTTGTGTGGGGGAATTACCTGTTAGGATTGGTGTTGTTTGTGATAATTGTGATGTGTGGAAGCCATGTACGCAAGTTGACGAGTGTGTACACGGGCTAAATGTGGAATTTATTAGTTTTAGCTATTTAGATTCCTTTCATACCTTAATTGAGTTATCTTAACATATTATATTCATCATTATAGTCTATTTTCACATGTTCTACTTGTCTTATCTATTACATACTAATTTCACTGCTTGTTTAGTTGAAGTATTTGTTTTTTTATTCAGTATTCATTATTTAATCGTTGCACTCTTTACTTAAAGTTGTTATTCTTGGAATATCTTGTTTTTGAAATTGGTATTGAGTTATAAAGGCCGTGATTCGCGTTGAGGCAAAGTGTTAAGTTGTGAAATACTATTCTTGTTGAGTTGTTCACTACCGGTTATTATTATTGAGACTCTTATGTACATTGTGGTTGAGCCATGGGCTCTTTATTGCGAAAATATTATTTTTGTTGGTTTCTTTGGCAAGTTGTGATATTGGGCACTTGAGGTGCGATTTGTGATACGTTGTGTTATTGATATGCATGCGGAGGTATAAGGTTTTGGGGTTGAAACACATGCAATGAGATAAGGTGGGCCTGATACGCGTGGCTAGCAGGGGAACTACTATAGGCCATGCAGTGTGATAAGGAGGGCTAAAACATGAGATGTTATTTCGGGAAAATGATTTTCAAAACTAAATGCAAGGCTCCCGCGGTGATATAAGGAAAGATTGTGAATTGATTTGTGATTTGAGACTATGAGGCGGTACCTCGGTAGTGACTCTTGTTGATACATTCTATTTCTTCACTTGTGTTTTTTGTTGTTTTGTTCCGTGTCATAGTATCCCGTGTTTTCTTCTGTGAAGTACTATTTACCTTAGTTCAATGTAGCTATTCTCGCTGTGCTTCTTTAATTGTCTCATTTCTATTGCTCTCATTAGTTTCACTGTTATACACTTGTTCAATTTCTTATTTAGTCCAATAGGGCCTTGACCTGACCTCGTCACTACTCTACCGAGGTTAGGCTTGGCACTTACTAGGTACCGTTGTGGTGTACTCATGCTACGCTTCTGCAAATCTTTTTGTGAAGATCCAGGTACCTCTTACTAGACCAGGCACTAGCGAGAGCTCAATTTCAGAGTCTTCAGAGTATACCTACCGGAGTCCGCACGCCTCGGAGTCCCCCTCTACCTAGTTATTTTATTTCCTTATCCTTTATTAGCCACTGCTGTATAGAGATATTCAATATCACTTAATAGAGCTTGTGATTTGTATTTTGCCGGGTTTTGGGACTGAGTTGTGGAGATTTTCTTATTATTAGTTGTTGAGTTTTGAGACTCTAAACATTATTTCAGTTATTTCTACATAAATGTTAAGCTTACCTAGTCTTAGAGACTAGGTGCCATCATGACATCCTACGAAGGAAAATTGGGGTCGTGACAAGTTGGTATCAGAGCTCTAGATTCATAGGTGTTGCGAGTCACAAACAGGTTTAGTAGAATCTTACGGATCGGTACAGAGACATCTGCGCTTATCTTTGAGAGGCTATGGAACTGTTAGGAAAGGTTTCACTTCTTTGATTCCTTATCGTGCGCATTTGTTGACTTCGGAATTCTAAATCTCTGTCTTTCTATTGTCTCACAGATGGTGAGGACACACACAACTGGATCTGATGATCAGGCACTCGCGCCCCCTGCTAGAGCCGCGAGAGGCCGGGGCCGGGGTAGAGGCCGAGGACAGCCACGTGCTGCAGCCAGAGCTGCTATAGAGGAGCCACCAGTAGCTCCAGTTGGAGAGCATATTCCTGAGACGCCTGTTACTACCCCTACACTCTAGGAGACTCTCGCCCAGTTTTTGAGCATGTTTGGCACTTTAGTTCAGGCAGGGTTGATTCTACTTACTCCTACCACATCTTAGGCCGGGGGAGGAGCACAGACTCTCGTAGCCCGTACCCCAGATCAGCGGGCCCAGGTTGACCAGGTCCTAGAAGTCATACCAGTATAACTGGTTGTCCCAGTTCAGATCGAGGTTAGGGCAGCAGCTTCTGACGGGGAGCAGCTCAGGCTCAAGAGGTTCAAGAAGTACCACCCTCTTACTTTCAGTGGTTTGGCTTTAGAGGATGCCCAGGGTTTTCTTGAGGAGTGCCATCGTATCCTTCGTCCTATGGGTATTATGGAGTTGGGGTTGCTTTCACTACGTTCAAGCTAAAGGGAGCGGCTTATTAGTGGTGGCGAGCATATGAGTTGGGTAGCCCGGCCGAGGCAGCTTCACTCACCTGGGCTCAATTCTCAGAGATGTTCATGAGGGAGTTTGTTCCTAGAGTCTTAGGGATGCATGGCGCATAGAGTTTGTGCAATAGCGCTAGGGTGCTATGATAGTATCGGAATATGCAATCTAGTTCAATGATTTGTCCAGGCATGCACCAGACTTGGTTGCTACTATCTGAGAATGAGTTCATCAATTTATCGAAGGGCTCAACCCTGGTAATAGATTCAGCATGGCCCGAGAGTTGGAGATGGACATCCCATACCAGTAGGTAGTGGAGATCGCTCGGAGATTAGAGGGTATGATGGCCCGAGAGAGAGAGAGAGAGAGGAGAGGGAGGCCAAGAGGCCTCGAGATTCCGGCACATATAGTGGTGCCCGTGCCTCAATTGTAGCCCGTCATGGTAGGGGCTATGCGAGCCGCCTTGTTCATTCACCACTTCCAACTTCCAGTGATACGCTGGCCACTCCCAGGCCTCAGGTTGCCCATTATGCACTGCCAGTGTCTAGTGTACCTCCTGCACGGGGTGCTTTCAATGGTCAGTCCCGCAGATCAGGCCCGAGCCAGTTCCAGCATCTACGTCCTCCGATGGCTTGTTTTCAATATGGTGACACTCGTCACATGGTGAGGGACTACCCCAGACTCAAGAGGGGTGCACCTCCATAGATTACTCACGCCCCACATATTCCTCAGGGCCCCCAAACTTCTCAGGTCATAGTTACCGCACCAACTGCCACTCCACCTGCACAACCAGCCAGGGGTGGAGGTCAAGCAGGTAGAGGTTTTCCTAGAGGGGGAGATCGAGCCAGATGTTATGCTCCTCCTACTATAATGGAGGCGGTTGCATCCGACTCAGTATTGCAGGTATTGTTCCAGTTTGTTATAGAGATGCATCAGTCTTATTTTATCTAAGCTCCATTTTTTCCTATGTATCATCTTACTTTTCTTCATATTTGGGTGTATCCCGTGATTCATTGAATTCTTCTGTCTATGTGTCCACACCTGTGGGAGATTCCTTTATTGTTGACCGTGTGTATCAGTCGTGTTTAGTTGTTCTTAGTGGTTTTGAGACCAGAGCCGACCTATTGTTGCTCAGTATGGTAGATTTTGATGTTATTTTGGGTATGGAATGGTTGTCACCCTATCATGCTATCCTTGATTATCATGCCAAGACGGTGATGTTGGCTATGCCAGGCTTGCCGCGGTTGGAGTGGAGAGGTACCTTAGAGTATGTTCCTAGTAGGGTGGTGTCCTTTCTTAAGGCACAACGGATGGTAGGAAATGGATGTGATGCATATCTAGCATATGTGAGGGATGTCAATGTTTATACTCCTACCATTTAGTCAATTCCGGTAGTGAGGGACTATCCAGATGTGTTTTCAGTGGATCTTTTGGGCATGCCGCCCGATAGGGATATCGATTTTGGTATTGATCTATTGTCAGGTACTCAGTCCATTTCTATTCTACCATATCGTATAGCCCCAACATAGTTGAAAGAGTTAAAGGAGCAGTTGCAGGAGTTGCTTGATAAGGGTTTAATTTGGCCCAGTGTATCACCTTGGGGTGCTACGGTCTTATTTGTAAAGAAGAATTATGATTCTATGCGCATGTGTATTGATTATCGGTAGTTGAACAAGGTTACGGTGAAGAATCTGTATCCATTTCCACGCATTGATGACCTATTTGATCAGCTACAGGGTGCCAGAGTGTTCTCAAAGATTGATTTGCGGTCAAGCTATCATCAGTTGAAGATTCGGGAGCCACGATAGAATTGTTGCTCATATGTTGGTCATTCACTTGTTTCTTCTCGATCACCTGATAAATTCTAGAAAATTCGTCTCTTTCTTGATCAGCTTATCAAATTCTTATTTATAAATTTACTTTTTTGACGTCTCATTTGATTAATTTAGCTTATGAAAAGCATACAACAAAAAATAGCTTCTAGCTATCTGCAGTGGTGATTTTACTGAAGCAAATGGTTCAACTCCTACTTATTTGTTGAGGTAGCTAAGATAATACACAAGCAAATTTTGAATTCCAGATTACTTTTGAACTTGAATAATTCACCAGAACAAAGATATAAATATACAAATAAAGTATACTAATAATTTATCAGTGGTAACCAACTTTAGACATGCTGACATGAAAGTTCCTCAACACATTGGCAGAGAATAAAAGTTCTATTCTAAGTAAGTTCACTTAAGTATTTTTTGAGTGCAGGACACATTTCAACTTCCAGACATATAACACAATCGAGATACTATCCTTCATACATCTAATAATTTATAATGATATCGTCGCAGTAGGATCCACGATCATTTCAAGAAATTTGCTACAAAGGAGAAAAACTTGCAGAACATGCCAGCAGAGGTTAATGAAGCTGAATGGAATTTCTTAGTGGACTATTTCAGTTATGATGCTTTTAAGGTAATTAAGAGTACATCAAAATTAAATGGATTTAATTTTATAGTACTGCTTAGTTTCTTCTTATACTTTCTTACTTAAATTAAAACATATTCATGCAGCAAATGAGTGCATGAAAGACAACTAATAAGGGAAAGCAAGAAATAAATCATATTTGTGGCAGAAAGTCCGTCCAAGCAGTATCTTATGATGCGGTAAGATATGTCTTTATTTTGACTAATTTTGATCATTTTTTCTTTAATAACATAATATAATTTGTTTTTCTAGAGAGATTCACGCACTGGCAATGTCACGACCCAAAAATCCCACCGTAGGCATCGTGATGGCACTTAGTTTCTAAGATTAGGTAAACTGATTATAAACATAATCCAAGCCATTTTTTAAAATATATAATTTAATACAACCTCCCAAGACTGGTAATACTGAGTCACGAATTCTAACTGAATACATGGAATGATCTCGAGGATCGAATGTACAATACTGTTCGAATAAGAAATTAACAGTACAATAAAATAGAAAGACTCCATGGGACTGCGATGACCAAGCAGTCCTACCTTGAATCCTTGCGATCATACTCAAATCTCTGTCCAAATCCGATATCTTCAATACTTGCTATGCACAAAAATATGCAGAAGTGTAGTATGAGTACACCACGGTCGCACAGTAAGTATCAAGACTAACTTCAGTGGAGTAGTGACGAGGTATAGTCAAGACACTCACTAGTCAAATAACATGTGATTTAATAGAAGTGATAGAAAAAATAATAGAAAATAAATAACAGTGATAGCAACACCAATCAACTAGTAATTTAAACAGCAAGGTACCAAGAAAACCATAAATATTACTCAAACGAATAATAAACACAGGTGCAACCAATTAATCAATAAATATATTTCGAATATATTTCCTTCAAATAAATATCTTTCCATTATAATTCTTTCAAATAAATATCTTTCGAATATAATTCTTTCAAGTAAATATCTTTTGAATATAATTCTTTCAAGTAAATATCTTTCAAATATAATTCTTTCAAGTAAATATCTTTCAAATATAATTCTTTCAAGTATATATCTTTCAAATATAATTCTTTCAAGTAAATATCTTTCAAATATACTTCTTTCAAGTAAATATCTTTCACATATAAATCTTTCAAGTAAATATCTTTATAATATAATTCTTTCAAATAAATATCTTTCTAATATAATTCTTTCAAATTAAAGTCACCATGTGACACCTCATTTAACCTTCCTGGCGTGAGAAATATATTCAACATATTATATCAAATGGCATGACAATACCTTCGTGCACTTGTCTCATTCTCACCCAATACATACACACACACACACACACACACACACACACACATATATATATATATATATATATATATATATATATATATATATATATATATATATAGATCAAATCAATTGGCACGGTAACACCCTTTGTGCATTTTTATCTTTCTCACCGTGTATATATATATATAACAATACCATTTAGGTGGGAGAAATGCCAATAACAATAAAAGAAATCAAGTGGAGGTACACAGGAAGCAACAACGACTACAAGTCACATAGAAAAACGTAGGTGTACAATAACATCTCAAGATAAAGGCATGAATGTATACACAACAAAACGATATCACAGTATAATGTATGTCTCTCGTCCTCGCCTGCACGGAAACACCCTTCGTGCCATGAATATATGATAATATAAAAATAATGGCACGACATCATCCTTCGTGCTTTTACTCTCATCCTCACCTGATAATATAAATAAAATGGCACGGCATCACCCTTCGTTCTTTTACACTCTCAATGGCACGGCATCACCCTTTGTGCTTTACACTCTCAAATGGCACGACATCACCCTTCGTGATTTACACTCTTCCTTATCAAGCACATATACATCATTAACAAGCAAGGTAGGAAGCATAAATAACATCAAGGAGAGTGTTTAAACCACAACACAATACAACAATTCATATCACGATTTGCCACTGGCCACAACCAAATTCCAAATATGTAGCAGAATCAATAAATTTCTCAACAAATAGCCCAAGGCTCCACACAACGTATATAAAACCTCAAAACAATCAACAGAGGTGAAAAATACTCAGTATAGGGCAACACCTTCATTAATCCAAATTCTTGATAATTATATTAACTTATCAATTTAAACTTATTTAATAAATATTTGCAGATAAGGATTCCATCATGAATTTAATTCCAAAATAAATATCAAATCAACAAACACACGGAATTCACATAAAATTCAAGTGACAATAACACGAAATTATTATATAAAATACAAACTTGATAAATAAGGAATGAGGCGTGATAATTCAAGGATTTACTAATGCCAACAATTATCCAATTTAATACATAAAAATACCTAAAACTTTAAACCAATAAAATTTACATATATAAGCCCGAGTACGTACTCGTCACCTCGCATACATGGCTTCCAATCACACAATTTCCACATATGACTCAATGCCTAAGGGGTAGTTCCCCCACTCGAGGTTAGGCAAGATACTTACCTTTTTAAAGTTATGCCGATATTTCAAAATCGCCTTCTTGCTTGAATTAACCTCCGAACAGCTCAAATCTATCCAAATTAATTGTACAATTTTATTAAAATTCATCGGAAACAAATTCCGGATAATAAAACGTCGACTTGAAAATTTATTCAAAAAGGTCAACAAAAGACAATGCGGGGCTTGCCCCTCGAAACCCGACATAATTGTTTACAAAATCCGAACACCCATTTCGATACGAGTCCAACCATACCAATTTTATTGAATTCCAATAACAACTCGACCTCCAAATCTTAAGTTTTTGTTTTTGAAAGATTTTGCAAAAATCTTGATTTCCTCCATTAAAATCCGAATTAAAATATGAATATAACCATAAATTCATGAAATATAATCACTTTAGGATGTAGAAAACTTACCCCGGTCGAAGTCATGAAGAAACCCTCAAAATCGCCCAAGAACCGAGCTCAAAAATTAATTTTTGTGTTATGAACTCAAACCCTCGATTTGGAATTTAACACTGTCTGCCCAGATTTCCGTCTTCGCGAACGCGACCATCCTCTCGCGTTCGCGTAGACCAACTTGACTGCCTCTCCACTTTACTCTTCGCTAACGCGATGCATGACTCACGAACACAATGCTTTACTAGCTCAGACCTTCGCGAACACGACCACAACCTCGCAAACGCGTAGAACAAGGACCCGGGGTCCCCAACTGCCTCACTCCTTTTCGCGAACGCTACACTGCTCACGCGTTCGCGATGCACACGCAGACCACACCTTCGCGTTCGATTCCTCCCCTTCGTGAACGCGAAGAGAAAAATCTCACCACTCAGAAAACACTCTTCGCAAACACGAGGGCCCACTCGCGAACGCGTAAGAGGATACCAGAAGAATGCAGCAACAAATATGAACAATCTCACCAAAGCCAAAACTGATCCGTTAACCACCTGAAACTCACCCGAGGCCCTCGGGACCTCAACCAAACATACCAACGCGTCTCGTGATATCACACGAACTTAGTCGAACCTTCAAATCATCGTCTACAACACCAAAAATATGAATTATACACGAATTCAAGCCTAATAGACTTAGAAATTTTCGAATTTCATAAACGACGCCGAAACCTACCAAACCATGTCCGAATGACCTCAAATTTTGCACACAAGTCAGAAATGACACAATGAAGCTATTCAAATTTTTAGAATCGGATTCAGACCCCGATATCAAAAAGTCAACCCCTTGGTCAAACCTCCCAAAAATTATTCTTACGCCATTTTAAGCCTAATTCCACTACAGACCACCAAATAATTTTTCGGACATGCTCCTAAGTCCATAATCACCATACGAGTCTATTGACATCATCAAAATTTTATTCTGGAGTCGTTTGCTCAAAAGTCAACTCTTCGGTAAACTCTTTCAATTTAAACTTCTAAATAAGGATTGTTCATTTAATTTAATTTCGAATCTTCAGTAATTCAGACTCGACTACACAATTGCAAAGCTGCTCGAGATCTTAAGTCACTGAACGGGATGTTAATTCTTAAAATGACAAGTCAGGTCATTACAGGCAAAGAGCCAAATCTTCAAAAACTTTGAGAAATGACTTTTATGAAGTCAGGATATTGGGTTAATGATGCGTCTGCTGAATTTAATGTACATACAGAACTCTTATCTTTATCCTAGAATATGATCCGATTGAAACAAATATTGCAAGTTTAAGCTTGTATAATTATTTGTAGGATAAGCTGTCAGAAATTGTGGCTGAACAAATTCAAGAAGTGGAAGAGGGTACTGATGTAGACCCAATTGTTAATGCTGCTTTTGTGAAACTTGTTGGAGAAAAGTCAGGATAATGCCGCAATCAAGGATCAGGAGTCAAGCCAACTAGTAGAAGATCTATGCATGTAACTCAAGAGCAACTGCAAGCACAACAGAAAGAGGTAGAAGAAGAACGCTATAAATGAGAGAGTGTAGAGTGCAAGCTAATAGAAGTGGAAAATCAACTTGAGGAGGAGCGAAAAAAAACAAGAAGTCATGGAAGCTCGTCTACTGAGTGATCAAAAAATGTTAAAACAGGGCATGATGGCACTAGTATCCCATATGCAAAGTTCCAAGGTATTTAGTTTGTTTAAGACGTTAAAGTTTCAATTACTTGCTTCTGATCCTAAGAACAATTTTATTAAACTACTTAAGAATAAAAAAGATAGTATCACTTTTCATGTTAGTCATTATCACACACAAATATTACTTTCTTCGACTATAGACATGCCACAATTTTACATTTGAAATGCAATAGAACAAAACATTAAGCACTAAATGATCATGAAGTACATGAAAGTGAATTTGCTACTTTCAGCTATAATAGAAACTTAAGGAGCAGTAAGCTAGATGTGATCTTTGGCGAGGAGCTATTTTGTTGGGGTGATGAAATACAATTATTCAAGTAAACAATGACTTTCTAATAATTGGTTATAATTTACTACTACTTCAAGACTTGTTTTAAATACTATGATTAAGATATTTCTAAGTCTAATACATATATCCTTATGGTACTAGCTTCGAAGAATGGACGTTCTCATACACTAATCTGTTTGTCATTTCTACATGAGATATTAGATATTCAAGGTATAAAATACTCTATATGGGTGTTGTTTGTTTATTTAAATCTCTAGAAACTATTGTGTTCTACTGAAAGGAAACTTTTTCTAGTATTTTTGATGTTGTAAATTGGCTTCTTCGAGGTTATATCATATTTAAGTTTAGTTGTACAATGTTTAACAGACTGGGCCTCCCTACTGCAATTTTTGACATGATTGCTAATTTAAATGATTAGGATGAGACAAGTCCTACAAGTCTTATGGATGATACCATGATAAGTAAACTTATTCTAGTTCATGACAAATGAAGTTTCTTTGTTGTATATGCAAATGAGTCTATTTGAATAAATCAATCTTTGCCTTGTATTTTGTTTCGACTATAGTATTGTATATCTTGGAGTATTTAGTAGGTTCTTGTCACGAACCAAAATCCAACTAGCCGTGATGACACCTAACCTCACCCGCTCGGTAAGCCAAATAACACAATCCGATTCAATTAATAATTAACTGACTCTAATACACTCTCCAAGGACTGGTAGTATAAATCATGAGCTTCTAAGATTAAAATTTATAAAGTTGGTATGAAATAAATACATCATCTATTCGAAACGTACATAAACAGATTTTTATAAATCTAAGGCTACCATGAACAAGAGGCAGCTACAACCGGAACACAGGTACATTTTTAAATCCATCTCCCGTCGATCACAGCAACATCATCATCCAATATCTGCACGCAAGGTGCAGAAGTGTAGTATGAGTACAACCGACCCTATGTACTCAATAAGTAACAAACCTAACCTTAGGTTGAAAGTAGTGACGAGCTGGAATACAATACAGTTCGTAACAACATAATGAAAGTAATAAAAGAAGTAGCTCAGAAATAAAATGCTCAGCTTAATCATGATTTCTGAAAATAGCTCTGCCTTTCAAGTGCATTAGTGAAAACTCAAGTCTTTTACCGAAGTTGTCAAAAATATGAGTAAGTTTGAAAATAGTAATTTTTCAAATTTTTTTTTCCAACAATAAATAAGATGTTTCATTTTCTTTCCACATAGCCAGTGAAAAATGCATCACTATGCCCATATGCCAATATGTGTGAGAAGTCACGAATGACGTGATACCGTACAACATGAGAAAAATGCATCTCTATGCCTGTATGTCAAGTGTGCATATCTTTGCGATGCAACTCAGTGATAAAATCATATGCATACTCTCAGAGTATCATTTCACTCAGTCCTCCCAGTCACTCAGTCCTCCCAGTCACTCAATCCTCCTAGTCACTCAAACCTCCCAATCGCTCGGCACTCGCACTCGACACTCACACTCAGTAGGTACCTGCGCTCACTAGGGGTGAGTACAAACTCCGGAGGGGCTCCTTCAGCCTAAGCGCCATAACAAGCCAATCATAACATAAATCAGTTAACCATGCTACGATGTGCAGCCCAATCCCAAAAATAATAATATACATATAAAGCCAATATGCCTGCTGTGACGTGCAACCCGATCCCATAATCATCCTCACAATCAGGCCCTCGGCCTCACTCAATCATCAATCTCTCCAGTCTCTCGGTCTCTTAGTGTCACGAAAAGAATCAGCCCAAAAATAATGATGTGATGTATCAATAAATGGTAATAAAGACTGAGATAAGATATGCATATGAATGCGTATGACTGAGTATGTTAATGCAATGTAAGCAAATAACTAAACAGAATAGGCATGTCGTCTAGACATGTTTTCTAATATGGATCGCAGCTCAATAGCCCTAGTACGTAGGGATTTCATGCTTAAAGATAGGATGAGGTAATTACACAGTACCACAGAAGTAATAGAGTTACAATTCACACGGTGCATGCCCACACGCCCATCACCTAGCATGCGTGTCACCTCCAAACAATTCACATAACAGGTATAATCAGGGTTCATACCCTCAAATCCAAGATTAGAGATGTTACTTACC
This sequence comes from Nicotiana tomentosiformis, assembly GCF_000390325.3. NCBI lineage: Eukaryota > Viridiplantae > Streptophyta > Magnoliopsida > Solanales > Solanaceae > Nicotiana > Nicotiana tomentosiformis. Next base: position 98,093,143 of record NC_090819.1, on the reverse strand, counting down.
TCGAACAAGCCAAATCCAATACTGAGCAAGTTGTACAATACTCCAAAAATTCCATTCCGCGCGTATCAACCTCCATACGACTTCCTATCTCCTCAATTCAAGCCAAACGATTCGTATCTATTCAAACAACGTACAAATTAATCACAATTTCCTCTAATGCTTACAATTTAACAATTTACAAAAATTCCCAACTCCTCTCGAAAAATTGACAGTGGGGCCCACATCTCGGAACCCAACGAAACTCACAAAATCTGACAACTCATTCAATTACGAGTCCAACCATACTAATTTTACTCAAATCCGACTCCGAATCGTTGTTCAAATCTTGAAAATTCATTTTATGGAATTGTAGAAACTTCCTCCGATTTCTCTCGAAATATCAACAATCTAATGCGAAAAACGAAGATTAATTCATGAAATAAAATCACAAGGGAGTCAATAACACTTACCCCAAGTTGTGTGGTGAAATTTGCCTCTGAAAATCGCCCAAACCGAGCTCCCCAACTCTGTTTTCGTCAAAAATGGCAACCCCCCCACCCCATTTATAGGGATTTTTACTGTTCGGGCGCCACATGTGGCGTGGGGCGCTGTTTCCAGAACCTTTAAATACCCCAGCACTAGGGCTAGCGCCCCAAGCTACCCTGAGCACTGACGGCGACGGAAAATCGTTTCCGATATGAAAATTGGCATAACTCTCTCATACGATGTCCGAATTCGACGATTCATTTTGCTATGGCTCCTTAATTTCAATACGGATCTAATGCTTCAATCTGGAGCTCATTACGTAATATGATACCACTTAAATATTGAAGAAACGACATCGAAACTGACTAGAAATATCCAACTTAAATTCTGTTAACCATCCGAAATCCACCCGAGGCCCTCGGGACCTCAACCAAATATATCAACAAGTCCTAAAACATCATACGAACTTAGTCGATGCCTCAAATCACGTCAAACAACACTAAAAACACGAATCACACCCCAATTTAAACTTCATGAACTTTAAATCTTTTACTTTCAAACCTCACGCCGAAACATATCAAATTAATCCGGAATGAACTCAAATTTTGCGTACAAGTCATAAATGACCTAACGAAGCTATTCCAATTTTCAGAATATGATTCCGACTCCGATATCAAAAAGTCAACTCCCCGGTCAAACTTCAAAACTTTAAATTTTCTTTTTTTTGCCATTTCAAGCCAAATTTAACTACGGACTTCAAAATGAATATCCGGACACACTCCTAAGTTCAAAATCACCATACGGAGCTAGTGGAACCGTCAAAACTCCATTCCGGAGTCATTTGCACAAAAAGTTAAATCGGTCAACTCTTTTCATTTAAGCTTCTAAATAAGGATTGTTCTTTCAATTTAATTCTGAACCATCCAAAAACCAAAGCCGACAATTCACACAAGTCATAATACATATTACGAAGCTGATCAAGACTTAAAATAGTAGAAAGGAGAGTAATTACTCAAAATGACAAGTCGGGTCATTACATTCTCCTCCACTTAAATATACGTTCCTCCTCGAACGTGCCAAGAGTTGTTTCCAAGCCATCAAATCACTATTTCACCTTACCACACACTGCACGGACAACTCACGTGCGACACGGACAACTCACGTGTCAATAATACCAATATGTAGATCCACACGAATAACTCATATGCCAATAATATAAATCGCCCGGCATGGTCACAAGCCTCTAGTCCAAGCATATCATACAGGAGCAATCAATTAAGTACACATGTATATGATACATGAAATAAGATTCATATGCTCCTGGACTGGTATAATTAACACGCCATAGAGTAGGCATGTGCAAAGTGTACTATCACAACACAAATCGACAATTTAACATAGAAATAGTATCTACCCAGTTTACTTAGAGAATTAGACTCTTTGTAACCTCAAATATAGCCCAGATAGTTCTCCACAAAGGTATGAATACGAGAAACATTATAACTTTATGCTTAACAGTTAACTCTAGGCATATCATAGCCTAAGCATTCTTCCGAGTATGAATACTTGCCCCAATGCCCGCACGTGGGCTCAAACGTCACATATATGCACACTCATAGCGCATAGCTATCACAAATAATTAACTCAACTAGTGCCTCTGCTGAGTTTAAATAAAATACTCACCTCAAACAGGTCACAACCCTGAAACAATATGCTTTTGAAAACTCCCAGTCTCCAAATTCATAGGACGCATGAATCATCATAATTGATTCCAACTCTAGCATTCGAATGACTAACACGTCTTTCATATACCATCATACCATGAGGAATACTTCCATAATTCTTCTGTGCCACATAGCAATAATTGGAATATCAACAGTCTATCAACCAGGTGAGTGCCTCAATACCGATGAACATCTGTAAGTCAAAACACAATGCGCCTTCTGAAATGCGCACCCTTCTCATGGATTACCGAGTAGTTATAACATTCACCTAAATATCTGAAACAGACCATGCTGTCCAAAATTTGTGACCTTCCCTTCAAGACTGAACTGCCAACTTGTACATGTAAATCTTAATCCCACACACCACACCACATCTATCATGCCATCATGTGACAAGCACAAGAATCTCATTATGAACTCTGATTCACCAGCAAATTGCATACCCGGTTAGTTAGAAACCTTTCTCTTGCTTCCTTCCAGGAGGAAATCACAATACCCAACACGTTCCCCATACCAGTAAAAACAATATCCGGTTCAAACCATGGTAAAAACCATCAAGAACACTTTAAAATCCATTTGCACATAACCAAGCCATTAGAGTTGAATCTCCCTAACTCTACCAAGCACGCAGGTCACCAAACCCAAGAATATTGCTACAAAACATTTGTAAAGTCTCACCACATCATAATTACCAAAGAACCGATCATACCATTACCATACTGGTCCAGCCTACTACCTAGTCGTAATTTTTTTTTTCTTCGAGTTTCTTCTGAATTATCCTCAAGTTGATACTTCTCCTTGTCAGAACTCCACAATCCTTACCCAAAGCTTATTACAAGACATCCTAACATAAAACCACACCGCCCTAAGGCCCATAAGCCGTTGTATTCTTCTTAAGAACCCCCATAAATACCATAACCATGACACTCACTCTGAAAATACCTTATTTGAGTCTTAAGTCATTTCCATCACCTTTCTGATACCGAAATATAAAATCCATAATGATATATATAAAAAAATGCCACAAGTCTCGACACCATCCAACTTAAATCTTATGTTCTTGCCATATACAAATCCGCTAAAAATTCTCAGTTGCTACATATTAATCTTGAATCCATTAAAACTTACTCGAGAGTCATCCACTTTCCTCAAATCTCAATTTCACCGCCCAAACAGGCCGAACTGCCTATGCTCAATTAGCCCAACAACACCCCAAAGAAGTAGCCATGCCTTAACGTAACCGAGCAAATTCATACAATGTGCACACTACATTCGTCACGAATAACAACTCAACTCATTCCGTGATTTTCATGTACTCATAAAGTGTAATGTAACCCGTATTCAGAAATTTCCTTGCTCGGGTCATCCCCGATCTCAGCCTCTTCAGCCATAACTGATCCATAAATATGCCTCAGACCAAGCAAATACAACACATAATCGTGCAATCAAATCATAGATAACAGACTCCCCCTCTTGGCTCAAAGCCATATAAAAAACACCTGATAACTCATCATACCCATACTCTACTATTGTCATACTCCCTCAATCATTTCAACAAAAATTATTCACAAGCTCAGGTAACGCAAACCATAAAATACCTTAAATCATCCGCTAAACTCGTTTTCATCTTCGTGATGGTCAAGTCAACTTTCTCAACCAATCCAAGCTCGAATCTCAACACATATACCCTGCTGGTAGAAAGGAAACTCCCCACACAACATTATAAGGAACATACAAACGTAGATTACTCTGCAGGAGATAACCCACCGGCTTAATCTCAAATTGGCATTTTGCTATACCCTTTCGCAGCCACAATTTATATGCTATCACTTAATCTTTTTGAGTCTGAACTCATTAACAAGACATAAGAATTTAATTTATCCCACAATTTCACAACGTGAAAGACCCTTCAACACACTCATAACCTGAGACTATACGTCACATCAAGACAGAAATCAAGCACCCAATAGTCCTTTTCACATCCCAAACAAACTCATCCCGTCATATTCAAACCATCTTGACTCATCCTGCAGTCACATCATACTCATCATATGGTCATTCGACCGCTCATTGAGCCAAAAATTCCACTCATAGGGACACTACTGAACGTATAAGTCCAAATGTACAAGTTCACACAACTGAAGCTACCGAGCTTAAGCTGCAGTCTAAACCTAGCCTCAAGTCCTCCAGACTGGCCCATCACCAAAACACAGAATACACATCTCTAACCTCGTTCATAGAGTCACAAGCCGGCAATGCACAACTGATACAGAGTGCTCACATGCACACACGAATGCGTGGAAGGAATTCAATGAGTTATATTTCAAACTGAATCAATTTCGCACGATAAGGAAAGAAAGATGGGAAATTATCCTAAATGCCCTGTAGCCTCTCGAAGATAAGTATGGACGTCATCATACCGATCCGCAAGACTCTACTAGACACTTTCTCATGACTTATAGAACCTATGAATCTAGAGCACTGATACCAACTTGTCACGACTCAAAATCCAACTAGCTATGATGGTACGTAACCTCACCCGCTAAGTAAGCCAAATAACACAATCCGATTCAATTAATAATTAACTGACTCTAATACACTCCCCAAGGACTGGTAGTACAAATCATGAGCTTCTAAGATTAGAATTACAAAGTTGGTATGAAATAAATACATCATCTGTTCTAAATGTACATAAATAGATTTTTATAAATCTAAGGCTACCATGAACAAGAGGCAGCTACAACCGGAACACAAGTACATCTTCAAATCCAACTCCCGTCGATCACAACAACATCAACATCCAATATTTGCACGCAAGGTGCAGAAGTATAGTACGAGTACAACCGACCCATGTACTCAATAAGTAACAAACCTAACCTTAGGTTGAAAGTAGTGACCAGCTGGAACACAAGTCAGGGTCCAACACCAATAGCCAACAATAGTTCATAACAACATAATGGAAGTAATAAAAGAAGTAGCTCAGAGATAAATTGCTCAGCTTAATCATGATTTCTGAAAATAGCTTTGCCTTTCAAGTGCATCAGTGAAAACTCAAATCTTTTACCGAAGTTGCCAAAAACATGAGTAATTTTGAAAAGAGTAATTTTCCCAAAATTCCTTTCAACAATAAATAAGATGTTTCATTTTCTTTCCACATAGCCAGTGCAAAATGCATCACTATGCTCAAATGCCAATATGTGTAAGAAGTCATGAATGACGTGATACCGTACAACATGAGAAAAATGTATCTCTATGCCTATATGTCAAGTATGCATGTCAATGCGATGCAACTCAGGGATAAATTTATATGCATACTCTCAGAGTATCATTTCACTCAGTCCTCCTAGTCACTTAATCTTCATGTTAGTCACTCAATCCTCCCAGTCAGTCAAACCTCCCAATTGCTCGCACTCGGCACTCAATACTCGCACTCACTAGGTACCTGCGCTCACTGGGGGGGAGGGGTACAGACTCCGGAGGGACTCCTTCAGCCCAAGCGCTATAACAAGCCAATCATGGCATAAATCAATCAACCAAGTTGCGACGTATAGCTCGATCCCATAAATAATAATATACATATAAAGCCAATATGACTTGCTGCAGCGTGCAGCCCGATCCCATAATCATCCTCACAATCAGGCCTTCGGCCTCACTCAATCATCAATCTCTCCAGTCTCTCGGGCTCTTAGTGTCACGAAAAGGATCAGCCCAAAAACAATGATGTGATGTATCAATAAATGGTAACAGAGACTGAGTTATGATATGCATATGAATGCGTATGACTGAGTATGTAAATGCAATGTAAGCAGATAACTCAACAGAATTGGCATGTCGTCTAGACATGTTTTCTAATATGGATCGCAGCTCAATAGCCCTAGTACGTAGAGATTTCATGGTTACAAATAAGATCAGGTAATTACACAATGCCACAGAAGTAATAGAGTTACAATTCACACAGTGCCCGCCCACATGCCAGTTACCTAGCATGTGTGTCACCTCCAAACAATTCACATAACACATATAATCAGGGTTCATACCCTCAGCTCCAAGATTAGAGATGTTACTTACCTCGAACAAGCCAAATCAAATACCGAGCAAGCTATATAATACTCCGAAAATTTCATTCCGCGCGTATCAACCTCCATACGCCTTCCTATCTCCTCAATTCAAGCCAAACGATTCGTATCTATTCAAACAACGTGCAAATTAATCATAATTTACTCTAATGCTTATAATTTAATAATTTACAAAAATTTCCAACTTCGCTAAAAAATGACAGTGGGGCCCACATCTCGGAACCCGACAAAACTCACAAAATTCGACAACTCATTCAATTACGAGTCCGACCATACTAATTTTACTCAAATCCGACTCCGAATGTTGGGCAGAAGTAGGCATTTCTGCGGTTCGTTCTACGACCGCAGAACCACTCTGCGGACCGCAGAATGGCCGCAGAGTGGAGCAGTCTTTTAGGCCATTTTTAATGTTATTTTTTCGGCCCATTATGCGACCACATAACCATTTCATGGGCCGCACTCTTGTCGCATATCCCGCTTATGAATTATTCGAAGGGAGGTTTTGCGGTGCACTATGCGACCGTAGAACCTTTCTGCGGTGCATTATGCGACCGCAAAACAGGTTTGCAGGCCGCATAGTGACCACAGACCTGGTCAGTTCCTTTTCAATTTTGGCACCCAAATTTTGCGGTCATTTCGCAGACCGCATAATCATTATGCAGTCGCATATGTGACCGCAGAACCTGTTCCGGAGCTTCATTTTGGGGGGTTTTAAACCCGACCCTATTCCGTTAAAACACCTACCTTGGACCATTTTGAACTTATTTTCTGATATTTTTAGAGTGAGAGAGAGGGTCCTTGAGGGAGAAAGTGATCTTCATCAAATTGTTCTTCAATTCTCACTTAAAACCTTGAAGATTATTAAGAGAGGCACCTAGGTCTTCTTCCTAAGAGGTAAGATTCTATCACCCAAACTCTTAATTTCAAAATGTAACTAGAATGGGCCATTAGTAAGGTAATTCATGGGGATGAGAGTGCTTACCTTGCATGCATGTGTTCTTAAGGTATGTGGGGAGGTTGTGAGTTAAAGATAGAAAAGAATGGGGTATGGGTTAGTGGAGTCTTTCATAAAAAGGGCCATGGAACTTTAATACACACATAGTGTTTGATAGAAGGCTCAAGTGAGCTAGAATTATGATCGTTTTCCTAATTTTGGGTTTGATTTTGCTATATTGCTAAAATAGATTGATGTTACTAATATTGCAGAATATCTTAAAGTTTTAAGAGGCTCAATTGAGGTATGTTGGCTAAACCCCCTCTTCTTAGAATTGAATCCCACGATATTCATGCAATCGACGTAAGTCCTAAATTGAACGTCCTAGAAATTGCTATCCCGAATGTGCTTGCTTTGCAAATATATGTGTAATATGTATTCCCATACTTTCATCATGTTATATCGTCATCTGAGAAAATGTTCAAGACTTAGAATATGTGCTAATATGCCTAGACTTTAAGTCAAATTCGATTAAAGACTGTTATGCCAAATTGTGTGAAAAGCTTCTATGTGCCTTGAATTCTAAATTGTTCACATGTGAAATCAAGAGTCTTGAATGAAAACCGTATTATTATTGGTGATAATAATAATGTTGGATTGTGGAAAAGAACTTGAATTATGAAATAAGTCCAAGTGCCAAGAACGACTTTATAATTAAAGCCACTCGTGCCAAGGTGCTGAAAAGATGGGAAAGAAATATAAAGTAAGATGATCGATTGAAATGGTTGATGTCTCGAGTGAGGTGGCTTAGCCGATCGTGCCGAGATCGAACTCCGTGTAATAACACGGTGGTATTGTGAATGAAATAGTAAATATGGTTGATGTCTCAAATGAGATGACTTATCCGATCGGGTCGAGATCGGACTCCGTGTAAGAATACGGTGGTATTGTGGATTGTGGCATATTGGCACTAAAAACCATCCAACCTAATAATGCGGTAATTGACTTAGAAAGCTATGTGATCCTTAACTTTATGTTTTAATATTATTTGAAGCTCTTATTGAATTCTTGACTGTTCCTCTTGTATTATTATTCATTCTATTGAGATGGTGTTTAGCTATACATACTAGTGTTATTCGACAGTACTAGCGTCCCTTTTGCCGGGGGCGCTGCATCTTTAAATGGATGTAGGTGGTTACATAGCAGACAATGTTGATTACAGATAGTGTTGCATCCTCTTCCCAGCGGACTCAGTGAGCCCCATTTCATTCCGGGGTCATGTGTTGTACCTTTTATTTATATTGTGGTCACTTTTTGAGGTATAGCCGGGGCCTTATTACCTGCACCATCTTTATTCTCTTTTGTATCTTTAGAGGCTCCGTAGACACTATGTAGGTTATATACGGGTGTTGGGAATGTTAAACAAGTTATGTTGTATTTAATCACTTGTTCCACTCAGACTATAAGAATATGTATATTTTGAGACTTAAAGGCGAAATAGCTAATGAAACGGTTTAATATTGTATGTATGAACTTCCCACTGTTTAATTAATGAAATTATATCTTTTTTTTTCTTGATCATGGTGAGTGGGGTAGAAAGTATTTAACAGGCTTGCTCGACCGGGTTCACTCGGTTGATCGTCGATCACACTTTCCGAGGTTGGGAGTGACAATAAATGACATAACGAAACTATTCTAATTTCTAGAATATGATTCCGACTCCGATATCAAAAAGTCAACTCCCCGGTCAAACTTTTAAACTTTAAATTTCCTATTTTTGCCATTTCAAGACAAATTTAACTATGCACTTTAAAATGAATATCAGGACACACTCCTAATTCCAAAATTACCATACGGAGCTATTGGAACCACTAAAACTCCATTCCGGAGTCGTTTGCACAAAAAGTCAAATCGATCAACTCTTTTCATTTAAGCTTCTAAACAAGGATTGTTCTTTCAATTTAATTCTGAATCATCCGAAAATCAAAGCCGAAAATTCACACAAGTCATAATACATATTACCAAGCTGCTCAAGACTTCAAATAGTATAAAGGAGAGTAATTACTCAAAACGACAAGTCGAGTCGTTACAGTTCTGATACAACTTCGTTTTGGGGAGTACTTTAATCAAACTTGCACTGCTTGAATATATATATTTTTCTTAAGTTGTTACAGTTATTTCTCATTAAAATATGTTATTGGTTTTTCTTAAGTCTTTGGTTTCGAGAAGACTTTGAGAACTTTTGGTCTGAATGCCCATGGGAGGATGACTTAAAATATGCAAGGCTATTTGTGACCAGGATTATATAACTTCCTTCCTGGCCGTGGAAAAATAAAAAATAAAAAAGGTTAACCATACCAAATACCAAATAGTTTGAAATAAGCATTAAATCAAGGGTGCTTTCAGGCATGATGCACTTTACCTTTGCACATAATCCATATTGTGGGTGATTGTTTCTTTCTCCTAGTCGTGCATTAGTAATATGATATTCCCAACCATGTTTATGCTAGAGCTTTTGGTCATCTTACTATCTTATATTTTTTGCGTTATTTTTACATGGCTTCTCGGTGTTGTCCCTTCTTGTCTTTCTTTTCATTAATGTGGTGCTTATGTTGTCCTGAGTCGAGGGTCTATTGAAAAACCTCTCTATCTTCACAAGATAAGGGTAAGGTCTGCGTACACACTACCCTTCTTAAACCCCTTTCTTTGAGATTATACTAGATATGTTGTTAGTGTTGTTGTAAGTTATTGCAATTAAATAAGCTTCCAGCTTTCATTTTGCACTTTTGTACTTTATTTCTTTTTTTTTTATTATCAAAATCTAATTGTATTTATTTTCTTTTTAGGATGAGCATGCGTAAACAAACATTCCTGACATCCGGTTCATGTAGTGTACAAGCTGGTGGAAGAAGATTTATTTTTTGGGTTACTATTAGAATAGAACTTAAGGACATTGGATATATGATGTTTTTGTTCGTTTTGTAAGTAAAAATATACTTTTTAGGACTATTTAGTTTTTTGAAAGTTAGTATATCTACTGCATCAATTCTATGTATAGATGCTTTATACACACACATATATATATATATATATATATATATATATATATATATATATATATATAATTATTATTTCTACATGTATTTGTGAAAATTTAAAGAATATATGAATTGTGTATTTAGTAACAACACATAAATTGTTGCCAAAGTAGTACTAGAGAATCTGTTGGCAAAAAGTAATTATTACCACAATAATAGTTGTTGCTAAAACTCTTGATAACAGATTATTAAATTCACCGCCAATTTTTTTAGCAACAACTGATATTGTTGGCAAAAAGCTAATTTGCCGCAACAATAATTTTTGTTGCTACATGTCTTTATGATCCACGACTTCATTGACCTTTTACCAACAACAAATAACTTATGACAACGATATATATTTTTGCGCTAAGTTACCTTTTGGTAATAATATTTTATGTTGTTGCACATATTTTTCCCATCGGTGTTTACATTAATGGAGCTGTAACCATCCGGTTGGTCGTTTTGAGTATTTTAACATGTTCTTCTATTTATTTCCTCCTCTATATTATATTGTGATTATGTGACTTATCGGGACGTTTGGTTTTGGTTTCAGGTGAGTTTCGAAGTGAAATGGGACACTTAGTCCCTAAGTTGGAGGCTTAAGTTGAAAGAGTTTATCGGAGTTTGACTTTGGTGTAGACGACTCCGGAATGGAGTTTTGTCAAATGTGATAGCTCCGTATGGTGATTTTCGAATTAGGAGTGTATCCAGATATTGATTTGGAGGTCCTTAGGTCGTTTCGGCTTGAATTGGTGGAAGTTAGAAAGTCGAAGGTTTGGAAGGTTGAGAAGTTTGACCGGGAGTTGACTTTATTGATATCAGGGTCAGATTCTGATTCCGAAAGTTGGAATAGGTTTGTTATGTTATTTATGACTTGTGTGCAAAATTTAAGATCAATCAGAGTTGTTTTGGTATGAATCCACGTTAATTTTGGAAGTCGGATGTTCATAGTTTCAATAGGCTTGAATTGTGTTGTGATTCGTAGAATTTATGTTGTTTGATGTGATTTTACGCCTCGAGTAGGTCCATTATGTGTTTTGAAACTTGTTGGTATATTCGGACGGGGTCCCGGGGATGAATCAGATTGGAATCAGATCATTTTGGACTTGGTTGAATTGTTGAAGCTACGGAGAGGGCCAGACCAGGCCAGGGTCATAGGTGCAGACACCTGGGCGCAGGTGCGTATCCGTAGGCATGGAATTTATTCTGTAGAGGCGGAAGTGGGAAGGACTTGTGAAGGACCACAGGTGCAGTCGAAACTCCGTAGAAGCAGGCCCCCAGAAGCGAGCAACCGTCCGCAAAAGCGAAGGAAGCTGGGCCTAAGTGAGGGCCGCACACGTGATAGAAATTCTACAGGTGCGGAGACGCAGATGCGGCTGAGGGCTCGCAGATATGAGATCGCTGGGTAGAAAAGGGTAAGTTCGAGGGTTTAATTTCATTATGCATCTTTCGACCTAGAGAGCTCGGTTTTTGACGATATTTTGAGGGATTTTCAAGGAAATCATCGGGGTAAGTGACTCTAACTGGGATTTGGCTATTATACATGAATCCATCGTTATTTTTGTCATTTAATTAGTGATTTGAGTTGGAAAATTTGGGAAAAAATTATGAAACTTCATAGACCAAATTTTGGGGATTTGAAAGGCGATTTGAGGTCGAATTTGAGTAATCTTTTCATGGTTGGACTCGTTATCAAATGGGTATTCGGATTTTATATGTTTGGTCGGGTTCCGATATGTGGGTCCGGTGTTGAACGTTTTAGTTGACCTTTTGTTTTCCTTTAAATATTACAACTTTATTGTTTGGATTAGTTTTCTATGGTTTGTATTTATGGTATAAAGTTGTTTTGGCTAGATTCGGGTTGTTCGGAGTTGGATAATCGTGAAAAGGGCTTACTAGTAGATAGATTTAGCGTGTTTTGAGGTAAGTGTCTTGCCTAACTTTGTGTAGGAAAATTATCCCTTAGGATCGATGTTATTTTTGTGTTAATTGTGGACGTAAGGGCCGTGTACGCAAGGTGACAAGTGGGTACACGTTCTAAATATGGTAATTGACCGGTTAGAGTTGCGTAGATTCTTTTCTTTCCTTTAATTAAATTTTTATAACATGTTGTCTTCATCATCGTTAACCTATCCTTACATGACTTACTTGACATTGTAAATACTTGTCTTATCTCTTACTTCCTGATTGGCTTTACATGCTTAGTTGAAGTTATTGTTCTCTTGTTTCCTTATTAATTATTTGATTGTTGAGTTCCTTTACTTGAAGTTGTTATTTCTTGGAATATCTTATTGTTGAATTATGGTGTTGAAGCTATAAAGGCTATGATTCACATTGAGGCAAAGTTGTAAATTTGTGAAAATACTATTCTTGTTGAGTTATTCACTTTCGGTTGCTATTGTTGAGACTCTTGTACATATTGTGGTTGAGCCATGGGCTAATTATTGTGAAAACACTATTATTATTGACTTCTTTGGCAAGTTGTGGTATTGGACACTTGAGGTGCGATTTATGATATGTTGTGATATTGATATGCATGCGGTGTTATAAGGATGGGGATTGAAACGCACGTGGTGAGATAAGGTGGGCTTGATACGCGTTTTGCTAGTAGGGGAACTACTAGAAGCCACGCGGTGTGATAAGGTGGGCTAAAACGCAGGTAGCTATTTTGAAAAAATAATTTTCAAAACCTAAATGTAAAGGCTCCCGCGGTGATATAAGGAAAGATTGTGTTTTGATTTGTGAAATGAGACTATAGGACGGTACCTCGTTAGTGATTCTTATTGATACCTTTCATCTACATCACTTGTGTTTTGTTCGCATCATTTCCTTGGCATTCTTATTATGTGTTTCTTCTGTGATGTCTTAATTGCCTTAGTCTCAGTGTAACTATTCTTGTTATGTTTCTTTCTTGTATCATTTCCCTTGATTTTATTATCATGATATACTATACCTGCTCAGTTTCTTTAATTATTTTAGTAGGTATCTTGACCCGACCTCGTCACTAATCTACCGAGCTTAGGCTTGATACTTACTGGGTACTGTTGTGGTTACTCATACTATGCTTCTGCATATGTTTTGTGCAGATCCAGGTACTTCATACCAGCCAAGGCATCAGTGAGTCGAGCTTGGATCAGAGACTTCGAGGTATACGTGCCAGCGTCCGCAGGCCTTAGAGTCACCCTCTATCTAGTTCTATTTCGTTTTCCTTTTTATATATATTGTTGTATAGGGATGGTTTGTGCACTCGTGTAGAGCTTGTGACTCGGTATCACTAGATTTTGGAAGTTATGTTCGGTTGTGTTGCGGAATCCTTTTTGTGATAGATATTGGTTGAATTGAAAGTTTGTTAATATTTTAGTTAAATTCTTCATGTATGCTACGCCTACCTAGTCTTAGAGGCTAAGTTCCATCACAATATTATACGGAGGAAAATTAGGGTTGTGACACGTTGGTATTAGAGCTCTAGGTTTATTAATGTTACGAGTCACGAGCAGGTTTAGTAGAGTCTTGCGAATCGGTATAGAGACGTCTGTACTTATCTTCGAGAGGCTGATTTCGAAATTCTGAATCTTTGTCTTTCTATTCTCTCACATATGGTGAGGACACGTACCGCTGGATCTGACGATCAGACACTCGTGCCCCTGCTAGAGCCACGAGAGTCCGAGGTCGGGGCACGGGCCGAGGAGGGGCACGTGGTGTAGCTAGGGCACCTCCCCGAGCTGTGATAGAAGAGCTACTAGTAGCTCCTATTGGGGGTAGACACTTGAGGTGCTTGTTACTACCACTGCACTTCAGGAGACCCTCAACCAATTCTTGAGCATGTTTGGTACTCTAGCTTAGGTGGGGTTGATTCCACTTACACCAGCCACATCTTAGGTTAGGGGAGGAGCACAGACTCTTGTGTCCTGTACCCTAGTGCAGTCGGTTGTCCCAGTTCAGCACGAGGTTAGGGCAGCAACATCTAAGGAGGAACAACTTAGACTCGAGAGGTACAATAAGTACCACCATCCTACTTTCAGCGGCCTAGATACAGAGGATGCACAGGGTTTTCTGGAGAAGTGCCATCGTATTCTCCGTACCATGGGTATAGTGGAGACGAGCAGGGTTGCTTTCACTACTTTCTAGTTGTCAGGACCAACATACCAGTGGTGGCGAGCTTATGAGGAGGGTAGCCCGGCCGAGGCAACTTCACTCTCATGGGCTCGTTTTTCAGAGATGTTCCTGAGAGAGTTTGTTCCCTTGAGCCTTCGAGATACATAGCGCGCGGAGTTTGAGCAGTTGCGCCAGGGTGCTATGACCGTGTCAAAGTATGCTGTCAGGTTCAGTGAGTTGTCCAGACATGCACCTGCCTTGGTTTCCACAGTTAGAGAGCGAGTCCATCGATTTATCGACGGGCTCAACTATGGTATTAGATTTAGCATGCCTTGGGAGTTAGAGACAGATACCCTATATCAGTAGGTGGTAGAGATTGCATGGAGATTGGAGGGTATGTAGCATGGGAGAGGGAAGACAGAGAGGCCAAGAGGCCTCGTGATTCTGGCGGATATAGTGGTGCCCGTGCCCCAGTTGTATCTCCCCTTAATAGAGATTATGCGAGCCGTCCAGTTCATTCAGCACTTCTAGCTTCTAGTGGTACTCCGGCTACTCCCAAGACTCAGGTTGCTCATTATGCACCGCCACTGTCCAGCTGACCAGGCCCGAGCTAATTTCAGCAGCCACGTCCTCCGAGAGCTTGTTTTGAGTGTGTGACACTTGTCATATGGTAAGGGACTGCTCCAGACTCAGGAGGGGTGCACCTCCACAGACTACTCATGCTCCACGTATCCCACAGGGTCCCAATGCTTCTCAAGTCGTGGTTACCATACCAGTTGCCGCTCTACCTGCACAGCCAGCTAGAGGTGGAGGTCAGGTAAGTAGGGGTTGCCCTAGAGGGGGAGGCCAGGCCAGATGTTATGCATTTTTGGGTAAGAATGAGGCAGTTGCATCAAGCGCAGTTATCACAGGTATTGTTCTGGTTTGTCATAGAGATGCATCAGTCTTATTTAATCCAGGCTCCATTTATTCATATGTATCATCTTACTTTGCTCTGTACCAGGTATATCTCGTGATTCTTTGAGTTCTCCTGTTTGTGTGTGCACGTCTGTGAGAGATTCTATTATTGTTGACATTGTGTATCAGTCGTATTTAGTTGTTATTGGTGGTTTTGAGACCAGAATTGATCTATTGTTTCTCAGTATGGTAGACTTTGATGTTATTTTGGGCATGCACTGGTTGTCACCCTATCATGCTATTATTGATTGTCACGCCAAAACGGTGACGCTGGTTATGCTATATTTACCGCAGTTGGAGTGGAAGGATACTTTGGATTATATTCCTAGTAGAGTTGTGTCCTTCCTTAAGGCACAACGGATGGTTGGGAAGGGGTGTGATGCATACCTAGCCTTTGTGAGAGATCTCAATGTTGATACTCCTACCGTTGAGTCAGTTCTGGTAGTGAGAGACTATCCATATGTATTTCCGTGCGGATCTTCTAGGCATGTCGCCTGATAGAGATATCAATTTTGGTATTGACTTGTTGTCGGGCACTCGGCCCATTTCTATTCCACCATATCGTATGGCCCCAGCGGAGTTGAAGGAGTTAAAAGAGCAGTTGCAAGAGTTGCTTGATAAGGGTTTTATTTGGCCCAGTGTGTCACCTTGGGGTGCTCCGACTTTGTTTGTAAAGAAGAAGGACGGTTCTATGCGTATGTGTATTAATTATCATCAGTTGAACAAGGTTATAGTGAAGAACAAATATCTATTACCACACATTGATGACTTATTTGATCAGCTACAAGGTGCCAGAGTATTCTCAAAGATTGATTTGCGGTCAGCCTATCATCGGTTGAAGATTCAGGATCCAAATATTTTAAAGACTACCTTTAGGACTCGGTATAGTCACTACAAGTTCCTTGTGATGTCATTCGGGCTGACCAACGCCCCAACAACATTCATGTACTTGATGAACAGTGTATTCCAGCCCTATTTTGATTCATTCATCATTGTGTTTATTGACGACATCTTAGTGTACTCCCAGAGCCGGGAGGATCATGAGCACCATTTGAGGATTATGCTCCAGACATTTAGAGAAAAGAAGTTGTATGCAAAATTTTTGAAGTGTGAATTCTGGCTTGATTCGGTGACATTTTTGGGTCATGTAGTGTCGAGTGAGGGGATCAAGGTATATCCGAAGAAGATTGAAGCAGTGCAGAGTTGGCCCAAACACGTTAGCTATTGAGATCCGGAGTTTTCTTGGTTTGGATGGGTATTACCGTCGTTTCATAGAGGGTTTCTCATCTATTGCTGCTCTTATGACCAGATTGACCCGGAAGGGTGCTCCGTTCAGATGGACGGAGGAATGTGAGGAGAGCTTTCAAAAGCTCAAGATTGCTTTGACTACAACCCCAGTTGATGTTGCCAATAGGTTTGGGGTCTTACACTGTGTACTATGATGCATCACGTGTTGGCCTCGACGCAGTGTTGATGCAAGACGGTAGGGTGATTGCCTACGCGTCTAGAAAGCTGAAGGCGCATGAGAAGAATTATCATGTCCACGACCTGGAATTAGCAGCTATTGTTCATGTCTTGAAGATTTGGCGGCATTATTTGTACAGTGTCCCTTGTGAGGTCTGTACCGACCGTCGAAGTCTACAATATCTATTCAAACAGAAAGATCTTAACTTGCGGCAGCGGAGGTGGTTAGAGTTGCTTAAGGACTATAATATCACCATTCTATATCATCTCGGAAAGAGGTGGCCGATGCCTTGAGCCAAAAGGCAAAGAGTTTGGGTAGTTTAGCATATCTACAGGCAGCTGAGAGGCCATTAGTATTGGATTTTCAGGCCTTGGCTAACCAGTTTATTAGATTGGATGTTTCGGAGCTAAGTCGAGTTTTGGCTTGCGTGGTTTCTCGGTCTTCTCCATATGATCGTATCAGAGAGCGTCAGTATGATGACCCCTATATGCTTGTCCTTAAGGACATGGTACAGCACGGCGATGCCAAAGAGGTATCTATTGGAGATGACGGCGTGTTGCAGATGCAGGGCCGATTATGCGTGCCCAATGTGGATGGGTTATGTGAGATGATTCTTCAGGAGGCCCACAATTCGCAATACTCCATTCATCCGGGTGTCGCTAAGATGTATCAGGATTTGAGGCAGCACTATTGGTGGATGAGAATGATGAAAGACATAGTGGAATATGTAGCTCGGTGCCTAAATTGTCAACAGGTGAAGTATGAGTACCAGAGGCCAGGTGGGTTGCTTCAGAGGCTTGAGATTCCCGAGTAGAAATGGGAGTGAGTTACCATAGATTTCGTTGTTGGGCTCCCACAGACTCAGAAGAAATTCGACGCAGTATGGGTGATTGTGGATAGGTTGACCAAGTCGGCTCATTTCATTCCGGTAGTGATTATCTATTCTTCAGAGTAGTTGGATCAGGTCTATATTCGTGAGATTGTCCGACTTCATGACGTACCTGTATCCATCATCTCTGACCGGGGTACACAGTGTACATCGCGATTTTGGAGAGCCGTACAGCGTGAGTTGGGCACATGGGTTGAGTGGAGTACATCATTCCACCCTCAGACAGATGGACAGTCCGAGCGCACCATTTATATATTGGAGGATATGCTTCGTGCCTGTGTTATGGAGTTCGGGGGTTCTTGGGATTAGTTCTTGCCACTTGCGGAGTTTACCTACAACAACAGCTACCAATCGAGTATCTAGATGGCTCCTTATGAGGCCCTATATGGGCGAAGATGTCATTCCCCAATTGGTTGGTTTGAGCTGGGAGAGGCTAAGTTATTAGGCATGGATCTGGTTCGAGATGCCTTAGAGAAGGTCATGTTGATCCAGGATCGGCTCCGTACAACCCAATTTAGACAGAAGAGTTATGCGGATAGAAAGGTTCGTGATGTTGAATTCATGGTTGGAGAGCGGGTCTTGCTCCTAGTTTTGCCCATGAAGGGTGTTATGAAGTTCGGGAAGAAGGACAAATTAAGCCCTAGGTATATTAAACCTTTTGAGATTCTTAAGAGGATTGGTGAGGTAGCCTACAAGCTTGCATTGCCGCCTAGTCTAGCCGCAGTTCATCCGATATTCTATGTGTTCTATGCTCCGAAAGTATCACAGTGATTCGTCCTATGTGTTGGATTTCAGCTCATCCCAATTGGACAGCGATTTGTCTTATGTGGAGGAGTCGGTGGCTATCTTGGACAGGTAAGTCTGAAAGCTGAGGTCAAAGAGCATTGCGTCAGTGAAGGTTCAATAGAGGGGTCAACCAGTCAAGGAGGCGACTTTGGAGACCGAGCATGATATGCTTAGCCGTTATCCTCATCTTTTTATCACTTCAGGTATGTATCTATACTCATTCGAGGATGACCGTTTGTTTTAAGAGGCGGAGTATGTAACGACCTGGGCGGTCATTTTGAGTATTTTAGCCCTGTTCCACTATTTATTGCCTCCTCTATGTTATATTGTGGTTATGTGACTTGCCGGGATATTTGGTTTTAGTTCGAGTGAGTTTCATAGTGAAATGGGACAATTAGTCCCTAAGTTGGAGGCTTAAGTTGAAAGAGTTGACCGGAGTTTGACTTTGGTGTAGACGACTCCGTAATAGAGTTTTTTTGATTTCGATAGCTCCGTATGGTGATTTTGGACTTAGGAGCATATCCTGATATTGATTTGGAGGTCCGTACGTCGTTTCGGGTGAATTGGCGGATGTTAGAAAGTCAAAGGTTTGGAAGGTTGAGAAGTTTGACCGGGAGTTGACTTTATTAATATCAGGGTCGGATTTTGTTTCCTAAAGTTGGAATAGGTCCGTTATGTCATTTATGACTTGTTTGCAAAATGTGAGGTCAATCGGAGTTATTTTGGTATGAATCGACGTTAGTTTTGGAAGTCGGATGTTCATAGTTTCAATAGGCTTGAATTGGGTTGTGACTCATAGAATTTATGTTGTTTGATGTGATTTTAGGCCTCGAGTAGGTTCGTTATATGTTTTGGAACTTGTTGGTCTATTCGGACGGGGGTCCCGGGGGTCCCAGGGATAAATCAGATTGGAATCAGATCATTTTGGACTTGGTTGAATTGCTGAAGTTGTTGTTGTTCTGGTGGCATTGCACCTGTGGAGGGTTTGACCACAAGTGCGGACACGCAGATGCGCGTGGTTGATTGCAGAAGCGCAGAGGGCCAGCCCAGGCTAGGGTCCCAGGTGTGGACACCTGGGCGCAGATGCGCATCCTCAGGCACGCGTTTCTTCCGCAGAAGCGGAAGTGGGAGGGACTTGTGAAGGACCGCAGGTGCGATCGAATCTCCGTAAAAGTGGGCCCGCAGAAGCGAAGGGAGTTGGGCCTAAGTTAGGGCCACACCTGCGATGAAAATTCCGTAGGTGCGGAGCCGCAGATGTGAGATCGTTGGGCAGAAAAGGGTAAGTTCGAGAGTTTAATTTCATTCTTCATCTTTTGACCTAGAGAGCTCGGTTTGTAGCAATGTTTTGAGGTATTTTCAAAAAAATTATCGGGATAAGTGATTCTAACCTGGATTTGGCTATTATACATGAATCCATCGTTATTATTGTCATTTAATTAGTGATTTAAGTTGGAAAATTTGAGGGGAAATTGTGAAACTTCATAGACTAAATTTTGGAGAGTTAAAAGGTGATTTGAGGTCGGATTTGAGTAATTATTGTATGGTTGGACTCATTATTGAATGGGTGTTCGGATTTTGTAAGTTTGGTCAGGTTCCGAGATGCGAGCTTGGGTTGACTTTTAGAGTTGACTTTTTATTTTCCTTGTAAGATTGCAACTTTATTGTTCTGAATAGTTTCCTATGGTTTGTATTTATGGTATAAAGTTGTTTTGGCTAGATTCAAGCCGTTCGGAGTTGGATAATCGCGGAAAGGGCTTACTAGTGAATAGAGTTAGCGTGTTTTGAGGTAAGTGTCTTGCCTAACTTTGTGTAGGAGAATTACCCCTTAGGATCGATTTTGTTTTTGTGTTAATTATGGTACGTGAAGGTCATGTACGTAAGGTGACGAGTGGGTGCAAGGGCTAAATGTGGTAATTGACCGGTTAGAGCTACATAGATTCTTTTCTTGCCTTTAATTAAATTGTCATAACATGTTATATTCATCATCGTTAACCTATCCTTATGTGACTTACTTGACATTGTAAATACTTTTCTGATCTCTTACTTGCTAAATGCCTTTACATGCTTAGTTGAAGTTACTGTTCTCTTATTTTCTTATTAATTATTTAACTATTGAGTTCCTTTACTTGAAGTTGTTATTTTTTGGAATATCTTATTGTTGAATTATGGTGTTGAAACTATAAAGGTCGTGATTCACGTTGAGACAAAGTTATAAATTTGTTGAAATACTATTTTTGTTGAGTTATTCACTTTTGGTTGCTATTGTTGAGACTCTTGTACATATTGTGGTTGAGCCATGGGCTATTTATTATGGAAACACTATTATTGCTGACTTCTTTGGCAAGTTGTGGTGTTGAGCACTTGAGGTACAATTTGTGATATGGTGTAATATTGATACGCATGCGGTGGTATAAGGATTAGGGTTGAAACACATGCGGTAAGATAAGGTGGGCTTGATACACGTGTTGCTAGTAGGGGAACTACTTGAAGCCACGATGTGTGATAAGGTGGGCTAAAACACGGGTAGCTATTTCAGGAAAATGATTTTCAAAAACTAAATGTAAGGCTCTCACAGTCATATAAGGAAAGATTGTGATTTGATTTGTGAAATGAGACTACGAGATGGTACCTTAGTAGTGATTCTTGTTGATACCTTTCATTTACATCACTTGTGTTTTGTTCGCATCATTTACTTGGCATTCTTATTATGAGTTTCTTCTCTGATGTCTTAATTACCTTAGTCTCAGTGTAACTATTCCTGTTATATTTCTTCCTTCTATCATTTCCCTTGCTTTTATTATCATACTATACTATACCTGCTCAGTTTCTTTAATTATTCCAGTAGGTGTCTTCATCCGACCCCGTCACTACTCTACCGAGGTTAGGCTTGATACTTACCGGGTACCGTTGTGGTGTACTCATACTGCGCTTCTGCATATCTTTTTGTATAGATCTAGGTACTTCATACCAGCCTAGGTATCAGTGAGCCGAGCTTGGATCGGAGACTTCAAGGTATACATGTTGGCGTCCGCAGGCCCTCAGAGTCACCCTCTATCTTGTTCTATTTCATTTTCCTTTTTATAGATACTGTTGTATAGGCATGTTCAGTACACTCATGTAGAGTTTGTGACTCGCTATCACCAGATTTTGGGAGTTATGTTAAGTTGTGTTGCGGAGTCCTTTTATGATAGCTATTGGTTGAATGGAAAGTTTGTTACTATTTCAGTTAAATTCTTCATATATGCTAGGCCTACCTAGTCTTAGAGACTAGGTACCATCACGACATCCTACAGAGGGAAATTGGGGTCGTGACAGGAGTGCAACAACTTCTTTGTCGTTGCCAAAAATATTTTTGGCAACAACATTGAATATATGACAAACAAAAATTATTGTTGCGAAATGCCTTCTTTCTTGTAGTAGAGGAAGCAAGTTAGTTTTTCTAACATGAGGGGGAGAAATGATAAACAATTGAAAAAAAAGTTACGTGAAATGAATTATCATTTGTACATCTAGATCCTCGAATAAGACAATATGAATTTGAAGTTCATAAAAAGATAATTCATTTGCAATATATTGCAAAGCATGCCAAATACATTTGTTGATCTAAAAAAAGTAACTATATTCTCACTTCAAGTATTCCTATCAGAATAAGTCCTGAAAGGACAAAGTCTATGGTATGCTTAAAGCGTATAAACAGATCGATTTCAAATAAAATTCTTGATAAAAAAGATGAGAAAATGATCAAAATGACTATAATAAGGAGGCAAGTGATCTAGAAGATCACGTGACATAATACTTCATAAAATATTAGGAGAGGTTCAGATACCTGAAAATATGAATGAAAAGATCTCTATATTATGTCTTATTGAAAAAAAAGAGGTTAAAACCGATATAAAATGTTCATCGACTACATCTATAATAATGTTAAATATAAATGAGGATCTTAAGTCTGGGCAAACAATTCAAGTAGAATTGGTTTTATATGAAAGACATGTAGTTTTGGACATGCAATTCAAACGCTTGAAAGTATAAAGTCAATGGTGTGTGTAATTAATTTTATCTATCTTATATGTCTAGCATGACATGAAAACTTGATATGCATATAAAGCCTATTTATATGGCTTATATGGCTTAACTTATATGACAATCCCTGAAGGATTTAAATTTCTTAAAACATATACAATTTTTAGTCCAGAAGTATCATATCCTAATTGCAATTTATGCAAAACCCATTGATTTACACATGAGGAGAGAGAAGTTCTGGTGACTGGCGATTGCGACGACAAAAGCTTGGAGCCCTCCAAGGACATTCATGGCTTCTCCGGCCACTGGCCAGCCTCCTCATGAGGTTGGTCAGTCGTCCCTACCATCCCCACAACCCCAAACAACATCTAGCAACCCTAATCCACTCCAAAATTACGCTCAGTTATTACAACCTAAAGCATTGAATGTGCCCATGCAAACCCTAGCAAATATTCCTATAGAACCTGTTGAGTTTTTACATGGGGAGCCTATAATCAGGTGGAAGAAACAACAAGTAAAGCAATCGATCGTGCAACAAGGTCTACAGTTGGCAGTTCTTGGTAAATTTTCTTATGGGAAGCCTGTGATTAGTGAACTACGTAAAGTAATTCCCCTTCAATATGAACTTAAGGGATCCTGTTCTATAGGCCTAATTAAAGATAATCATGTGTTGATACGACTGTCATTAATGAAGGATTATGTTCATCTTCTATCGAAGCATGCATTCTACTTGAAGGCTCAAGGTGAGATATGGCATATGAGGTGCACGAAGTGGAACCCATGGTGGAAGCCTGAAGAAGAAACACCAATTGTTGTAACTTGGATCAGTTTTCCAGATTACCACCTAACTTCTTCGGTAAGGAGTTTGTTTTTTCATTGGCAAGTGCAGTTGGTAATCCATTACATGTTGATCTTGCAACTCAAAATGGTACTAGACCTAGTTGTACAAAGGTGAAGGTTGAGGTTAATTTATTATCTAAGTTTCCTCAAAGAATTAAAATTGTAGAGGAGGAAGATGAGTCTGGACCTGAGGAGTTTAAGTAGATCAAAATTAAATACGACTATATGCCAAAGTATTGTAAGACTTGTAAGAAGCAAGGACACAATGAGCTTGATTGCTGGGTAATTCATCATGGGTTACATAAGAGGTATGATGAAGCTGTAGAGGATCAGGGTAATAGGAAGGAAGTAGTTGGTACTGCAGTTACATCAACTAAAGTTCTTTCGAATGGTAAGGTGCTGGGTAAGTCAATTTCAAATCTTGGCAAGCAGGAGTGGATGCAAAGGAGAAAAAATAAGTATCAAAGAGATAATAGAGGCCATATTAATGAAAATACAAAGGAGCAAGAAGTTAACAATGGGAAGGGGAAGAACAAGGCTGAGGTAGTTGCTACTAAAAAAAATTTGATGTACTTGAAGTTGAGGAAATTGAAACACTAGTTTTACAAATTATGAGTAGAAAAGAAGATGGTACTATTAAGGACAAGGAGAAGCAGCAAATGATAAATGAAACCAACAAGGATAAGGAGAAGAAGCAACCGGAGAATGGAAAAAAAATCCAGTCCAAATCCAAAAGGAAATGGGAATACTACTATAGCAGCAAAAGAGCTTAATCATAATCCTAGTGCTACAGAGATTGGGGTGGATACACAAAAGGAAAGGATGGTAGATTGGGTACAAAGGAGATTTGGTGCTCCTAAAGATGCAATTAATGTGACAACCAACTACTCATGTCAAGAAATCCCCTCACAAACAATGGGAAGTGATTCTAGGGCAATTGATTCAACTAGAGCTACAAATGATGGCACTGCATTATGGAGTGATGAAGTTGAGCTAATGGAGGAGAATTCTAGAGCTAATTATGATGACAATGCCACACATCAAATGGATAATTCATAGGAAAAGTAGGAAGGTCAGGAAGATGCTATAGTAAACCCTAGCTTAAAAACTAGGATTGAAGGTAATCTCGACTCTAATGATTAACAAGCTAAACTACCAGCCGGAGTCGATAAAGGAGAATTAAAAGAAGCTGGAAAAACTGGAGGAACAAGTGCAGCAACTTCAACTAAGAAGCAGGGCAATGGAACAGTAAACCCTAGTGCAACTGGAAGGTTTTCTCTAATGTTGAAGGTGTTTCGATAGATGTTTTAGCTCGGAAGAAGTTTGGTAATGTTGATGTGGAGGTATTACATGATACAATGAGGCCAGATCATCATATAGTTGGTTTTAAGGCTCTTGATCCCAATGGAATAGTAACTTCTGTAGAAACAGCTACAGTAAACCCTAGCCTGGACTCTATCTATGATTTGCAATTCAAGATGTTGCGAGAATCTTTGGGGGTTGGAGATCAAAATGCTATGGTGATGAAGGAGACAAATGGAGAGCAATTTCAGCATGCCATTGTGCCACAAGCAGCAAGGGTTATTGAGCCAAGTCCCATGGCTTGTGCTTCTAGAACTGGGCAACCATTGCAAATTCAGTTGAATGTTCCTTTGAAGTCACCAATTCAAGTGTTACATGATCTTGTCATGCATGATGTTACACTAGTGGAGGTTCAACAGGATATGATGGATCATGAGGAGTTTGAGGATGAAGGTGATGATGAGTCCATAGCTGGAAATTTTAAAGCAATAGCAATGGAAGTTGATTTGTCACCTAGGGTTGTTGATAAGAGTGGTAAGAAGGGAAAGGAACAAGGTCAAAACATAGAGAATCCTCAACCTAAAAGAATCTTGTCTAGAAGGGTGGTCTCACAAACTAAATGATGATCAAAACTCTGATTTGGAACATAAGGTCTGTGAAT
Source organism: Nicotiana tomentosiformis (assembly GCF_000390325.3). Lineage (NCBI taxonomy): Eukaryota > Viridiplantae > Streptophyta > Magnoliopsida > Solanales > Solanaceae > Nicotiana > Nicotiana tomentosiformis. Next base: position 98,067,846 of record NC_090819.1, on the reverse strand, counting down.
ACGCAACAGGTCTTTCAGAGGGTAATTAATATGCAAAGAGAACATGGTTTCTTCATTGTTGCATTGATGGAGCCTTTTCAGAATTGTAGACACATTCAAAGGTATAGGAGGAGATTACGTATGGATGTTGTTATGTCAAACATTAATGGTAAAATATGGTTGTTCTTTGATGCTGTAGTTGAATGGGAGTTATTAATAGACACTGAGTAGCATGTTACTATTAGGGTGTACCAGCAGGACATTGGCAAACACATCATGATGACCTTTGTGTATGCTAAATGTTCAGCTCTTGAAAGACTTGAATTGTGGGATAACTTGTAATATTAAGCTAGTGATATAGAGTTGCCTTGGGTTGTTGGAGGAGATTTTAATGTTGTACTACATGAAGATGAGAATATATGAGGTTTGCCAGTGTATCCACTGAGTATGAAGATTTTGCCTTTTGTGTGAACTCTTGTGGACTGTTTGATCTTGGATACAAAGGGAGTCCTTTCACTTGGTGGAATGATAGACCAAATGCAGAATGCATCTTTAAGTGGTTAGACAGAATTTTTGTCACTCTTCCTTTCCATAATCTTTTCCCAAATATTGAGGTTGAGCACCTTATAAGGACTGGATCTGATCATGCCCCTTTGTTGATGCGTTGTGGGGAAGATGCTATGCAGTTTGTTAAACCTTTCAAGTTCCTCAATTTCTGGACTAAGCATGATAAATTCAAGGATTTTGTAAAGCAGAATTGGGTGGCAGGCTTCATTGGAGATCCATTCCTAATGTTAAAACAGAAGTTGAAGAGAGTAAAGATTGTCCTATCTCAATGGAGTAAACTTACATATGGTGATATCTTCAAGCAGCTTGCTATTAGGTAGGATATTGTCAGGGTTAAGGATAAGTTATTTGAAGAGGAGCCAACAATTGAGAATAGGTTGTGCTTCAAAAGGCACAAGCTGAATTGAAGAAGTATCTAAGAATTAAGGAGTAGTACTAGAAACAAAAGGCAGGCATGAACTGCTTTGCTGAAGGTGATAGAAATACAAGGTTCTTTCACAATCATGTGAATGGCAAGAGGCAGAAGTTGCAGCTCAAAAGAATACAGAATGGTGATAGTGTTTGGCTTGAATCTCAAGATCTTATGGCTGATGCTGCAGTGGAGTTTTTTAAAAAACAATTCACACAAGAAGGGATGATACAAGCTTTGAACTACTCAATAATGTTCCTACTATGGTGACCATGGATCAGAACATGGAGCTTTGTAAGTTTCCTACCATAGAAAAAGTTAAGGGAGCAGTGTTTGCATTGAGTGGTGATAGTTCCAGTGGCCCTGATGGTTTTACTGGAATGTTCTATCAAGAATATTGGGACATTGTAGGTGAAGACATCTTCAAGTTACTGCAGGAGTTCTATGGGGATACATCTTTTCCTAAATCAATAACACACACTAACCTAGTGTTGCTGCCTAAGAAACCACAAGTACAAACATTCTCAGACTTAAGGCTTATAAGTCTAAGTAACTTCATAAATAAGGTGATCTCTAGGGTGTTACATGATAGATTGGAGAAGATTCTTCCATATTTGATCTCCTCCAATCAGTATGTATTTGTGAAGGGAAGAAGTATATTTGAAAACATATTTCTCACACAGGAGATTGTTACTGATATAAGGCTGAGGGGGAAGCATGCTAATGTTGTGATCAAGTTTGACATGGCCAAAGCATATGATAGGGTGTCATGAAAGTATCTTCTTCATGTATTGAGGAAAATGGGATTTGCTGAGCACTTCATCAACATGATCTGAAACTTACTGACTAACAATTGGTATTCTGTTCTAATTAATGGTCAAGCTTCTGGATTTTTTAAAAGTCCACAAGAGGGGTTAAATAGGGAGATCCTTTATCTCCAGCATGGTTTATTCTTTTTGCTGAGGTGCTTTCAAGATCATTAAATAAGTTGTTTGAAGACAATAGGTTTATAGGGTATGATATGCCAAAATGGACTGATCCCTTGAACATTTGGCATATGTTGATGATACAATCATTTTTGCCTCTGCTGATTCATATTCTTTTGGGTAAAGTGGTTGAAGTCCTCATACTGTATGAACAAACATTCCAGTTGATCAACAAGATAAAGAGCTCATATTACATGCATGATAAAATGGCAGGAGAGTTGTTTAATACTGTAGGTGCTATAACTGGCTTTCAGAGAGGTAAGTTCCCATTTACTTACCTAGGGTGTCCAATATTTTACACAAGAAGGAGGAAAGACTATTACGGGGATCTCTTTAAGAAAGTGAAGGCAAAACTACACTCTTGGAAAGGAAAGTTATTGTCATTTGGAGGAAAGGCACTCATATCTAGTGTGCTTCAAAGCTTACCTACTCATATTCTGTCTGTACTGGAACCTCCTGATAACATACTAGAGCATTCGTATAAGATATTTGCTAGCTTCTTCTGGAGTACTAAAGAGGAAGGTAGGAGCAAGCACTGGACCAAGTGGCAAAACTTATGTCTTCCTAAAGAAGAAGGGGCACTAGGTGGTTTTAGATCTTTGTTTGATGTGTCCAAAGCCTTGTTTGCTTAGTTGTGGTGGAGGTTTAGGATATCTAAATATTTATGGTCAAACTTCATGTGGAATAAATACTATAAGAAAGAACTGCCTACTATGGTACAATTTAGAGAAGGATCACATGTATGGAGAAAACTTTTAGAGGTAAGAGAAGAGGTGGAACATGAAATTTTGTGGGAGATGAATAGAGGATCCACTAATCTTTGGCATGAGAATTGGAAAAAAATTGGAGCTTTGTATCATGTAGTACCCCCCCCCCCCCAGAGTTCAATATCAATGAAGAATTACAAGAGGTGGCAAACTTGAGAACTAAAGATGGATGGAATCATCAACTGCTGGATCAATCTTTTCCAGAAGACATTGTTGAACATATAAGGCAAGAGGTATACTTTGACAACTCAAATGAGTTCTGGGACACACCTAGGTGGATGCCTACAATCTTAGGTAAGTTTACAGTCAGTAATGCATGGCAAATCCTAAGGCATAGGGCTCCTACAAATCCAGAATACGCACTACTATGGACTAAAGGATTACCTTTCAAAATATCCTTCTTTATTTGGAGATTATGGAAATGGAAGGTACCTATAGATGATCTATGAAGTAGAGGTGGATACTTCACTGTCTCTGAGTGTTGGTGTTGTCTACCACCATAAGAGGAAATATTTCAGCATATCTTCCTCACAAGTCCTACTTCTTCTAGGGAGTGGAAGGTATTCTTGCAGGCTACAGGTGTGATGGTGAACATGGTACAAATTCATCAGGTGATTAGGGCATGGTGGAGTGTTGATTCTTGTGCTAAACTCAAACCACTATTTCAAGCTGCTCCAGTTATTATCTCTTGGGAACTTTGGAAGAGGAAGAACACTATGAAGCATGGGGGTGTTGTCTCTTTGAATAGGGTGGTGCATGAGGTTAACAAAACTTTACATCACCTTGAAAGAGTAAGGTATCCTTGGCTGCCAAATATCCCTCTGCTTTGGCCAGATATGGTTCCATTCTTTGAAGGGTATAAGCCTTATATTGTCACTAAAAGAGTTACTTGGCAGTTTCCTTATGATGGGTAGTTCAAATGCAATATTGATGGTGCTTCTAGAGGTAACTCTGAGCCAAGTTCTTATGGTTTTTGTGTGAGGGATTATGCTGGAGATTTAGTGTATGCGTAAGTAGAAGAGATAGGGTTGTCAACTAATATAGTAGTTGAGGCAAAGGCAATTGTGGAAGGTCTCTCTTATTGTGTTGATATGCAACTGCATCCTCTCATTATTGAGACTAACTCGTTGTCAACTAATATAGTAGCTGAGGCAAAGGCAATTGTGGAAGTGCTCTCTTATTGTATTGATTTGCAATTGCATCCTCTCATTATTGAGACTAACTCATTGGTGATAAAGAGGATTATTGATGGTGAATGGGATGTACCTTGGTGTATAGGGAAGGAAGTGAAAAAGATTAAGGAGATGATCAATTCAATGTGATCTTTCAACATGTTCTAAGGGAGGGGAATGATGTGGAAGACTTTTTAGCTAGCCTTGTATTTTATTTTATAGGTACAATCACATTTCAATAATTCAATGAATTGCCTAGTACAGGAAAGACACTAATAAACCTAGACAAGGCCCAAATCCTTAATTTTAGGGTTAGGGTTGCAAGGAGAAAAGCACTTGATTGATGACTATTATCATATGCATGTTGCTTGCCTCTGATTTCTTCACTACTGTTTTCCTCTGTATAGGGTCAAGATATCATCCAGTGGTATTAGCATGGAAACATGCTCAGCCTGGAGGTGGTTGGATACTGTATGGAATTTCTACTATAGGCAGGCAGTTCTTTAGGTTATACACAATGCTACAAGGTGAAATACTCTTAACATATTGGTACATCTTGTTGACTGTCTCTGGACATAGTTTTGGGCATTGGGCGCTACTGGATATACAGGTACTATCACAGGTTTGCCCTAAGGTACTCAACCATGAGGGTTTAGGATTGCAAAGACTGACTTTGTTAGATTGTTTTGGATAGATTAAGTACTGTATGAGGCTATATCATTACTCAATGGTATTAACATTGTATAATGCTAATTCTAGGGATGGTATGACACCATATAGGAAGGTGATGTTCTTCTTATTTTGGTTTATGGCTAACCCTAGGAGTGCAACAGTTCTTGTGTTTGAATTTGATTGTGCATGACTAGGCTACAAAATATATTGGCTCATGTTGGTGAAGGCTGTCTCATGCTTCTTCTTGTTGGGACTCCCATCTAGCTAAAGATTCCTCGTTACTGCATTAAAGATGTCCTATATGTTGTGGTGTAGATGTTCTGTATTTATTCATGCCTTGTCATTTGGATTGCAAAAACTGGCGCCTGGTGAGAGCTTTGTAGGCGCTACTTGGAGTTTGTTGCAATTGGCATGTGGATACATATGCACCATTGTTAGCTGGAAGTCTTTGGTTACAGATTATGTAATAGTTAGCTTACATTTATTCATGATACCACTTGTAATAGTTAGCTCTAGCATGCTGCTTTCACTTTTTAGTTGGACAAATTGTAAGGCTTGGACCTAGTTTGAGATTTTTTATATATATAGTAGCTACTAGGCGCATAGCCTGGTAGTATATTTGCTAAAAAATATAATTTATGCACATATATATCTTGCTATAATTATAAGCATGATAGTGTGACAATGAGAATTTTTACCTCTATGGAGATATTGAAAAGCCATTTCACAACATTATAGGAATACATTACACATATATATATATATATATATATATATATATATATATATATATATATATATCAAGAATGATGATCTCAAGGTGCAACATATTCATTCAAGTTAATATGGCTGATTTGTTTATCAAATCTCTACCAACGATCTTTTGAAGATGGTGCACAAGATTGGAATATGAAGGCTCAAAGATGTGAATTGGTTGTCTCATCAAGGGAAGTTAATGCGTGTTATACTCTTTTTTCCTTACAAGGTTTTATTCCATTGAGTTTTCCTTGCAAGTTTTTTAATGAGTCAACCAAAAGGCATATTGTTAGATACGTGTACTCTTTTTCCTACACTAAAATTTTTTTTCCACTGGGTTTTATTTTAGTTAAGGTTTTAACGAGATACATTATTTGTTGAATAGATACTCAAGGGGTAGTGTACAGTGAATGTTTATCTTTTAGAGAGATTTTAGAGTTTGTACTTTATGGCTAAGTCACTTTTTCCCATAAATAGAGTGGTTCTATTGCATTGTAATTCAATCCAAATCAATAAGAATTCTCTCTCTCTCTACTTTTCTATTTTATTGTTTCATAACAAAAATTACTATTTTAGTTCTAATTTATTTAACATAGTTTAGTTCGCCACGGTTTTAAAAAAAGGACTATATTTGAAATTTATGGTCTTACACATGTCATAACACACACACACATATATATTTTTACCCGTAAAATGGTACAGTTAAATTTATACATGATTTATAGACAAGTAAATCGATTTGATCTCAAAATGATGAATAAATTAAATAAGAATGTAAGACTTAGCATTGAAATCGAGATAAGATAATAGAAATCTTAGTTCCCGGATCAGAGCTTCTGGAGGTAGTAATAACGATATTAATAAGCAAGAAGATAAAATATTATTGATCTTTGAACAATATATAGCATAAGTTTGTCAAAAAATTTGTGTCCCTTATAATGGTTGTTGAACTCACTATTTATAGTTTCTCCTAGGGAACAAGGTCTTAGGATCAAGTCCCTGTTAAATGACAATTATGGGGGCCATTGAAGAATGTTTCACGACATGCTATGAATGTCATATTCTTTGTAACAAGCTACGTACTTAATGCTATAGAATATTCTTCATTAAATGTTATCGGGTGGCAGACATTTACTTTGTCTTTATGAGCAACATTCCCTTCGGGAACAAACGAGATTGTTGCCCTCGGACTCGATTTCCATTTGTCTCGCTTTCCATCTTCCTTCGGCTCCATGTGTCGCTTTATTATGCGAGTATTTAATATGAATATATTTTACCCTATACGGATAGTCCCCCTACTTTTCGATGGCACATCCTTGTGTCATCGGGAAGTTGGTGAAGATACCAATACCTTTCTTGGTGAGAAATTCTCTGACCCCCCTGAAAAGTTTCTGAAGCTTGATTAGTCACACGTCTCTCCGTATTTAATGCCCCGAACACGCATTATCCTATAATTTAACAATACTTTTGCCGGTTCTCAAGGTAATTATGGCCACAATTTTAGCCGCCTATTCCTTTACTTATACGCTTCAACCTTCTTCTTTTACACTTCATAATTTTCTAAACTCTCTCAAACTCTCCTTGCTCGAATTACACTCGTTTTCAACTTTCTTTAATCTTTTTCTTCAGAGAAAAACCCTTACTTCTTTCTGATAACTATGGCCTCCTCTTCCAAAAATTCTAGTTCTTCAAAGAACAAAGAAAACACTGATGAAGTTGCTCCTCCTACGGTGAGCATTATTATCTCCAAAAGGCTTACTACAACTAAGGACTTCGAAGAGAAGTACCCTTCTGATAACCCCCCGCACATGGGTTATTTGTGTGTATCCTTCTTCCATCCGTCCTTCTAGCATCCCTGTTGTGAAGAAAAACTGTGGTTGTCAAGATTTGAACACCATCGCTCCTAAACTAGCGGAGCGGGTAACCTTCTCCAGTAAGGGTTTCACGTACGTTTACACGTACCCCTTCACTTTGGGCCCGTTCTCATTGAGCGGGGGGCTTGATTCCGTTATCTTGGAGTTTTGCTTCTGTTACCAAGTCTTCTTTGCACAAGTGAGCCCTTCTATGTGGCAGATGGTCGTATATCTTCGGCGTCTATGCCAAGAGATGGGGGAAGAGCTATCCCTGGCTCGACTGATGAACCTTTATTCCCTCAAGATTTTCCGTGGGGGAATGATAAACTTCAGCAAACGTGATCACAATGCTTTGATTACCAATATGTACGATGACAACGACCATGGATGGATGGAGCGGTTTGTTGCAATTGCCACCAGGGACATCATCCCGGCACAACTCCATATGTTCCTGAATCATGGAACTGTACTCGTAAGTTCAATGTCTGTATTTTCTTCTAGTTAAAGATTGTCCCATGATATTACTCATCATTCTCTTTTCATTATTTCATCAATTTGGTGGACACCATCAAGGGTTGAAGGCTTGGACTAGTGGGTCCAGAAGATTTTGGACGTCACTACGCCTGAGACCCGCCGGTGGAATGAATTGGCCCTTAAATACATGTGGAAGGCCAAAAGTCATGGTAGGTTGAACTTATCTTGTTTTTACCTTACATATAGGAAAACTGGTTTACTTTTCTTTTCGGTTGAATTCAGGTCTTCCATAGGGCTCTGTTACCGTCCTCGAGGAGGACGATTTGGCTGATCCTGCTGATGCGACAAGGTTGCTACAGGAGGATTTCACCCAAACGGGTGTCATCGGGCCTACTTCCAGTGCAAGTGCTTCCTCTCGGAGTCCCCGGCCAGAGAATATGCAACAAAAAAGGTGACGTTCCTTCACGGTCGAGGCAAAAATAAAAAGGCGAAGAACGTCTTGCCCGAGCCAGCCGCAGACACTGTGGTGATCAATGATGATGGACGAGCTAGTGATGAGGGGGCTTCTATACATAGAAGATGACGATCTTCATCAGCTCAATAGAATGCTCAATCTGTTGAGCTAGTTACGCCAACCGAGGACGGCATCCAAGCACTCTGGGGAATGTGATATAGTGGAAGATGCCAATTCTCGCTTCTAAGTCCCAGTCGCCATTCCCTGTATCGTGAGGCTGGGTACCAGGTCTTTTCCGTATTCGGTTGATGAGCAACCAACAACTAGCACTGCTTTTGCCATAATTCTTAACCTACAACGCCATCAGCTTCATCTCCATCTTCGCCAACTTTGCCTTTGCCACCTTTGCCACCAGCAACTACTACATCATCTCCACCGACCGTAGTCATCCGAGAGGAGGATGTCCCTTTTACCCAGTCCCCAGTTCATGGGAATTTGGGACATAACTACTTTGTCCCTTCCGAAGATCATCAGAGGATGAGGAGTGTTTCCCTCTCGGTTTCTACCGAGTGCCATCTGTTGTCCTGGCCGGTGGAACTTGCTAATTATCTGAAGCCTATGGCTTCAAAAAAGTATAGGAATAAAATATAGTCTCTCTCGAGGGAGTGTATGGTGAACAATGACTTGCATAACGCAGTGGCGGTACGATCTTTGTTCCCTCTGTTGTTTCTTCTATCTTTGTTAGGGCAGGGTTTTTAATTTGTACTTTTGTTTTGTAGGCTAATTTCCTTGCTTCTGAGGGCCTTCAGAGGTTGATCCTTGATAAAGAGAAACTCACCTCCAAGCGGGATCAATTGTTGGCCAAGCAGAATCAAATTGCTGCTCGCTGATCCATGTCCAATCTACACTCATTAGTAAGTGGAAATAGTCGTTGGAAGAATAGTACCCAACAAGGGTCGGGGTCGATTTCCACAGGGAGTTATTAGGGGTATTAGGAGTATACACTTGACAAAAGCGAATGGAATAACTAAATTGCACTTCCACAAAAGGTTTTGATTTCTAATTCTAATTTTACTCTTGCAATTATAAGCCGAGAAAAAAAACTAGAAGTGAATAATTGTTTTTTGTGTTTTTTCAAATAAGTAAAAAGCCTAGGGATGTGACCATAACCTAGGTGTTCGCCTAATGGGTTAAATACGTTAATACTTATTTTGTTGATTGGGGTGTATTATAGCTCTCAACTCTATGTTACCCACTCAATACCTCTCGGTCAAAGAGTGATTTTGCCCAATTTGGCTTTCTCAAGTCCCAATGGGTATAAAAAAGTTGATATGAGCTCAAGTCGGGTTCTCACTATCTCTAGTTTGAACCCTTTAATTAGGCTAATCAAACCCTTAATTAGCTCAATTCCTTGTTAGCCAAGTTATCCTAGACTATGTCCCTCTTTCTCAAGTAGAGACTACGTCAAAAAGGCATGAATCAATGTTCGCAACCATTATTTCTAAAACTGAAGCATAAACTAAGCTAAATAACCAACACTCAATCATAAACAAGTATTAAATTAAATACTCATAAGGTTTACATACTATGGTTGGGTCACAACCCTAGTAAGAATCTAGCTACTCATAGTGAGAATTGAAGATAATAAAGAAGAAATGCTAATTAAACTCATAATCTAAGATTAAAATAATAAAATATAATGTTTAAACACTAAAATAGTCACAAACTTCATAAAATGGAAAAATGTAACAGCTACATCAGCTCAAACTTCGAAACTTGACCTAAAATGTGAAACTCGTCTATTTATATTGGCCCAAAATTTGCTGACAAAAATACCCATCGGGAGGTTCTGCGGCCGCACAATTCCATGTGTGGTCCGGAGATTTCTTCAGTTGGCAAGATCTTGGATTTTGCAGCAGCACAATTCTGGATTGCGGTTGCGAAGCATCTTCTGCGGTCGCACAATTCTTATGCGGTCCGTACTTCAGCAACGCTTCAAGACTTGGTTTTTTCACTCTTTGAACTTTGAATCATTTGTCAGTGCAAACCTTGTTCTATGGCCGCACAATTCATGTGTGGTCCGCACATTGGCCAAATTCCTATTGAGCTCTTTCACTTGATTTGTGGCTGCAAATGAAATTCTGCAGTTCGCACTTTCTTCTGCGGTTGGAAAAATCCTTCTGCGGACCGCACTTCTTTAGTTTTGCGCCCCTTTCTTGCCTTGTGATTTGGAACACTCCCTTTTGAGTTGTATTTCATCATGGGAGACCAAACTTCCAACATTCCTGCAATTTGCACACTTTCATTAAGTTCAAGAACATAAAGCAATCCTTTTGGACTAAAACAAAAGCAAAAAGATGTTATTAAGTAGTCAAAATCCCCATTTATCAACTCCCCCAAACTTAAATCTTTGCTTGTCCTCAAGCAAATAAATTAGTTCCCACCTCCTTGAGTTAAGGGCCATTTCAACGAGTCAAAGGTGAGCCATTCACACATGAGTTGGGACCAACAATTACCCACACTACTCATGCATTATCAACAAGGTGACAAGTCAAATATTCATGCACATATAGTTCTAATATGACATTTGAGCTTCAAGAATTAGCTTTACTCATCAAGGACTCTTGTTCTATCATGTAGATTATGGAGGAATCCAAACTCTTCCTCCTCTACTTTCCATTTGCCAAGATCACTTAAGAAATTAGCACTCAATCTTAAGATTCATGAAAGGTTCACTCGTCTCTCACAGGAGAATGTCACAAGTACGGCTTCAAGTACCATAGGCTTGCCCCCTCATGTAGATCGCCACTAATGTAAGCTCACTCAATTTGAAATCAAGTAGGACTTCTTTCTGGTTGTAATGATGGCTTTTGGAATAGGGTAGGATACCATATGGGTAAGTGGTTACACCTTTACTTAAGCACTACACATTTTCATTTCTCGGCTCATAATTACCAATTCTTAGAGGCATTTTCTTTCCATTGAGGACTAGAGAGACTTAACATCACTCTTTCTTGTTCATTTCATTCTTTACTCCCTTTTTGATTGCTCATGCAGGAGGTGTGAGCAGTTGGTTGTGGAGGGCATGAGAAGAGGTAGAGGGCGGCCTAAGAAGTACTGGGGAGAGGTGATTAAACAGGACATGGCGAGGTTTCAGATCTCCGAGGACATGACCCTTGATAAGAATTTGTGTAGGTCAAGGATTAGGGTTGTAGGCTAGGAGGTAGTTGAGTCTTTACTTTCTACCTTTGTGAGGCTAGTCTGGTAGGGTTTTTGTCGTGAGTGGCAATGTTGTGTCTTACTACTCTTTCGTTTCTCATAGTGCCGGGTCTATTTATTGGCTATCGATTTTGCTTTGCATCTATATTTTTGTTCCCGTGTTGTTGTTACTTTTCTTATGATTTATGGGGTGGTACTAATATTGTCTCTTTTTGTATTTTTGTATTCTTGAGCCGAGGGTCTTTCAAAAATAGCCTCTCTACTCCCCCGGGGTAGGGGTAAGGTCTGCGTATACACTACCTTCCCCAGACCCTACTAGTGAGATTTTACTGGGTCGTTGTTGTTGTATGCTAGGGATTATTACCTCTTTTTTAATCCATCAACCCTTCTACTTATTCACGTTTTGTATTTTTCTTTTTGTTCTTTTCTTTTCTTACCTTCTCTTTCATAGAGATCATTTCTTTTCTCTTTTTGTGCCTTGATACCTTTTTCAAATTCCTCATCTCTCCCCCAAACTAATGTTTTAAGCCACTTGTTTCACAAGAGTGTTAAGGAAAGTCCGGATTCCAAGAGAGGGTCACGACAAAATGGGTAAAGGCTTATAATATGGTTATCAAATGAGAAAGACTAGAGGCTCAAAGGGGTTGACTAGGGATAACGACATTGGTTGGTAATAGAAAGCTCAAACGGGCCAAGGAAATCCTACAATCACTTCTCAAACCAAGCAAAACTTAGGATTTCGCCTTGAAATACATTCGGGACAAGTTCTAGACCCTTCGCACGGATACTTGGACTAGCAACAATTCATCTCACCCCTCACGCAACTAGATTGTAAAAGATGATAGAATCGAGAGACTACAATGACCACATTCAAGTTTAAACATCACTATGGTCCAATTAAACCACTCGATGATTACCAAAGTCAATTCAAGAGTCACAAAGTCACTAGCTAGAGCTATTTCTTTCACAAACCTTATCTCTAACCATAAGCACGTAGTTAAGTGTGTTGTTATCAATTGAAGCATGATTAACTCTTCGAGCATGACTTGATTAGGTATTTTTATTCATTACTACTACTATTATTACCTAAATACAAAAACGGACTCATTCCCTTAAGAAGGTTGTCACGGCATCCATCATTCGGACGAGTCACCTGGTTCACACAATAATTACCTTTGGAAAGAATCGTGGCGTTAATAAAACCAAAGGCTTATTATCTACTAAAGCATAAAAAGAAGCTACTTAACAAAACAAGAGCTAATATAGAAAAAATAAAGAAGCTAATAAGTAAACACTACTAAAGAAAGATAAATATACATAAGAGAGGAGAGAGAAGCTAGATAAATACAAATAAGAAGAGAAAGAGTACCATCAAATTATTACAGACCAAATGTATCAAAGTGTACCAATGCGTCAAATAAACACCACCACCACCACCCCACCACCACCCCCACCCCGAATAAAAGTAAGCGTTGTCCCTAATGCTTAGCAAAATAAGAGTAAAAGAGGAGAGGGTGAAGAAAACTCCCTATGGATCCTTGGATATCTCAGTATCCCTAGCAATGTCATCTCCCTTAGGATCAGCCAACTGAATCTCATGATCATCAAATCTACGCGTGGTTGTGTTGGCGAACATCTTATGCACAACCTTAGCAATGTCGGCAGCAAGGTCTGGCTCGTCAGATTGGCCCGCTGGTACTACCGGTGTAGATGGTGCTGAATGATCTGGGGAGGACTGGTGTGGGTCAAGCAACATATCAAAGGGAAGGTCGCCAGCTGTAACAAGTCTAGTCACCTCCCTTCGGAGCTTGTCCACTGATTTCTTGCTGACCTGGGACTTCCTCATCTTCTTTACTTCCTTTCCCAACTCCTCAATCACTGACTCGTGTTGTACCAAGGTATCTATGATTGTATTTTGGTTCTCAAAAATCTTATTCAGTGTCTCATCAATTTCAGAAGGAGCCTGTAGGTCCTGAGAAGTTGACTGCACTACAATAGTACTAGACAATTTAGACAGCTTAGAAGTAGTTGTCTACATCCAATTATTGAGACTCGCCAATTTTGGGAGACTCGCAGAGCAGATAGGACAACTGTGGGCACGGGCACTGGCTTTAGAGCAACTATAGGGGTTGTGGTAGGATCTGAAGATGATGGTGGAGGCATAGCAGTGGCACTGGTAGAAGGCTCAACAGAGTTGGATGGAAAATCAGTTGCCTTAGAAGCTACCACTATTGGTTCATCAGACTGGTCTGTGGTGGTAGAAGGCTGAATTTTTTTCTTTGGGTTGCTCGCACCCATCAGTGAATACCAATCAAAGGGCTTCTTTGCCTTCACCTTGGTGTCAAAATCCCTCGGCTCTACCTTTGCATGTGTGAGGTACTCTGTGATAGTGTTGGGATAAGGGTAGGCCGAGCAATCCTGTCGTGCAATCACTGAAATGTTGGCCAATATCATAGCACCCACATTTAGGAAACGGCAATGATGGAAGCCATAAGCACTGCCCGAGGGATAGGAAGGTGAGTCTCATTCTGGCTCGGATCCAGTTTGTTGCAGACAAAGGTTTGCCACCCCTTCACCTTAAAACTGAGAGTGTTCCGGTGGATGGAAACCCAGCAGTGATCCATGGTGGTGGTGGCCCTGGTGGTACTAGAATCTTAGCCAACCAAGGTCGGACTTCATCCTTCAATGTGCATTTCTCTAGATATTCTTTTGGCACAACATCTTTAAACCCCAAATATGCATTTAGCGTATGCTGATCAAACCTCACCTTGAGTTTGCATACTTTGGTTACCTTCGTCCCTTTCTTTATATGAGCCACATTGGCATAGAATTCACGGACAAGGTATTCTTTGGCATCCTCTACCGTCTCGGTGAACCATATCCACCCCTTTCATGCCCTGAACTATCTCAATATAGCTGGGTTATATTTCTCCAAGTCCTTCCACAGAAACTTCCGCTCAAGAGTTAGCAACCTCACTGGCCACCACATACGAAAACTAGTGAAGGCGTCTATGATGACAAAACGATCCTCCCAAACCTATTTATTCTTTGATCGCTCAAGGCCTGTAGCTGTAGCATCCCCCCCTCTTCCATCATCGGGGATGTCATGTATAATAGGTGCCTCGGGGACTGGTGCAGCTGATGGCTCAGAAGCCTGGCTAGCACTCTCTGATCCCTCGTAGGTGCTGTGAGTTGAAGATGGCTCGTCCCTAAGCTGGTATCTCCCATGCAGCCTCGACTGTGTGACCGTCTGCTCCTTCTGAAAAGAGGCTGAGTTGCCCTCTAATACTTCCCTAGATGGGATGTAGGAGCTAGACTCAAAGAGCTCTTCACCTTTCCCTCTACTGGCTGTTGTATTTTTTCTTATTGTCTTGGGCTGGCCAAGGGGCAAGGCACTTTTGCCTCGACCCCGAGAAGATTCACCTCTCCCCTTTGAAGTGTCGCCTCGGCCTCTTGATTGAACCATTATCTGTAGCAAGCAAAGGAGATTTTTAGTTTTAATTCATTGTTCAAACACATACAGGAGACATGTAGGTAAGGGAGAAATCATAGGACATAGTGGGTTGTACAATTGAGTCATGCCTGCAGGATAAGGGATTTGCGGTCCGCACAATTTGACTTGCAGCCGCAAATGGGAAGTGCGGTCCTCACATTTGAGATTGTGGCCACACTTCTAAGTCCCCAAAAATGTGAACTCTCTGATGACAGAGAAATGGCCAATTTGAGACCGCAAGAGGATTTTTACAATCCGCACATTTTGACTTGCGGCCGCACCTTTGGAGTCTCAAAAGTGAAGAGTCTCTGATGATATAGAAAAGGCTAATTTGCGGCCGCAAGAGGAAATTTGTGGTCCGCACAATTTGACCTATGACCACAGATTCCTGCCTCACATAAGTATCTAAAAAATGCATTTATGCGGACCGCACAATTCAAGTGCGGCCGCAGAATTCAAACAATTACGAACAGACAACTTTTTTAGTCTAAGATTTTTCAATTTCTTGCACAGATAATCATGGCAACATTGTAAAAGCATAAAATTCCACTAACCCAGTCCCCGTAGAGCATGTATCAAGTTAACCTAGTTCATATTTACCCCACATGGACACACAATGGAACTCTAATAACAGATGGCCTAAAAAGAACTAAAAATATACAAATTAAACTAACTTAAAAAATTAATATGAAATTGAAGCATACCAGATAGAGTGAATGCACTGAGTGAGTAATCTAGGCGACTGTGTCTGTGGACAGTTAAAATCTCCAAGAAACCTTAGTAGGGCAGCAGTGTTTGTTCAAAGTGGGAAAAGAGTAAAATGAGACCTATTGTTCTATTTATACCATTCAAAAAAAGAAGGGATCAGAGACGAGTGCGGTCCACACTCTTTAAGCTAGGCGATCATTCTTAGAAACCAATCTGCGGTCCGCACATTTTCAGGTGCGGCCGCAGACACGTGTGGTCGCAGAACGACCTCCGCACTAACAAGTTTAAACTTCAGAGAGTTCGTATTTTTGATGTTTCAAATGTGCGGTCCGCAAGAGAAGTGTGCGGCTACAGTGCTCATCTGCTATGGCACATAAAAATGTGTGGTCCGCACAAATAAAGTGTGGTCTGCACTCTCTTGAGCACTTCGCCATATTTTCATCCACAATTCTTGTAAGTCACACTCACCCCTGTAGCACACTTCAAATCAAGTTAGAACAAAAATAACACCTAGCTACAAAAGAAAAAGGAAAAGAAACATGGGTTGCCTCCCAAGAAGTGCATGATTTAACGTCGCGGCATGACGCATAATACCCTTAAGTGAAATGAATGACCGCCACAACATGGCTATCTCCAACCTTTCCCAAGTAGTGCTTCACCCGGTGACCATTAACTTAGAATACTTCATTGTTTTTGTTCTTCAAGTCTAATGAACCAAAAGGTGTCACACCCACAATTTCAAAAGGACCACTCCACTTGGATTTTAGTTTTCCAGGAAACATCCTCAACCTTGAGTTAAACAACAATACACGATCGCCCACCTTGAACTTTTTGTTCCAAATTTATTTTTCATGAAGATATTTCATTTTTTCTTTGTACAAGGACGAACTCGCATAAGCATAGTATCGGAACTCATCCAATTCATTCAAATGTGCAACCCTCAAGCTAGCGGCTACATCCCAATCAAGATTCAACTTCTTTAGAGACCACATGGCCTTATGATCTAGTTTTACCGGAAGATGACAAGCTTTCCCGAACACCAACCGGTATGGCGACATTCCGATAGGTGTTTTGTAAGCTGTCCGATAAGCCTATAATGCATCATCAAGCTTCTTGGACCAATCCGTCTGATTGGCATTCACCGTTTTGGACAAGATACTCTTTATCTCCTGGTTGGACACTTCCACTTGCCCACTAGCTTGTGGGTGATAAGGAGTCATGACTTTGTGAGTAACACCATACTTGCTAAGTAAAGTGTCGAAAGCCTTGTTGCAAAAATGTGACCCCCCATCACTTATAATTGCATGTGGAGTACCAAACCATGTGAAAATATTCTTCTTCAAGAAAGCCACCACACTTCTCACCACATTGTTAGGCAAAGAAAAGGCCTCAACCCATTTAGACACATAATCTACCGCGACCAAGATGTAGGTGTTTCCATAAGAACTTAGAAAAGGGCCCATGAAGTCAATACCCCACACATCGAAAATATCAATCTCCAAAATGGTTGTAAGAGGCATTTCATTTTTCTTTGAGATTCCACCAGCTTGTTGACATTCATCACATCTTTTTACTAACTCACTAGCATCTTTGTAAAGAGTAGTCCAATAGAAACAGCAACTAAGCACTTTGGCCGTCGTTCTTGCTCCACCATGATGACCACCATATGGCGAAGAATGAAAAGTCCCAAGAATTTTACCTTGCTCTTCTTTCGGTACACGTCTTCTAATCACCCCATCCGTACAAATCCGGAAAACGTATGGTTCATCCCAATAATACTCTTGACAATCTCGTTTGAGCTTCTTTGTTTGGCTTGAAGAGAACTCATCCGGAATGATTTCACACACAAGAAAATTTGCTAAATCCGCGAACCATGGAACCTCTTTCATTGAAATTGCCAAGAGTTGCTCATCGGGGAAGGAGTCATTGATTTTAAGGCCATCATGAGGCCTCCCCTCTTCCTCTAAACGAGACAAGTGGTCCACCACTTGGTTTTCACAACCTTTTCTATCTTGGATGTCAATATCAAATTCTTGCAACAAGAGCACCCATCTCATCAACTGAGTGTTGGAGTCCTTTTTGCTCATAAGATAATGAAGCGCCGCATGATCCGTGTGGACAATGACTTTTGCACCCATCAAGTACGGGCAAAACTTCTCAATAGCAAACACAATAGCAAGGAGCTCTTTCTCCATAAAGGTATAGTTGACTTGGGCACTATTCATAGTCTTATTAGCATAGTAGACCGGATGAAAAAATTTGTTGATGCATTGCTCCAAAACAGCCCCAACCGCTACGTCACTTGCACCACACATGAGTTCAAAAGGCACATTCCAATTTGGAGCGGTAATGATGGGAGTAGTTGTCAACTTAAGCTTTAACAATTCAAAAGCTATCGTGTAATCATCATTGAAATGAAACTTAGCAACTTTCTAAAGAAGCTTGCACAACGGGTTCACCACCTTTGAGAAGTCTTTGATAAAGCGCCGATAAAAACCCGCGTGGCCTAAGAAACTCTCTGCACACCCTTCACCGAAGTTGGGGGTGGAAGCTTAGAAATCACCTCAATCTTTGCCTTGTCAATTTCAATTCCATTCCTTGAGATTTTGTGGCCAAGGACAATACCTTTCTCGACCATGAAATGGCATTTTTCCCAATCGAGCACCAAATTTGTTTCTTCACATCTAGCCAACACTTTGTCCAAATTTTCAAAAAAATCATCAAAAGAATTTCCAACCATCGAGAAGTCATCCATGAAAACTTCAAGGTAGTCCTCCACCGTTTTCGTGAAAATAGACATCATACACCTTTTAAAAGTCGTAGGTGCATTGCACAAACCAAATGGCATCCGATTGAAAGCAAAAGTACTATAGGGATATGTAAAGTTTGTTTTTTCTTGATCTTCCACAGCAATCAGAATTTGGTTGTAGCCCGAGTACCCATCAAGAAAGCAATAGAAAGCATGGCCGGCTAATCTATTGAGCATTTGATCTAAGAAAGGAAGTGAAAAGTGATCCTTCCTTGTGACTTTGTTGAGCTTGCGATAATCCATACACACCCTCCAACCGGTCAACTTTCTAGTAGGAATCAACTCATTCTTATCATTGATGACCACCGTCATGCCCCCTTCTTTGGGACACATTGAACAGGAGAAGTTCACGAACTATCAGAGATGGGGTAGACAACCCCGGCATCCAACCACTTGATAATATCCTTCTTGACAACTTCTTGCATAGCCTCATTAAGTCTCATTTGATGTTCAATAGATAGTTTGGCGCCATCCTCCAACTTGATCTTATATATGCAAAAGACGGATCTTATCCCTCGAATATCTGCCAAAGTCCACCCAATAGCTTTCTTCCTCTTTTGTAGCACCGTCAATGTGGAATCTACCTGCACGTTAGTCAAATAAAAGGAAAGAATAACCGAAAAAGTAGAACAAGGACCAAGAAATTCATACCAAAGATGTGGAGGCAATGGCTTCAACTCCAAGGTAGGAGGCTCTTCAATAGAAGGATTTGTTGGAGGAGTTGTCCTATTTTCAAGATCTAAGGACAATTTCTGAGGTGCATAGTTATACGACCCCATTCCTTGCAAGGAGTTCACACATTCCATGAATCCATCTATCTCGTCATCATCAAAGTTGAGCAAGACGGCCACCAACATATTACCATCATTGAATGTAGCACTTGATTCATCAATGATAACATCAGTCACCAAATCCACAAAAGAACACACCTCATTGCTATTTGGTTGTCGCATGGACTTACATACATAGAACATCACTTTTTCATCACCAACCTGGAAAGTGAGTTCTCTGACTTCAACATCACAAAAAGCCTTACCCGTTGCAAGGAAAGATCTCCCAAGAATAATCGATACTTCATAATCAACCTCACAATCTAGAATGACAAAATCCGCCAGAGGAATGAATTTATCAACACAAACCAAAACATCTTCAATCACTCCCAAGGGCCTCTTCATGGTACGATCGGCCATTTGCAATCTCATAGAGGTGAGTCTTGGTTTCCCAATTTCCAAAGTCTTGAAAACTGAGTAAAGCATCAAATTGATACTTATCCCAAGATCACAAAGAGCTTTAGCAAACTCGGCACTTCCAATTGTACAAGAAATGGTGAAAGCACCGGGGTCCTCCAACTTATGAGCCATTGAATGCACAATTGCACTCACTTGATGAGTGACTTTGATGGTTTCAAAATTCATTGACCACTTCTTTGTTACAAGATCCTTCATAAATTTTGCATAACCGGGCATTTGTTCCAAAGCTTCAACTAATGGCACATTGATTGAGAGACTATTCATCATTTTAATGAACTTCTTGAGTTGATTCTCACCATTTTGCTTGGCAAGTCTTTGAGGATATGGAGGTGGAGGCTTAGGCAATGGTTCCTTACCCTTTTGCACTATCGGCTCCGGTATGTTAATAACGTATTCCCTAGAAGAGTTCACCTCATCTTGAGTCTCTTACACACTATCATCAATGTCAATCTGAACTTCATCATTAGGTTGCACCACATTGTTCGGGATCTCTTCTTCTTACATCACTTGATCATCATTAACAAGTTGCCTTCCACTTGAAGTAGGTGCATTCCCGCCTCTTCCACTTATTGTGATAACCGTTATGACATGCCACGTGTTGTTACCACCCTTTGGGTTTACCACCGTGTTACTTGGTAGTGCCCCCTTAGGGCGAGAATTTAGAGCTTGAGAGATTTTCCCCATTTGAATTTCTAGGTTGCGGATTGATGTGTTATGTGAGGCAAGTTAGGCATCTGAATCGGCATTCTTTTCAATCATTTGTTTGAACATATTTTCAATATAGCTCATCTCATTGTTTGAAGAACTCGAACCATAGGAAGGATAAGGAGATGGATTGCTTGGTTGTTGGTACATTGGGGGCCTTTGAAAACCCGACCCCTGATTGCCTTGACTGTTGTTCCATCCATCTTGATTGTTACCTCCCTAATTTTATTGATTATCTCCACTCCAATTTCCTTGATTGTTGTTTTTATGCCAATTACCTTGATTGTTAGAATTTCAATTGCCTTGATTGTTTTGAGGTCGCCATTGTTGTTGCCCTTGAAAATTATTCACATATTGCACTTCCTCTTCTTGTTCATTATAGAACTCATCTTTCTCAAATCCACCATCTTCTTGCACATATTCTCCACTCGATTTTGCACTTGTGGACCCTTAGTCCTCCTCCTTTTCACCATCATGTTCACTCCTTCCATAGCATTGACTTGCTTCGGAGTTTGCACTTGATTTATTTAGTCCTTTGCTAGTTGAGTCATGGTAGTTATCAATTCGACAATGGCTTGCCCATGGTCTTGCAATTCTTTGTGAATGTGGATCATATTCGGGTCACCTTATGAAACATTGGCCCGGGATTGCCAAGCCAACGATGTTTCCTCCATCTCATCCAAAATCTCACACACCTCCACATAAGGCGTAGTCATAAAGTTTCCACCGGCTAGCTGATTCACTACACATTGGTTAGTTGTGTTAATCCCATGATAGAAGGCTTGTTGAATTAAATTTCCAATCATATCATTATTGGGACATTCCTTATCCATTGTTCTATGGCGCTCCCATATCTCGTGTATTGGTTCATTCGGCTTTTGGTTAAATGCCAAGATCTCATCTCGAAGTGTAGCCATGTGTCTGGGAGAGAAGAACTTAGCAATATTTTCCGCCAACTCATCCCAAGTGTGAATTGAATGGTTCGGCAATCGTTCCAACCAATCTAAAGCTTTCCCCCGTAGAGAGAAGGGAAAAAGCCTTAGCCTTAATGTATCCTCAAAACACATACTTAAATTAGGCTCGCTAGTCAAAGATAGTATAGTATAATATCGCATCCACAGGGATTGGAGTTAAACAGTATTTTTGTAGTTTCTAGCTTGATTGCTATCCAGGAGAATCAACAATTGAGATTTATATGATTAATAACTAAAATTGACTAAGAATCTAAAGCTATTGACTAATGACTATCGCAACAAAGGTAAGCAAGGAAGTTATCAGTGGTAGAAAAACAGGGGTTGATAGGATAAGTGCAAGATAATTATTTGGGATCTAACTCTAGATAATTCACTTCTAATGTTTAAGTGAGTCTCTCGAATTCACTTAATTATTAGTTCAAATGTCTAGCAGAAACTCCTCTCTCGATTAAGTCTCAACCTCACAAGATGAACCAATTTAAGCACATGAAGATATGCAAGAATGCGTAGTGGATTGGTCTTTAGGAAACTATTTTTCGATTATTCTCCTAACTAGGTTTAATCAATAATTCAACTAACCTCTTTCGATTACTAAGAAGAATTAATGAACTCAACCAACAATATAATGCAAAGATATCACAAGTTATGCCTCTCTCGGTTACATGAACAAGTGAACATAGATGCAACTGTTAAATCATCCAAAATGATTCAATACATAAAACTAAAGTTATAATCCACAAACAATCATCAAAACACAAAATCCATCAAACCCTAAAGGGAACTACTCCATAGATATGGAGAAATTTATCACAAATAAAGTTAAAGTATAGGAAAACATAAATTCAATCCAAACTCGTATCTTGAGTGAGGAAGGAATGATGAAATCCTTGTGCCCATGTTCTTCCCACTCCTCCTTAGCCTCCGTAGGTCAAATATGTGTCAAAAGTCCAGAAAATAATATTTTTCCATGTATTTATACCAAGTAGGGTCGGGCCCAGACGAAATCGCCTTCTCCTAGCCGAAATAGGATTGTCACTCTGAAAAAATTGCACTAGCGTGCCACATGGGGCAAAACGCTATGTGGGGCATTAGTGGGAAAATCCAGAGAACTAGTTCTAACATGAAGCAGGAATTTTTCACAGCCGCGGGGTGCCACGCGCCGCACTAGTGCACTTTTCTCAGAGTACGGATTTTTCTTGCGTTTTGACGTCCAGACTTGGTCCTTGACCCCCGAACACGATCCCAGCTTAATCCCTTGGGCTTTTACTCATACTTCAAAGCTCCAAATCACTCTAATTCATTCCATAACATCTATATAGCTCGAAATCACTCCTACAAGGCATACAACACACAATTAGTGCAAAACATTATCAATTAAAGCTCAAAACAAATAAAGTGCAGTGAATTGGAGTGCAATAAGCGACTAAAATACGAGATTATAGCCTACCATCATCCACCAAGACACATTTGATTTTAAAATCTAAAACATTAAGAGAGATTACTCGGGCATCGTTGTGCGGTAGCAGTAGTCCATCTGCGTCTTTCTCCGTGAAAGTAATGTCATCCTCAGCGACTTTCCAAAGTCTCTTACTGTGGGTTACTGACACCTTCATCTTTTTTGCCGCCGAAAATATCACACCATTAATCTCGTTCCCCCCCCCTCCCCCCTCCCCCGAAAATCATATTGATCGTTAGATGAGGAGGATTTTCTCCTGCTTTCGAGGGTTTCATGTTATCACGATTGCGGCCATAGTTGTTTTTAGCCCGGTCGCTTAAGAATTATCTGAGATGGCCATTTTTCAGCAATGTCGCCACCTCCTCGCGCAAATATTGGCAATCCCTAGTCCGGTGACCGTTGGTCCTATAGTATTCGCACCACAAATTAGGATCTCTCTGACTGGGATCGGATCTCATTGGCTTCGGGAACCATGCTTCCTTAATGTTTCTCATAGCCGATACTAGTTCCACTATGCTGACACTGAAGTTGTATTCGAATAGCCTGGAGGAATCTCGGGAACCCGATATCTCCTTGTCCTGCAATGATCTGTTATTTCGGCCGTGATCAGTTCTCCTATCAGTAGCAAATCTATCCACCGACCGGAAACCTCTGTCGCGTCCTTCGGCCTTTTCATAGGGCAAAAATCATCTTCTAGAAGACTGTCGATCTGTGTCGAAATCATCCTTTGATTTCTCCTTATTCTTCTCCCAGTCCTGATCCTTGGTTGATGCCGGGAAACCGAGATGGTCATCCTCAATTCTTATCTTCGACTCGTGCCGGTTGTGAACATCCGCCCATATTATAGCTTGGAACTCAAGCAAACTTTCTTTCAATTTTTGAGAAGCGCCGAAACTTCTCAGATTCAGCCCTTTAGTAAATGCTTCAGCTGCCCATTCGTTTGGTACGACAGGAAGTAGCATCCTTTCTTTCTGGAATCTGGTCACAAACTCCCGCAGCAATTCGGACTCTTATTGTGCAATCCTGAATATGTCGGTCTTTTGAGCTTGTACCTTTCTGGCCTCAGCATGGGCCATGATAAAAAAATCTGTGAGCATCTCGAAAGAATCTATTGAGTGCTCGGATAAAAGCGAATACCATGTCAGGGCCCCCTTTATGAGGGTCTCCCCGAATTTTTTCCGTAAGACTAACTTAATCTCGTGCGGAGCTAAGTCGTTCTCCTTCACCGTCGTTGTATATGTGGTGATGTTCCTGAGGATATGAAGTCATATCATATTTCGGCATGTCTGGCATCTTGAACCACTTCGGGATCAACTCTGGTGTCGCGCTTGGTTTGAACGGCAACTAGGTGTATTTCTTTGAATCCGGTCCTTTCAATACTGGTGGTGCGTCCCGGATTTGATCCATTCGGGCATTTATTTCCCTCATAAACCACATGAGTTCGGTTTTAAAGGGATCATTCTCATTGTTGTTCCCGGGACCGCTACCGTTCCCCCTCCCTATCAAAGCCGACTTCGCCTATCGGGGTGTTATTTTCAACCCTCTGCGCTGTTTGGTTTGCAGGAGCACCGAAAGGAACTGAACCTCATCCATTTACGTTGTTGGAAGCACCCGATAACGCCTGCCTTAACTTCGACATGACCTGATCCTGTCGCGAGAGATGGCCCATAATAGCCTTTTGTTGCTCCATCAAGATCCTTATTGTTTCAGCGACATGATCATCTTCAACATCATCAAGAGTTGTCTCTCGAACATGTCGTGGATATTTCCCACTATGGGCTGGTGTGGACTCATCCCTCTCGTTGCAGGTATCACTAATCGAGTCTTCGTGCTGATGCTGATTTCCTTGGGCCTCAATGTTGTTTGCGATGTTGACATTTTTATCTGCCATTTTTTTTATAATTTTTGCTAAGAACAAAAAATCAAACAGGTTAGTAATAGATGCAGGGATCAACTCAATTACACAATTGTCTAAGCTCCACGGTGGGTGCCAAACTGTTTACCCGTAAAATGGTACAATTGAATTTATACAGAGTTTATAGACAAGTGAATCGATTTGATCCCAAAATAAAGAAATCTTGGTTTCGGGATCACCGGAGGCAGTAGTAACGATATTAATAAGCAAGAAGATAAAATATTATTAAATTTTGAACAGTATATAGTATAAGCTTGTCAGAAAATTCGTGTATCTTATAATGGTTGTTGAACTTACTATTTATAGTTGCTCCTAGGGAACAAGGTCCTAGGATCAAGCCCCTCTTAAATGATAATTATGGGGGCCATTGAAGAATGTGTAACGGCATGCTATAAATGTCATATTCTCTGTAAGGGGCTATGTACTTAATGCTATATAATATTCTCCATTAAATATTACCGGGTGACATGCATTTATTTCGTCTTTATGAGCAACATTCCCTTCGGGAACAAACGAGATTGCTGCCCTCGGACTTGATTGCCATTTGTCTCATTTTTCATCTATTTTCGGCTTCACGTGTCACTTTATTATGCGAACATTTAATATGAATATATTTTACCTTATACAATGTGTGTGTGTGTGTAGAAAGTTTAAAATTAAAACTATTTTTAAATATAGAGTATGTCATTCCTTTTTAGATGAACTTAAAAAAAATTAACGTGACATATATGTAATTGTTATGAAAATAATTATATTGTGGATGTTCATTTATTACTCCGCTATAGATAATCTTCCTGAAGAAGATTATCCATTTAGTACTGTGTTGAAGTTTATCTACAAGCAGCTGATGCAGGCAGGTTGCAAGCAGCTCAATGAAATGATTTGCAGCAGCTTTTTATTAAACAGGCAGGTTCCAAGCAGTTCATGCAGACAGCTTACAAGCAGCTAAAGAAAAGCCTTGCAGCTGCTTCCTGAACAGCCTCGCAGCTGCTTCCTTTCTTCTATAAATAGAGGAGTTTTCAGTTCATTATGTACAGAAGTTTGAAGTTTGAATAATATATCAGTTTCTCTCTATACTTGTCTTTACTTTACAGTTTTTATTTTATAACACGTTATCAGCACGAGACTCTGCCATCCCGAGAAAATACTTTGAAAGTATCAGAGGTACGAACTTTCTTTTTCTAAATAATGTCAAATCTTTCTAAACTTGAGTTTGTAGCCCTGGATATATCGGGCAAAAGCTACATGTCTTGGGTGCTTGATGCCGAAATTCATCTTGATGCGATGGGTCTGGCAGACACCATCAAAGATAAAAATCAGGCATCAAACCAAGACCGTGCCAAAGCAATGATATTCCTACGCCATCATCTTGATGAGGGCCTGAAAATAGAATATCTTACTGTTAATGATCCAGTCATACTGTGGAATAATTTGAAAGATAGATATGACCACCTGAAGATGGTCATTCTTCCACATGCACATTATGATTGGACTCATCTAAGGCTACAAGATTTTAAATCTATCAGTGAGTATAATTCTGCTATGTTCAGAATTATTTTCCAATTGAAATTATGTGGTGATAATATTACTTATCATGATGTGTTGGAGAAAACTTTCACCACTTTTCATGCCTTGAATATGCTCCTGCAGCAGCAATATCGAGAGATGGGATTTAAAAAGTATTCTGAACTTATCTCACATTTTCTTGTAGCCGAGCAATATAATGGGCTATTATTGAAAAACTATGAAAGCCGACCTACTGGTTCTTGTCCATTCCCTGAAGTGAATGAGACGAACTTCCACCAAGCTAAGCGTGGAAGAGGACATGGCCCCAGTCGTGGTCATGGCCGTGGTCGGGGAGGAAACTCTAATCGTGGTAATAACAATGCACCAAAGAACCCTCCTCACCATCAACAGTGGAAAAGGAAGGAACAAAAGTATGAAGCGGTGCAAGAAGCAAAGCCAGAAAATGCATGCTATAGATGTGGAGGAAAAGGGCACTGGTCACGTACATGTCATACGCCAAAGCACTTGGTTGAGCTGTATCAAGCCTCCCTGAAGAAGACAGAGAAAAATGCTGAAGCAAATTTTATTTCTGAAGATAATTTAGACTTCATGCATTTGGATGTAGCTGATTATTTTGCACTCCCAGAAGGAGAAACAAGTCATGTGATCGGTAGTAAATCTGTAGAAATGTAAATATTTTAATTTTTGTTTTTTGTAGTAGATAGTATGGTTATGTAATTATTGTACATAAATAAAAGTTATGCTTTGATAATAATGTTTACTATTATATTTGTTTTGTTTATGTCATTTTGAAGAATATGGATAATCCTCAAATTATGTTTGGATCAAAGACCAATCATGAAGATATTTGTATAATTGATAGTGGAAAAACTCATGCCATATTCAAAGATCAGAAATACTTTTCTTATTTGCATAAGGAAAAAGCAAATGTTTCTACAATTTCTGGTAATATAAGTTTGATTGAAGGCTCCGGAAGAGCTATTGTATTTCTGTCTAAGGGAACAAAACTTATTATAGACAATGCATTATTCTCCCCCAAGTCCCGAAGAAACTTGTTAAGTTTTATAGATATCCGCCGAAATGGGTATCATGTTGAGACAATAGATGAAATGAACGTGGAATATCTTTGTATTACAAAGAATATTTCTGGCCAGAAATGCATTGTAGAAAAGTTACCAACTTTATCTTCTGGCTTATACTATTCAAAGATTAGTACAGTTGAAGCACACTCTATCGTAAACCAGAAGTTTACTTATTCAAATACGTTTGTGCTTTGGTATAGCCGTTTGGGCCATCCTGGATCAATAATGATGAGACGAATTACTGAAAATCTTGTGATGCTTGTTATCAAGGCAAAATGATCACTAGACCATCACCAATGAAGGTTGGCATTGAGTCCCCTACCTTTTTAGAACGTGTACATGGGGATATATGTGGACCTATTCACCCACCAAGTGGGCTGTTTAGATATTTTATGGTCCTAATAGATGCATCTTCATGATGGTCTCATGTTTGCCTACTATCATCTCGCAACCTGGCGTTTGCAAAGTTATTAGCCCAAATAATTCGATTAAGGGCACAATTCCCAGATTATCCTATAAAGGCTATTCGCCTTGATAATGCTGGAGAATTCTCATCTCAAGCTTTTGATAATTACTGTCTATCAGTTGGAATAAAAGTTGAACATCCTGTAGCTTATGTTCATACTCAAAATGGCCTTGCAGAGTCATTTATTAAACGGCTGCAATTGATAGCAAGACCACTACTTATGAAAATAAAATTGCCCACTACTGTTTGGGGCCATGCTATCTTGCACGCAACATCACTTATCCGTCTCAGACCAACACATTATAATAAATATTCTCCGTCATAATTAGTTTTTGGTCATGAACCAAATATTGCCCATCTACGAATTTTTGGATGTGCTGTATATGTGCCAGTAGCACCACCACAACGCAGTAAGATGGGCCCCAAAGAAGGTTAGGAATATATATTGGGTTTGAATCACCCTCTATTATTCGCTATCTTGAACCATTGACGGGAGATTTATTTACTACTCGATTTGCAGGTTGTCGATTTGATGAAACAAATTTCCCACAATTAGGGGGAGAGATAAAGGAAATCAAAAGAGAAATTATGTGAAAAGTTTCATCATTATCTCATTTTGATCCACGTACCCCTATATGTAATCAGGAGGTCCAGAAGATCATCCATTTACAAAATATAGCAAATCAAATACAAGACGCGTTTACTGATTTGAAAAGGATAACTAAGTCACATATCCCTGCAGAGAATGTACCTATACGAATTGATGTCCCAGAAGGACCATCTACTAGCATAAGAACTAGTGAACCTAAAGCACGCCTGAAGCGTGGTAGGCCTTTGGGTTCTAAGGATCGAAATCCTAGAAAAAGAAAATCGACAAATGATCAAAATGATATTATAAAGGGATCTCCTGAAGAGACCTAAGATCTGATTAGTTCTGAGATTCCTGAAGAAATCAATGAACCCGAGACTCAAGTGAGTAAGGAACTTTTAATAAGTTCTACTGCTGATGGGATTAATTTAAATCGATTTGAAATAGTGGTGGATAATATTTTTGCATATAATGTTGCACTTAACATTATGCAAGATAGTGAGGATTGTGAACCCCGATCTGTCGAAGAATGTCAACAAAGATCTGATTGGCCAAAATGGCAAGGGATAATTCAATCAGAATTGAACGCACTTTCTAAAAAAGAGGTCTTTGGACCAGTAGTCCAAACACCTACTGGTGTAAAACCAGTTGGTCATAAATGATTTTTGTGCGAAAAAGCAATGACCAAAATGAAGTTGAAAGATACAAGGCTCGCCTTGTCGCACAAGGATTCTCACAACGACCTGGAGTCGATTATGAAGAAACATATTCACCAGTTATGGATGCCATAACATTTCTATATCTCATCAGTTTAGCCTTACGTGAAAGACTTAAAATACATATGATGGATGTGGTTACAGCTTATCTGTACGGGTCACTTGATAATGAGATTTACATGAAAATCCCTGAAGGATTTAAAATGCCTCAAGCATATTCGAAATCTCGGGAAATGTATTCAATCAGATTACAAAGATCTTTGTACGGTTTAAAGCAATCTGGGTGCATGTGGTATAATCGCCTTAGTGAATATTTACTGAAAGAGGGTTACATAAATGATGTTATTTGTTTATGTATTTTTATAAAGAAAATGATATCAGAATTTGTTATACTTGTTATTTATGTTGATGACATAAATCTTGTTGGAACTCCGAAGAGCTCCAAAAGGCAATTGAATATCTTAAGAAAGAATTTGAGATGAAAGGTCTTGGAAAAACAAAACTTTGTCTTGGATTGCAAATTGAACATTTAGCAAACGGGATCTTTATGCATCAATCTGCCTATACAGAAAGGGTCTTAAAACGCTTTTACATGGACAAAGCGCACCCATTGAGTACACCAATGGTTGTTCGATCACTTGAAGTGAATAAGGACCCGTTTCGACCTCCAGAAGAGGATAGGGAACTCCTTGGTCCTGAAACACCCTATCTCAGTGCAATTGGTGCACCTATGTATCTTGCTAATGCTACAAGGCCTGACATAGCATTTTCTGTTAATTTACTAGCAAGATATAGCTTTTCTCCTACTCAGAGACATTGGAATGGGTTTAAGCATATTTTGCGATATTTAAAGGGAACTCTTGATATGAGTTTGTTTTATGCTAACAAAGGTAGTGCAAATCTTGTTGGTTATGCAGATGCAGGTTATTTATCCGATCCCCATAAAGCTCGATCTCAAACCGGGTACGTGTTTACATGTGGAGGTACTGTCATATCATGGCGCTCCACAAAGCAGTCAATTGTTGCTACTTCTTCAAATCATGCCGAGATAATAGATATTCATGAAGCAAGTAGGGAATGCGTATGGTTGAGATCAATGATTCATTTTATTCAAGAAAAATGTGGTTTGGAGTGTGATAAAAGATCCACAATTTTATTCGAAGACAATGCTGATGCATAGCCCAATTGAAGGGAGGATTTATAAAAGGAGATAGAACGAAACACATTTTACCAAAATTATTCTACACACACGATCTTCAGAAAAATGGTGACATTGATGTGCAGCAAATCCGTTCAAGTGACAATCCGGCAGATTTATTCACTAAATCTTTGCCAACTTCAACTTTTGAGAAGATGGTATACAAGATTGGAATGCGGAGACTCAAATATTTGAAATAAGGTTTTCATCAGGGGGAGTAAAATATGCGATGTACTCTTTTTTCCTTACTAAGATTTTTCCCACAGGGTTTTCCTTATAAGGTTTTTAATGAGGCATCTAGAAATGCGTATTACTAAATATGTGTACTCTTTTTCCTTCACTAGAATTTTTTCCACTGGGTTTTTCCTAGTAAGGTTTTAACGAGGCACAATACCTTTTAATGAACATCCAAGGGGGAGTGTTATGAAAATAATTATATTGTGGATGTTCATTTATTACTCCGCTATAGATAAATTATCCATTTAGTACTGTGTTGAAGTTTATCTACAAGCAGCTGATGCAGGCAGGTTGCAAGCAGCTCAATGAAATGATTTGCAGCAGCTTCTTATTAAACAGGCAGGTTGCAAGCAGCTCATGCAGACAGCTTACAAGCAGCTAAAGAAAAGCCTCGCAGCTTCTTCCTTTCTTCTATAAATAGAGGAGTTTTCAGTTCATTATGTACAGAAATTTGAAGTTTGAATAATATATCAGTTTTTCTCTATACTTGTCTTTACTTTACAGTTTTTATTTTATAACATTAATAATAATAATTTATTTATCTGTGTTTTAAAAGGAAAAAAACTGGACTAGTTGGAGCGTATCTTGGGTAGAGAAGTGAAAAAACCTAAAATCACACCAATTGGCTCTCCCAATCCCTCATTTTCTTGTTTCTTCTTCACACAAAAAGCATCAGCACCATTCAGGAGTGCACAATCATCATTCTCTCTCTGTGGTAAAATAAGACATGACAATTTGCATTATTTTTGCCCCAATTGGAACCCCTCCTCTTCACATGTTTTTCCTCCTCAGAAAATGTGTTTTTGTTCATCATTCTCCTTCTTGTTGGCCCTCCAAACCCTTGTGATCTCTCTCTACCTTTTCCGAATATTCACTTTCCCATTATATATACACACACTTCTTAACCCATAGCTACCACTCAACTTCTCTCGATCTGTTTTCAAAGACATACTCCTTAGTTTTCAACAAGTAAGAACCCCATAATTCACCTTTGTTTTTCATTATTCCCAAACCCCTTTCTGGGTTAGAGTATCAAAGCTGATGCCTTTATGAAGTGATTAATATAGCAAAATAAGATTCTTCTGCATGCTCTATTTTATCGTTGACTTTCCAGATTTTCATGCTTTTATTTGGGCATGTGTATTATTAATAGGTTACTTGGTACAGAATTGGGGTATTGAGGATATAAATGTTCAAAATTGAGGCTTTTGATGTTGATTATTACGTATGGTTTCTTCCCTTTTGTGGTTAATTGATGTCAAAGTAGTGTGCTTTTCTTAGTCTGAAACAGAAACATTGCTTTTCCGGTTTTGAATGCCAAGGATGTTTTGGTTCTGTTCTAAACTATTGTGTACAATATGATTTAGTCATCCGTATAATATATGTTGGAATCTTACTATATAATGGTTTAAATGTTGAGGGCGTAAGCCCGAATAAAAGAGGGCGTGGTAGGCTGACTGCCACTGTAAAAGTAGTCTAAATCCTCTGAATTCATTGACTGACCCTATAACTAGTTTGGGCTTGAGGCATAATTAATTGAGATTCTTTGATAACGTTGTTGATAATTTTATAACATTTATGAACCCGGTAAATTGATTCTTGTCAATGCTTGTTGCAGAAATGAAAAGAGCAGCGTACTATAGTGCTGTACCCCAAATGCAGGATCTTTGGCCTATCAAGAAGGCTCTCACATTGTCTGATGTAGATATCACTCATCCATTTCTCACTTTGTCTCGGCAACAAGTAGAGAACCACATTGTATTGCATATGACAACACAACAACAGGAGCATTTGAGAGCCCAAGGCCAAGTAGATTTTAATGCCCGGGATGATGATACAGGTGAGATGTATGTGATGAAGTTGAAATGGCGGGGAAGCTACTACAATCTTATTGGTAAGTGGGGCAGAGTCGTGCGGGGGAAAGGACTTGATGTTGGGCAAGAGATTAAAGTACGTTGGGAAAATGGGTGCTTACACTTCTCAGTCCCACAACAGCAGATTGTTGCAGTCCCACCAATTCGGATGGTGGCAGCACCTGTGGTGCAGGACCACTGGCCCATTAAGAAGATCTTGACACTCTCTGATGTGGACACCAATCATCCATTTCTCCCTCTGCCCCGTCGGTTAGTTGAGGATCATATTCTTGTGCATTGGACAGCTCAGCAACAAGAACAACTGAGAAAGGAGGAGCCTGTGAATGTAAATGCCCGAGATTATGATACTGGCGAAGGTTATATAATGAAATTTAAGTGGAGGGGGAATTACTATAACCTTATTGGGAAATGGGGAACAATAATTCGGCAGAAGGGACTTGGTGTTGGGAAAGAGATCAGGTTGCGCTGGGCAAATGAATGCTTGTTCTTCTCAGTTCCCCAAGAGCGGTATGT
Source organism: Nicotiana tomentosiformis (assembly GCF_000390325.3). NCBI lineage: Eukaryota > Viridiplantae > Streptophyta > Magnoliopsida > Solanales > Solanaceae > Nicotiana > Nicotiana tomentosiformis. Next base: position 98,035,026 of record NC_090819.1, on the reverse strand, counting down.
TGCCACGGCTTCGGGGATGGATAATTGGCCTATTAAGAAGGCACTTACATTGTCTGATGTCGATACCAATCATCCATTTCTTACTTTGCCCGGCAAAGCTGTTGAAGATCATATTCTGTTTTACTGGTCACAGCAAGCCCGAGAACAACTGAGAAATGAACATCAGATAAATATTAATGCTCGAGATGATGACACTGGAGATCCTTATTTGATGAAGTTAAGATGGCGGGGAAGTTACTATAATCTCATTGGAAAATGGGGAAAAATCATTAGAGGGAAAAAACTCCAGGTTGGAATAGAGATCAGACTACGCTGGGAAAACGGATGCTTATTCTTCTCAGTTCCTCAATTGTAGCAGTGGCGGACCTGTAGATGTAGGAGAACTACCAAATCGCTTTTCCCATTTCATGTGTCATTTCAACATGGAATGCGCATTGGAAATTAAAATTGTTTCAGGAAATAATTCATTGAAGTAGATGGTTTAGCAGAGCTGGAACTAAAACTATCCAGGCAGCAACTGACTGGCACATGGGACTGACCAAGCACAAATCTTATCAGGTGATGCACCGCAATGCAACAGTTTTACTTAAACTACTCCTGTGAGGGTGTAATAAGTGGCACCTTTCCTCCTGCGATTGTTCCACCCCTACCTTACTTTTTTGTGTGTAGTTTGGATTAGTCAAGTTGATGTTATGGGATTGGTTTTTCATTCATTTGATCTTGATATTCCCCTTCATTTCATCCAAATATTTCCAGCTTGTAAGGCTATGGCTCTCTTATTTCCTTTTCATGTTTGATTCTTCAGTGGAATTGAAAAGGTGTTAATGCAACTTCTTTTCATCAATAAAAGTTATGATTACTTATAAAAAATAAAATAATTGAACTGCAACTTCTTTTCATCTTCATATGATTTTTCCTGCTTATTATGTTTCACGCTTTTTTGTGATCAGCAATGGTATTTTTATTGATTTCAGCAGCACTAAGATGGTGCTGTGAGTGATGCACATCTGAAAAGCAAAAAAGAGGGTACCTGGCTCAACTATTTAGGGAGCCAGCACAATCTAACGGTGTTTCAGCATCATTTACATGTTTCAAATTATACCAACAAAGCAATTAAAGTTAGCAGTTGATCTTCATGATTGAGTTAATCTTCCCTTCAAAATACCTTCTATTTCTTTCTTTCCGCAAAGTCCATAATATACATGCTGGAATAGTGGGCCAACTTTTTTCTCAAACCCTTGTTCCTACTTTTGTTGTTCCAACGTTCTAGCAGCTTAGATAAAGGACTCATGCCAGTTCCATAATATTCGCAAATAGATGTCAGAAACAAATGATTGGCACTTTCTTTTCCCCCAGTCAATGTAGAAACAAATGATTGGCACTTTCAGCTTTTTCTCCACACATGTAGCACCTATGCTGAGTTGATAACCTCTTCTTTGTAAGTTATCTTGAGTCAGGCAAGCTTCCTGATCAACCAAGCACACTAAAAAGCCTCTTTATAGAGTGCTTTTGATCTCCGTATCTGCTTCAATGGCCATCGGCCAATCTGGTCTGGTCCTCTCGTCAGAACTGAATTGATTTGACTGTGAAGATGTCTTTGTTTTTTGCTTTACAAGACAGCTGGTCTGATCCATCAGAGAAATATCGGGAGGAGCCCAAGACATTGAAGAAATTTGTCATGCTTCCTATTTCCCAATCATTGAAGTTCCTTCTAAACATGACAATCAATTTGGTCCTTACTCTTTGCCAGACTAAGATTAGTATCTTGTGCCAGATAAACAATATTGGGTATTGTTCTTTTAGAGGAGAATGCATTAACCAATTGTCGTGCCAGAGAGAAACATTTCTCCCATTTCCAACTTTGTACACAATGTTTTCAGCAAAGAGTGGCCACTGTGATCTGATACATTTCCACATCTCATGTGGTTCGGATCTCAGGTTTGTACACCATTCATTTGATAGCCCGATATTCTCATTGATCATTGTTAGAGTTTCTTCTTCAAAAGCAAATCTCCATAGCCACTTCATGACGATGTTCTTATTCTATACCCTTAAGTTTTTTATTCCCATTCCTTATCCTCTTTCTTTATGCACACAATACTCGACGTAACTAGATGATTTGCTATTTTATTCTTGATTCTTAGTCTATCAATCCTATTTTCCACCTTGACAGGCATGGCAAATAAGGACATATGTATGAATAGAGTTCAAAATACTGTTGTTAGAATCAAATGACCTCACAATGACAATATTGTCTCTTTCAACTGGTTAGCCTTTTCTCACATTTTTCCATCACCCCATTTCATATTGCATCTGACCTGTGTTTTGCTCCAAGAGGAAGGCCCAGATATGTAGCTGATAAACTTTCTATTCTGCAACCCAAAGTATTTGCTAATTCCTCTATGTTTTGGAATTCATGACCGGAAGAAGTTTTCTTTTCCCCCAGTCAATGTGAGGCTCTAACACTGTGTCAAACACTGGTAAAATCAGCCTCTTCAAGTTATCATCTTCATAAAATGTTGAGTTGCTCAGATTCTTTTGATGTTCTCTGGATACATTTTTTTTTTTAATCCTCTGGATGCATTGAAACCCTTTATCCATCCTTCCTGTACAGCTGTCCTGAGCGTCCTACTTAAACCCTCCATCACTAATATGAAAAAGAAAGTGGAGAGAGGGTCCCCTTGCCTGATACCCCTTTCAGTGACAAAAAAAGCCTTCAGGTATCTCATTGATGAGAATAGAGAGTTTGAATGTGCTGATTCGATGTCTTATCCAGTTTAGCTATTTCCTTCCAAATCCCATTTCGGAGAGCTTTTGAGCAAGAAAGCCCCAGCTTACATAGTCATGTTTTTTCAATGTCGACCTTTTTCCCATTCATTTGCTATGAGCACCGAATCCATAACTGGCCTCCCTTTAATAAATGCCACTTTTTGAAAACAACCTTTTTTATCTTTCAGTTGGGAGCTTTGTGATTATCTTATAGAAACTATCAACAAGACTAAGATGTCTAAATTCCTTTAGATCAGTATGGCTTGTGTTTTGAACTCCTATAGCTCTCCATCTTTTGTTGGTTTCAATCTAGAATGCCTTCCAATGATGATGTTCAAGGAACACAAGCACACACAAAAATATGTTACTCCCTCTCCATTTTATGTGATGCACTTACATTTTAATTTGTCCCGAAAAGAATGACACCTTTCTTTTCTTCCGAATTGACACCTTTCTATATCTAATTGCATTTACTTTAATTTTCCCATTTTACTCCTAATTTTTAGCCACACTAATCTCATGGCAAGTTTAAAACCATATGGTTCAAAAGTCTTTTCTTTCTTAAACTTTGGTCCCGATCAAAAACCTTCACACTAAATGGGATGGGGGGAGTAATATTTTTCTATGAAGTTGGGTGGGTGTATTAATGTGGAGAAAATTCGTCCTGATTCCGGAACATGTGCTTCCAATCTGCCACTTGTCCATGGGACCAAGCAAATGCAAATGTAGGCTGAGGAAGGGTTGGGTTGGTGTGTTACTGTGGGAGAAATTCGCTCAGTCCCAGATACTGCATTTTCTAATCTGCCACTTTTCTACCAGACCAGTTGTGAAGACAAACATGGGATTAAGTAGAACCTTTTACAAGAAGGTGGTTTGGTCTTTTGATTTGTTTTCTTAGAGTGTTTCTTGGTTTAATTACTCACTTGATGTTTGAACTTGAACTAGATTATTTTGGTCCCATTTCGTTCTTGATGATTAATACTTACATTGTAGCTTTCATTTTTTTTTGTTTCTCTAAATAATTTTTGTCAAGGATATTTGTTAATATTCTGTAATTAAGGACTTAGATCAGGGAATACACAATATATCTGTTATAATCAATTAGGGAGATTTTAATCTGGTAAGTTGTGCATTGTTTAGACTCTAGAACATGTGTACACATTAACCCAAATAGCATCAGAGAGAAATCAAGTTGTGCATTCTCGAAATGTCTTTCTCTCTTCTTCTTACTCTACAATTTTGACGGACACGAAAGTCCAGATGTTTGGTTGTTTTGAGACTAACTGTTGTGTCCGACTTTTCAGGCTCTTAAGATTACAAAGACAAATTACCCCTGCTTTAGTTGAACCTGATCAATGATGGAATTTGTCCAGACTAACAGATCGATTTTCTACTGAGCCTTCTGCTGCACATTGTTCAGTGACCACTACAATCTTCTCATGGTATATAACACCATCTGCTCATCTTTGGGTGCATGATGGTACGGCAGCATAAATAACTAGATGATTCCAGCTACTTGAAAGTCTTCAAGCCAGACGTGATCCTAATGAGCACAGCTACTGCAGTCAATATGACCTCTACCTTTGTTTTTTGCCGAAAAAGGACTGTAGTTTTCTACTAGATATTTATAATTTGACCCTTCAGTACAACCAATTGGATATTCCTGTTTTGTGGTAATTCTTTTTTACTAAAAATTACTAGGAACCTCAGAGGTTCTGGGCTCTCAAAGGAGAGAGAAGGGATAAGGAGAGATTCGTGGAGCCTTCAGTGTTTTGGTTTAATGGTAAAAGTGCAGTGTGTGACATGTGGATTAGGTGCACATCACGGGTTTGAACTCTGCTGCAGACAAAGGCATGGTATTTAAGTGGTGAAGGGTAAAGGGGCGGGCATATTATCCCTGAGTTTCGAACCATGCGCCAGCTGGCTCTCAGCGATTTTTCGGTTTATCCAAAAAAAGAGAGATTCAGGGAGCATATATATACGGATGGAAAAGGAAGGGTATGTGTCCCTGCATAATTTGCGCAGTTGAGAACTAGGAAAGCTGGGTATCAGAAAGTGACTGCAGCATAGGAGTTATGTGCTGTGTTAGGCTGCTGAAACTGAAAGCAGTAGACATGATTGCAGGACTTGATCAAATTGCTTCACTGGCTGCACAAGAGTATTTGGCATCTGCTGGTGGTTCCAAATAAGCTAGAAGCTTCACTAAAGTTGTGTTTGGTGACAAGTGAGGCTTGCTTAGTTGGTAAAAGCACCTCCACCTACGACCATAAGTCCTGGGTTCGAGTCACGCTGGAGGGGAAGTGTGGAAACACTATAGATCCTCCTAATTTGGGAGGGGTTTAAAAAAAAAAAAAATTGTTGTTTGGCGGCGGGCGGCTACTGTTTGGTTGTGTGTTTAATTAAGTAGTGATATTTACTAGATCATGATTGGTTAGGTAATCTCTCATTTGTCATGTGTCAGATCAAAGCTGAACCGTGTAGGATAAAGTTGGGAATGTTGTTTGTCCTTTATATTTATGGTTTCGTTCGGAGAAGATGGAGAAGAGCATAAATCTACGAGGATGTATGCTAATTGCCTAATCAAGATTTTCCCTTTTAAGATTGGTCTCAAGAGCCAAAAATGTCAAAAGTGGTGTGTGTAAGTCATCATCTCTCTATCTCTTGGTCTTCAAAAATTTGGACCAAAGAAATTTGCTGGATATGACAATTCGTTTTGATAATTGTGAAATTACCGTAGGCTAGTATGTAAAACTGGTGACTTGTACAGTGTGGTAGCATGTATGTTCGAGTATAACTTGTTATAGAGAGTAGTTCTCCTAGTTCATTAATTGATCTTTGACCTCCACAATGTCGGAAATTAATGTTTTACATATTTCTCAGAACTAGCAGTTCCACAGTTAGCGACTGCTGAAACTGAGTGAGGACTCTTCAGAATGTGAGTTATCCCTATTTGAATTTGGGTGCAGCATAAACAATGAGTTGTAACTTACCTGCTGTGTTGCAATTCTGATTCTCTTCTATTGACTTGGACAAACAATCCCCGTAAAGTTACTAAAGAAGCTCATCGAACCAAATATCCACACGGCCATACCTCGTGCAATAAATCAAAGTACTAGGAAGTAGGAATATCGCAATAATTCCCCGTGTTATTAGTGGAAAGCAGACTACATCATCACGTGAACACTGATGTATTGACATTAAGAAAATAGAACAAATCCCACCCTTGCTCTCTTTTACCTTTTGAGTTTTCTTCTGGACAGATACCAAAGCAGAGAAGTAGGAGAACTAGCATATTCATGTCAAGGCACATCTGAATGATGCAAGTAGAATCTGGCAAATTGAGATATGGAGAAACTATAAATTTTAGGAAGTGTTGCGGGATAAAAGTCATTTCTTCAATCGTGCGACAAATAACTCTCATTCCAACGAAGTGTTTCTACTGTGCTGTGGTTACAATGTGCTTGATTCTTGGAGTTTCTACTAGGAAAAAAAGAAAAAAAGTCAATACTGTTCTGCAGTTGCAATACTGCTGTCAGTTATCACATCCTTTGCAAATCACTTAAAAAACACTAAATAGAACCATATACTTCCATTGGAAGTTCCATTGGTCGAAGACTCCTAAAGTGATTGTCTCTTCACTTACAGTGATTTTTGTGCATTCCAAGTCACACATTACTTAGGCTAATCAATTACCATTAAACCTGCAGAGCACTTTAAAAACTTTTATTTCATAATGGAAATAAAGGACATCGCCCCCTTCCACAAAACTGCAATTGTTAGGTAACCAGCTAGCTGAGCAGTAGAAAATTATCTAAATGAAGTGAAAGATATCTTTAAATAAAACACGGCAGTAACACTCTTAACACCGTAAAAGACAGGTGTAACAAGTCCCGCAACAACAAGCTTACAAACTAGCATCCTAATACAAGACAAAAAGTTCAAATTAATGTCCAAACAGATAAATGCAAACAAAACTATAGAAGCTCCAATTGAGCAGGTTAAATATCTTTTGCCAGCTTGAACATCCATCTTATAGCTTGTCCTCAAACTCAGACAGAGGAGTCACCGCCTGCTTCAAACCCTTCCTCTTGCGGATATCAAGGACGAGTTGATGAGCTTGTGTACCAGCATCCAATGGATCAGATGACATCATGTCCCAATGATCGAACACACATTGTGGGAAAGCTTGACCAGATGTAGCAGCCCTCAAGGTACCTGAGAATCCAAACGACTCGATGACAGGAAGGTAAGCCTTGATATTGTAAAGAGGAGTTCCTGGCCTCTGCATCTCCTCGAACACATGTCCACGCTTCTGGTTCAGAACACCATAGATGCCACCAAGGGCTTGCTCTGGAGCCTGAATCTCCACAAGGTAAACAGGCTCCAACAGGCGGGGCTTGGCGGTAAGCTGAGAAGCATAGATAACCCTCCTAGCAGTGGGAATGACTTGGCCACCACCCCTGTGAATAGCATCAGCATGAAGAACAACATCACAGACTTCAAAGCAAATACCTCTCATGTTCTCTTCAGCCAATGCACCTTCCTTGGAAGCCCACTGGAAACCAGCAACAACAGAATCCTTAATTTCATTCAGGTACTGAACTCCCTTACACATATCCACCACCATGTTGGGACCAGTTGTCTCTGGACCAAAGCACCAAATTTTCTTTGCAAGATCCTTATCCCAGCCAAACTCCTCAGACAAGATCTTGGAACGAACTTTGGGATCATCCCTAGGGCCAATGCGTCCATCATCAATAGCCTCAGCAAGACCTTCCTCCATGGGTCTAGCTTCCATGTACAAACGGTTATGCTTGTTAGGAGACTTGCTCATCACAGTCCTACAAGACTTCTCAAGGACAGTCTCACGGAAGGACACAACAGGATCAGACACTATAATTTCAGCACCGCCCATGAAATCATCCTGCAAGTCCTTTAAGCAGATCTCAAGGTGGAGTTCTCCAGCACCAGCAATGATATGCTCTCCAGACTCTTCAATAGAACAAAGAACCATAGGATCAGACTTAGCCAGACGCTTCAACCCTTCAACAAGCTTGGGAAGGTCAGATGCAAGCTTGCACTGAACAGCAACTCGCACAACTGGTGAGACAGAAAACTTCATTGCTCTGATTGGATGGGCCTCGACTTCCTTCTCATTGGTCAATGTTGCATTCTTGGTAATAAATTGATCAAGACCGACCATAGCAACAGTGTTACCACAAGGGACATCCTCAACAGTTTCTTGCTTCTTACCCATCCAAATAACAGTTCTCTGCACATTCTTAACATACAAATCCTTCTTTTCACCAGGTACATAGTTGGGACCCATGATTCTGACCTTCATACCAGTACAAACCTTACCAGCAAACACACGACCAAAAGCAAAGAATCTACCCTTGTCTGATGCTGGAATCATTTTGGATACATAAAGCATGAGTGGCCCTTCTGGGTCACAGTTCCTGATGGCATTGGCATATTGATCATCAAGAGGTCCCTCGTACAGGTTTTCCACACGGTATCTTTGAGCTGTGGAAGGAGATGGCAGATGAAAGATCATCATTTCCAGAAGAGCAGTACTTGCAGGAAGCCAGGTCTGCATCACACGCTTCATCAGTGCCTTGCCCATCAACTCTTTCTCCTCAGATTTCATGGTTACACCAAGCTTCTGCAACATTGGCCAGAGCTTATCTTTTTGATCGTTCATGCAAGTGTTAATAATCTGCTTGATTGGCTCATAACAGAATTGAACAAACCCACGCTTGCATGTAGCAGACCCGGTATTTTTGGTAGTCCACTTTTTGGTGGCAGGGTCAAAGAAGTTCTCACCCCACAGCCTTTCCATCATCTTAGACTCGTCAACTCCAAACTTGGAAGCATACATCTTGGCAAAGTTGGTGAGAGTGAAAGCCCACCCATGCAATCCAGCTGAGAAAGCAACAGTACCTTTCTCGGGATAGACCTGGACATCACCGAGAAGGGGATCCTCATATGTAGCCATGATAACATTAGCATTCTCAATAACCCTGGAAAATGTCTGATAAGCCTCCTCTCCATCAACCTGAAGCTCAAGGAAACACCTGTCCATCTTGTTAACTGTTAAGACAGGACGAATCCTTTCACCGAGGGCCTGACGGAGCACAGTCTCTGTCTGGACACAGACACCTTCTACACAGTCAACCACAACAAGTGCACCATCAGTAATACGAAGGGCAGCAGTCACTTCAGATGAGAAGTCAACGTGCCCAGGTGAATCAATGAGGTTGATGAGGTACTCGTTCCCATTTCTCTCTCCCTTGAAGTTCTTCAAGGATTCATCAGTCATCTGATAATATAGTGAAATACCAGTGGACTTGATGGTGATACCACGCTCAGCTTCATCTGCACGTGTATCTGTCATTCTGACATCACCTGCGACTTCCTGAGCAATAATACCAGCAGCCGCCACCAGAGAGTCGGTGAGGGTAGATTTTCCTGTCAGATCAAAGATAATCAGGTAACTAGAACCAGAGATGGTATGCTATTAGCAATACCTCAAATCTGTTCTACAGACGGAAAGGAAAACTGGAGAAGAAAACTAATGAAATAACATTAAGCAAAACTGTACTACCCAAAAAATACATAATAGTATGATGTTATTGTCAAGATCAACTCCAGGTGATCAGTGGCAATAAAGTTTCTCTTCCTCGACGTGAACAAAAACACTCAAGAAAAACTATAATTAAGTAACATCATCAGAATTATTTCAGTTGCTTACCATGGTCCACATGAGCAATAACAGACATATTACGAATGTTATGCTTGTAGTCCATAATGTTTCTAAGCTCTTCAGCTGTGAACTTCACCATCTTGATTACTTGTTAACTGTAACAGCTACAGAATTATTTATGTTCCTGACATTTGAAACAACAACACAAATTAGACTAACCAAAAAGATCCACCAAAACATAGTTTATTACCCTAAAAATCAGACCCATGTGGCTAAGCCACCAATTATCAAACAGCAATCTAATCGAAAAGATTCAAACAGAACAACAGGTAGAACTAACACATCTCATATGCGTGAAGGTTTCAAGATTGTTAATAGGTATAATACACACATATAAGAAATAGACGGACACTCAAAGGTTCAATAATAACCAAACCGTGAAAATTTCAAAAGATAGATTCTAAAAAGACACACCAGACCACATAAAGTTTTTTAAAAGGAAGCTTTATGTTTATCAGAGTCATCAAACAACAATAAAGAAGAAAAAGGATAGCTTACACATCATATTTGCACGAGGCCTATACAACCCCACTGAGCATAAACTGACAATGAAATATACAATATTTAGCTCAATAAAACCATTAGTCCATCATGCTTGCAAACTACAGACACTAGCTAGACACAATTTTAACACACACACACTCAGATATCTACACACAAACATATATACATATACATATACACAGATATATCAGGAATTCATCAGAAATGAAAAAACTCAACATGAACTCAACAGCCAAATTGTAATGCCATAAACCAAAAACATCAAGCAAAATACACATCCTAAGACATAAACCAAAAACATCAAACAAGTGATTGAGATATTTGCACCTATTTAACAACCAGATATTATGAAAAGCTCCCATGATTCATATCATCTATATACCTATCTGACGTAGACATAAATCTTAAAATAGATTGGGAGACATCTCTACCCAACACATATCAATTAATTGTGACGAATTTCAGGTTACTCCAGCTGTTTACACCGTATATCTCCTACCTAAAATGTCTTATTATCAATCTTAATACTTAATGAATAACATGATACCTATGCAAAGAAGTAAAATTAGAAAAGTTTACAAAAGAAAACAACATCTCTTTCACTCAATTGGGTTATCATATTATTCAATACATAATTCAACGATGCGAGTTTTATACTAATTTAGTAACCTTAAAAAAAACTGGGTAAACAAAGATCCAAAATTTTCAACTAAAAAAGAAACGGTTTTAAGAAACAATACTAGTATTATATATACAAGGGAAATGAAAATAGCAAGTTATCGATAAAACACTTAACGTAAATAAACAGGCTAAAACTACGACTAGCATAAGAAAGATTATACGAAAAATACACATGAAAAATTGCAAAGAGATGGAAAATGAAGGCCTTACAGTGCAGAGAGAAGAGAAGGAGGCGGCGAGGTCTTCTCTTTGCAGCACTAAAAATCCCTTGTGCTACTGCTGCTATAAGGGTATTATATACTATTTGTAACTGGGTCGGTCACAGTCGATTTATGGGCTGGAATGATGGGCTATTTGGGGCCTTATTTTGTATCTTTATTAATGGGCCTTACTCGAATGTGGGAGAGAGTTGGGGTAAAAATTGCAGGGGCCGCCCTATTTGGTCGTCCCTTTTTAATTTATACCTGTTTTATTTTTCCGTTTGTATCCGTACCCATTTTTTGTTAAAAGCATTTTAAAAAGACGATTTTGTCCCTTTTTTAATAAAAGACTATTGACAAAACTGTAGACTGCATGGCAAAATTTCAGCATGTTTTGGTATGAAATTTTAGCAAATGAACTAAATAACCTCAGCATGCATTAGAAAAAAACTAATTAAGAAATTACATACTGCAAGATAAAAACTTAAGTATGTTTAGTCTGAAGTTTTAGCAAATGAACTAAAAAACTTTAGCTTGTTTAGACTAAAGTTTCGGATAAAATTCATGACAAAACTGTAGACTGCATGACAAAATTTCAGCATATTTTGGTATGAAATTTTAGCAAATGAACAAAATAACTTCAGCATGTATTAGCAAACATTCATTCGAAATTTACATACTGCAAGACAAAAACTTAAACATGTTTAGTCTGAAATTTTAGCAAATGAACTAAAAAACTTAAGCATGTTTTGTCTAAAGTTTTAGCAAATGAATTAAATAACTTCAGCATGTTTAGACTGAAGTTTCGAATAAAACTCATGACAAAACTGTAGACTACAGGATAAATAAATTCAGCATGCATTAGCATGAAGTTTTAGCTTCAATGTGAAACAACGTCATGCTATATTAGCACGAAATTTTAGCTTCAACATGAAACAACTTCATGCTACATTAGCATGAAGTTTTAGCTTAAAGGTGAAACAACTTCATGCAAATGTGATTCTGAAGATGAATCTGGATAAGTTTCTGGTTTTTGATAAAGCTGCTGAGAGGAGAAGAGGAGATCTTTTTTCACAAATGAGGTTGCAGATCACGCGATTAATGCGTGATGCATATTTTATATCTTTTGTCAGGATTGTAATTGTCATATTATTACGGATTTTTTGTCAGCTGGCTAACAAATCAATAATTTTTAAAAATAAGGTATAGGTTAAAAGGTGACACAAATATAAGGTACGGTTGCAAATCCCCGAAGTTGGGAGTATTTGAAGCCCGTGGTCTAGCAATTACAATTTGTTTTGGGGTATAATGCATAAATATCTCCTATACTTGTCCTTTTTTCCCAATCGAACACAATGCCAGCTCTAGGGAGAGCTACTAAAGCAATTGCTTTAGGTCACTTAGAATTGAAGGCCCCAAAAATTTCAAATTATATACTATTACATATTATAAAATTATTATAAAATATACATATTTTATACTTTTTTATTTGGAATGTGATAGAGGTTATTCAAATAAATAACTCGAATTTTATAATGGATATGCAATATATGACAAGAAACAATTGGATGACGACTTTGTTAATTAAAGAACAAAGGTTCTTGTAATATCTTTTAGAGTTGATTATTTTTTATAAAGAGTGGATTAAGACATTTGTCACTTCGGTAGATTTGAACTATTTTAAATAATAAAATTATGTTGCCATCTATTTAGTGGTAGAAAACTGAGATTATTAGAATAAGAGAATTTATAAAAGTATTATCTTAACCGTTAATATATGTTTCTTATAAAAATATTCTTTAAGCCTTAGTGAGTAGAATTATTAAATATTTACAATAGTGAGAACTAGCAAGTAAATGAATGAATGATCAAGATACATACAATATCTTCGATATCATCACAAAAAATAAAAATATATTAAATTTTATTTAATAAATTTAAGGCCTCTTATTGAGGTTTGTTTTTAGGCCACCAGTATCGTTAAGCCGCCTCTAACTGAACATCTTAACTTTTTGTCCATTAGGGTTCCTATTTTCGTTGAGATGAAAATATGAAATACATAAATAGCTTTAAAAGTGGATGATCTTAAGTTTTTGTCCCCGCTTGTCTCATGGACAAAACTTTAAATTTAACAAGTGTTGCCTCTCGCTTGACCCATGGGCAATACTTTTAACTTCTGACTTTAAAGTTCTGTCAATAGGGCAAACATAGTCACAAATTAAAGATTACCCCAAATATTTCTACATTATTTTGTTTCCATTTGTATACTTGTTTGAATTGGTATAAATATGGGATCTTTACACAAATAGCCGAACGAATTTACTATTTACTTTTACTAGCTGGTAGGGGTGTACAAACCAAACTGAAAAATCGCACCAAACCAAAAAGTCAAACCAAAATGATTAAATAATTCAACTAGTTTTGGTTTGATTTAGTTTGGTATTGAGTAAAAAAAACTCGAACCAAACCGACATATTAATATATAATTCTCATATATACTTTTAAGATTTTATAGAATTTTCTTTAAAAAACGCCTATTGAAATTCTCTTACGTGATATAATATTTAATAGAATATGAAGTGCTCCATCTTTATTAACTTTAAATAATGGGTTGTATGATCACTTTCTTATCAAGTGTTACTGAAATGAGTCAATCTCTTTGTTCTTCCATATTCATATGTCAAGAGCTATTAAATTCTTATATCTTTTTTGATTTTGAAGTGGTTATTATTATTTTGGGTATCATATTGATTTCTATGTTTAATTACTAAATTCGGTTAACCTTGAAAGTATAAATCAACAAAAAATTATTGTCAAACGACTAAAAAAATAACTATCATGTGTTACTAAGAAAATTCTCCCATAAGAATATTTTAATAGATAATATGTTTGTCAAGTTTTTAAATTTTTACTAAACATATGTTTACTTATCAAAAATTTAACAAAATAAGATTTAAATAATATCTAAGTAACAAAAAATCTGAAAAATCCAAAAAACCCGATAAAATCGAATCAATCCAAAATCGATATAGTTGGTTTGGTTTGGTTTTGATAAAAAACGAACCAACCCGGTCCATATACAACCCTATTAGCTAGTATACATAATTATACATATATTATACATCTGATGGCTATTTTTAATTTAAATAATTGGGTGGACGGATATTTAGATTAATTATTCTATAAATATGTTCTATTGTGCCCACGCGACACATGTAGTGTTTGCACGAAATGGGTAGCGCGTGAGAAGAAATATATATATATATATATATATATATATATATATATATATATATATATATATATATATATCTGGCCACGCGTGTTGCGCGTGTACCTCTTATCGGTGAATATAATATTTTAAAAATGACATAGATATTAATTATAAAACAATCAAATATAATTTCTTGAAAATGATAAGGTGTACGACCTAGATAAGTCAAGAGAGGAAGATAATTAAACTGTTTTTGTTAATATTGCATAAATGACATGTTTAACTTTAATTTCATGTGCTTGAAGTATTCAAAAATAATTAATTACCCAAATAGACTTTTAGATTGTTATTTTTATTAGAATGTGGATTTACATGTTTGTACAAAAATATTTCTTAAATAATTTTGTTTGAAGGGCAAAATAGTCATTCAACTTTATATGACTATTTTAATCTTTTAACTTTGACTTAGGATTTTCACATATGATATATATATGGAACGTAAATAGTTTTGACTTGCGTGCTAAAATATTTTTGCCCATAATAATGGCATTCATCTAACAAAAGTACATGATAGCACTTGGCTTGAGGCAAAAGCCCCACAACTGAAATTATTACAAACTCTTTTTTTTTTCTTTTAATTCCTCTTGTTTGTTTATGCACAATTCTCTAGATTTCAACACCAGAGAAAATCTAAAAATTATTTCACGAGTCTCAGTTACCTGCTTCTTGATCATTTCCCCTTGCTTTCAATGAAAGTCCATGCACACTTATTTTCTGCAGCAGTAGGACCCTAGTAATAGGAAACCACCTACTTTTCTACTACACAACTTTGATTATTCAAACTACTCTTAGTATAAATATGTGACTGCTAAGAAGTCAGACTCCTACACATTATTTTCTTGCTTATACTTATCCCTTCAAACTAAAACTCGTTCTTTAATTTGAGAGCAAAAAAGAAAGGGAAGAATTCAAGAGTCTGCTTTTGTTTTTCAAGGTGAGGAATTACTACAATTATGGGTTGTTTTTTTTACTGCTTCTTTGTTCTTGGTGTGTGGGTAGAGTTTGTAGGTTCAGTGTTAATTTCTTGAGCTGTTGTGTTTTTGTTAAAATTAAGCAGATGATAGTGTTGCTTGAAACTATTCCTTGAAATGACCTGCAGACCTTACATATTTCATCAATTTTGAAAACTACTAGAGGTGTAAGTTTGCTCTCCCCGGCTTTTTGTCCATTGATAATTTGTATTTTGAGTTTTTTTTTAAATATTAATAATGTTGCCGAAGTGCCCTTTTTCTGTTTTAGAGAGAAGACATGTTGATTTTCCCACTGTCCCTTCTCTAGTTACAGAATTTTCTTGAATTCTTTTGTTTTTATGCTATTGCTGAAAAAAGTTAAGGTTCTCCTCTTTTATTTGTGGGGTTTTTGGGAAAAGTTGCTATTTACCTTTGGAGTTTTTAGTGACTTTGAATTATTTGGAATTTCCTAATTTGAAACAAAATCAATGGTTTCTTTTAGCAGGATTCATTATAAGGCATCTGAGGTCAAATTGCAGCTTGTCCAGTGAATGGGACTCTCTCTTTCAATACTCTTATCAGCATGGAATGAAATTCTAAGGCATAGTTATCTTATTTTTCCGGACACAATGGGAAGATCTATTGTCAGATCAGTAAGCATTGAGAGGAAAAATGGAGAACTATCTTTGAGAAAACTCAGTTTCAAAGAAAAAGATGCTAAGAATGTTAGGATGTCTGATTACTCAGAAGAAAGTCCAAAATATGAGAAACAAAAGCTTAAAACTTGTACTCCACTTAATAGTTTGGTAATTGACAATGGAAAAATGGATTCAGTACCAAGACTCTCAATTCCAGAACCCTTTGTGTTCTCTTCTCCGCGACCTGTTACTGAGCTTGACGCTGCTGCGACTAAGCTCCAGACGGTGTACAAGAGTTATAGGACAAGAAGGAACCTTGCTGATTGTGCTGTAGTTGTTGAAGAGCTCTGGTTTGTTTCTTTTGCCGCCTATCTGTTGTGTAAAAGTCAGTTACGTTTGAAGTCCTGGTTTCTAATTTTTGTCATTCATGTATTTTAGGTGGAAGGCATTGGATTCTGCAGCTTTAAAACAAAGCTCTATATCGTTTTTTGATGTCAATAAACATGAAGCTGCGGTGTCACGATGGTCACGCGCCAGAACACGAGCTGCTAAGGTATGTTAACGAGAACCAAATATAGGTCACATTACTGAATTTTGATAGCAAAAAGTTTTACTCAAGAATTGAGCAAAATCGTGTTTATGATCTACAGGTAGGCAAAGGTTTATTGAAGGATGAAAAGGCTCAAAAACTGGCTCTACAACATTGGCTGGAAGCTGTAAGGCCTTGCTGCTATCTGATTTTTTTATGTATATATATTGTTTAACGCATGATTGGCTGGTATTATCAAAATTGCTTAGGAAGATGGCGTTTGAATTTGCTGTTTTTTTAACTGCAGATTGACCCACGTCATCGTTATGGGCATAACTTACACTTCTACTATGATGTATGGTCCAACAGCAAAAGCACCCAACCTTTCTTCTATTGGTAAGATCGCCTCTCAAAAGCACTAGTAGTTTAGCTTCATTCATCTGTCAAGTTTCCCCTTACATAGTAAGCCTGCTTCTTTATTGAAGGTTGGATGTGGGTGATGGCAAAGAAGTAAATCTTGAGCGTTGTCAAAGAGTTGATTTGCAACGTCAATGCATCAAGTATTTAGGACCTGTAAGTCCAATCCAATCTACTTCTCTCTTTTGTAATTGTTGCACTTGCAATGCATATGTTAGAAGGAAGATAATATATTCAACTTTTTCATGCTTTGTTTTTGCAGAAAGAAAGGGAAGCCTTTGAAGTAATTGTGGAGGATGGCAAGTTGGTTTATAAGCAAAGTGGGACGCTCTTGAATACAACAGAAGGATCGAAGTGGATTTTCGTTCTTAGCACTTCAAGAACTCTTTATGTGGGAAAGAAAAAGAAGGGTGTTTTCCAACACTCTAGTTTTCTATCCGGTGGTGCTACGACAGCAGCTGGTAGATTGGTTGCTCAGGACGGGATTCTTGAGGTAATATTCTCAGATCACACAAAAATATACATATGAATTTCTTTTGTATCATTTCACTGATTTTAGTCCCATTTTCCCCTGCAGGCAATATGGCCATACAGTGGTCACTATCTTCCTACAGAAGATAATTTCAAGGAATTCATCAGTTTCCTTGAGGAGCACCATGTTGATTTGGCTAACGTTAAGGTAAATACACCGTCTTTGCTATTCAATGCACATATTCTTGTCCAGTTTAGTGCCGTTTTTGCAAGTAGTAATAATGCTAACGGGCAATTCACTAATGATTTTATCTGTGCAGAGATGTGCAATAGATGATGATAGACCTTCATCTAACAAAGACATGGAGAAAACTTTATCACAAACTTGTGATGCAGATATAGCTAAGGACGATAGCCCGGGCAGTGATATGGCGAAAACAACTGCTCATCAAGAAAATTTTGGGCCTACCGGCGAAGACCACACAGAGGCACCAGTTATTGACTTGACCAAGCGTTTATCTTGTAAGTGGACAAGTGGAGTTGGTCCCCGCATTGGCTGTGTGAGAGACTATCCCATTGATCTTCAATCTCAGGCCCTTGAGAAAGTTAATCTTTCTCCAAGGGTTACATTGTCTCAGCCCAAGAATTGTTATCCAATCCCTTCACCACGACCGAGCCCAAAAATTCGTGTCTCGCCTAGGCTTGCATACATGGGACTTCCAAGCCCAAGGGTTTCTGTTACTAGTAGTACTTAGGTTGTGAAGTCTCAGGGGAAGGTGAATGATTTATTCGCTGATTTTATTGACCTATCAAGTCTTTAACTGTTACTAGCAGTACCCTATCAAGTCTTTAACTCTTAGTTTTAGCTGCAGTGTTTGGTTCCTGAATTCTTTGTTGTACATAATAAGATTAAGTTCTTTATAAGAATCATAAGAATATGTTAAAGATTTTTTCTCTAGCTTGCTCTTAGCTTAAACACAACATTGATACTTAGAATTGGTGGGGCGTGCCGGGCGAAGGCAATAGTGGCAATAGTTCTCTAGCTTGCTCTTAGCTTAAACACAACATTGATACTAGAATTGATGGGGGGTTCCGGGCCACAAGATTATTATAACCTTGTGGTATCTGGATAGTCTGATGAACAAAGGGAACTGAATACACATCTGAATATTAATATGTGTATTAAGATTAAAATATCCAAATCTGAATTCACATCTAAATATCAAGATGTTATATTAAGATCTGAATATTAAATAATTAAAACTGTTTGTTTTCTCTACATCTGAATGTATAATTTTTTTCTTTATTTAAATATTAATAAATATGAATTCAATCAAATAATACTAATTAATTTTATATTATATTAGTAAAATATTTTTTAAAATTATAGGGTGGTTGATGGTGGTGATTGCTAAAGGTTGTGGTTGTGGGTGTTGACTTGGTAGTACTTGCTGGTGGTTTTGATTGATTGTAGTGATTATGGCTAGTAGATGGTGGATAACGGTAGTAGTTAACAGTGGTGATTGATGGTGGTGGTGATTAATAACTGCGATGGATGATATATAGTGGTGGTTGATAGTGGTGATCGATGTTTGTTGTGGTAATAGTGATTGGTGGTGATGGTTATAAATGATGGCTAGTGGTGGTGACAACTAACATTCGTGCTTGACATCGATGGTAGTTGTGGTTGAGGATTGGTAGTAATGGGTGGTGGCTAGTGGTGGTGTTAGTCTATAATGGTGGGGAACATCGATAGCAGTGGTGGTGGTAATCTATAATGGTGGGGAACATCGATAGCAGTGGTGGTGTTAGTTAGTGGTGAAAGTATAGGAGTTATGGTGAAATGTCATTTTTTACATAAATTCTTGAATGTATAACATCTTAATGATATTAAAACTACTAAGATCTATTCAGACTCATTAAGTGGTTGTAAATTTTTTTTAAAAAAACAAACAGACTTAATGGTTAACATTAGAATTATTAAGATTCAGACCTAGAAAAGAAATGCACTTAATGACTATGATCTGAATTATTAAGATTCAGACTTCCATTAAGTGCATGTTAGGGATATATTAAATATGCCCTAGATCCAATCTCATATTTGATGATTTGAACATATTTTTGTGAATGTTATTTGATATAAAAATATATATGGCATTTGATATTCATTTATCATAATTATTATTAATTGCTTGATTAATTTAATAAGGTCCTTGATTAAATTTTGAGACTTGTCATCATGATGGAATCACGATAATGAGAGTAAAGTCTCTTACAATTTAATCTAAATTTTGTTCTTGATCGTAGGATTGTTAATTTGGACATTAGTAATCCGATTAGATCAATATTTATGTGATTGTCTTTATGGGATAAAAATTAATTGATCTCATTAACTAAATAACATAAATAGATGATGCATATAGAGATATGATAATTGAACCGATCATTGGATAATTCCTAATGGTTAGAATTACCATAAACCGTCAATAAGATATTCTCTTGAAGAATGTGATGTAAGAGTTTCCTTTGACCTGATATCATCATAGTAATTGACAAGTTATTTATTATGCTTTGATACTAGACACCTATGGCCCTAAGGCGATAGTTGAAAGGATATTGGGTACGATTAAATACTTGTAGAGTTAGTGATTGATCAAGATAGAATCTGTCAACTCTTGGTAATGAGTTTAACCAACCAAATTAAGACCTTGGCCAGGGCGATTGAATGAAAGAAGAAAAGAGTTTCTTAGGTCATTCAATGGTCGATTATTTTTGACATGAACACATAGTCGGCCGCCTATTAGAATTTGACAGTTGAACCATATCCTAGGGTGACCCAGAGCTATAAGAACAGAAGGAATTAATACATTATTCTTCTACAGATTTTTGAGAGTAAATTGTATACTTCATGTTATCCGGCCGTTAAGGAGTGTTGCTAGACGCCACCCTTGATTAGCATATTGATGTGATCAATTTACTACCAGTTTAGTATTGAACCTATGGGGTCGCACACTAACGAGTGTTCTGATCTTTGCTAAAGGATTAATTACTTTATTATTTGATAATTAAATTAAAGAATTTAATTAGTCAAATAAATTTAGTTATTAATCCAAATGAAATATTATTATATTCTTTGCTAGCACAGAGGATATAATTAATATCGTGAACAAGTTGAAGTTTTCTATTTTAAATAAGAAAATTAAATTACATCTCTTGGTTGATATATATATATATGTGTGTGTGTGTGTGCGCGCGCGCGCGCGCGCGCGCGCTTGGTAATTATAATTAATATTTGTGTATATGAATTCCATAAATGAGTTATATATTTTTATTTTAAAATGTTGACTAAGTTGTAGAATTCAATTTAGAATTGAATTCCATAAATGAGTTACATGTTTTTATTTTAAAAGTATGACTAAATTATAGAATTCAATTTAGAATTGAATTCCATAAATGAGTTATATATTTTTATTTTAAAATGTTGACTAAGTTATAGAATTTAATTTAGAATTGAATTACATAAATGAGTTACATATTTTTATTTTAAAAGTATGACTAAATTGTAGAATTCAATTTAGAATTGAATTCCATAAATGAGTTACATATTTTTTAAATATTTACTATAAAAGCATGTGATTTGTATTTTCCAATGGAAATTATGTGCATATATATGTGTGAGTCCTAATTAAGAATAAGCAAGATATAGATCTTATACATATTGTAAAGTCATGTAAAAACCAAGAGAGTTATTCTTGAGAAGAAAATTGTTTTGAGAAAGTAATAGTGCAATACAAAGCCAAGATAGAAAATACTAGTACGAGAAAATTATTTCTTGTTCTTCTACCTTTGAGTTGAGATTTTTGAGAAAAATTTCAACACAATATTTTCATTCAATTTGTTCGCAGAATTTCATTGATCAAAGAGTTGATAGCAAGGATTAGTCTCGATGTGGATACGTATAGAGTCTTCGCATGTCACGACCCGAAATTTCTACCCTCTGGACCGTGATGGCGCCTAACATTTCACTTGCTAGGCAACCCAACGTTAGAATAATATAATTCATTTTAAAACAATATTTAAATTTTTTAATAACAAAGAAACAAATGCGGAAGTAAAGTCTGAAATGTAGTGAATAATCCATAAAAATAACAATATCTAAATACCATCCCAGAATTGGTGCCACAATTGCACGAGCTTCTAGAATAATTTAAATAAAGGTCTGAACAAAATAAAGCTATCTAGAAACAAACACACAGCTAAAGTAAAATAGACGGGGACTTCAGAACTGCGGACGCCATGCAGTTATACCTCAAGTCTTCTCTGGTATCTGAAATCCGAGCAAGTCTATGGGACGCCGCTGGGACCAACTCCAAAATCTGCACAAGAAGTGCAGAGTGTAGTATCAGTACAACCGACCCCATATACTGGTAAGTGCTGAGCCTAATCTCGATGAAGTAGTGACGAGGCTAAGGCGGGTCACTTACATTAACGTGTACGCAATATTAGTAATAACAACAAATAATAGAAATAAATCAGGTAACTCATTTATAATAGTTGAAGCCAACTCAACAATCATAATCAATTATTATTTCAACCAATTTCCGTTGTAGCATGCATACCGCTCCCACAATATATTCATTTTCAATCCTCCAATATATTTATTTTAATCAAATATATATATATATAGACTTTTAGATAAGTCTGTTGCGGCGCGCAATATGATCCCCCAATATGGACTTTTAATAAGTCTATTGCGGCGTGCAATCCGATCTCCCAATATAGACTTTTTAATAAGTCTATTGCGGCGTGCAATCCGATCCCCCAATATATGTGTGTATATATATATATATATATATATATATATACTTTCATTTCTGTTGCGGCGTGCAACCCGTTCCCCCAATATAACTTTAAGCAACTCATAAATGTAATAAATATTTCTCCAATAAATACCACGTCCAATGAGAAACTATTAAGCATCAAGGTACACAATAAATATAATTTATTTATGAACAAACAATGGCAATTAACAATTAATTATGAAAATCGTGGAGAAAATAGACAGTTTAATATTTAGTATGCTAAATGTTAAATAACAATTAAGACACATAAATCAATTATCTTGTAACAATTATTGCAGGAATTCAAGAATTAATATTTGACAAAGAATAGGAGAGAAACAATTATTATAACAATTAATTCATGATTTAAAACGATTTATGATTTTTTAAATAATTATGCAAATAATTAATTTGACGACGTATAGACACTCGTCACCTCGCTTATACATTGTTCACATGCATTTCACATAACAAATAGTTTAAGGGTTCTATTCCATCAAGTAAAGGTTAACCACGATACTTACCTCGCTTTGTAAATTTTTAATCAATTACTCGACCACGGCTTTTCTCTTTGAATTTATCTCCAAAAGCATTAAATCTATTCACAAACAATTCGATATACTCAATACGAATCATAGGAATTAATTCCATATGAATTTACTAATTTTTCGGATAAAATTCGAAATTCATTTTAAAATTCGACAGTGGGGCCCACGTCTCAAATCTCGAAAAAACTTATGAAATTCAAACACCCATTCCGAGACGAGTTCAACCATACAAAAATTATCAAATTCCGATGTCAAATGGACCCTCAAATCTTAAATTTTTGTTTTTGGAAGAGTTTATAAAAATCTGATTTTTATTCCATAAATTCACGGATTCATGATGTAAATGAGTATGGAATCATAAAATATATCTATATAGGATAAGGAACACTTACCCCAATGTTTTTCTGTAAAAATCGCCCAAGAATCGCCTTACCCGAGCTAAAAAATTGGAAATGGTTGAAAATGGGTCGAAATCCCATTTCCAGAACTTAAGTTCTGTTTTTCAGATTTTTACTCATCGCGATCGCGGAAATTCGTTCGCGATCGCGTAGAACAACTTTTCCCCAGGTTCATTTTACTCTTCGCGATCGCGGGAATGGCTTCGCGATCGCGAATCACATTTTGGCTACCCGTATTTTTAACTCTACGTGATCGCATAAATGGTCATGCGATCACAGAGTACCTTTTCTCAGCCTTACGCGATCGCGTAGCACAATTGACATGCTTAACTTCTGCCTTCCTTCCTTCTACGTGATCGCAACTTATCCCTCGCGTTCGCAGTGCACTGGGAGTTTACCTTCCGCGATCGCGTGCCTATCTTCGCGAACGCGAAGGGTAAAACTCATGACTTACAATTTCCTCTTCGCGATCGCAGGAATGGCTTCGCGATCGCGAAGTACAATGCACCAGATGACAGCAGAAGCTAAAATCAGCTTTTCTAAGTTCAAAATCATCCTGTAGCCTATCCGAAACTCACCCGAGCCCTCGGGGCTCCAAACCAAACATGCACACAAGTCCTAAAACATCATACAAACTTGCTCGCGCGATCAAATCGCAAAAATAACACCTAGAACTACGAATTGAACCCCAAATCGAATGAAATTTTCAAGAAAACTTTAAAACTTATATTTTCATAACCGAACATTCGAATCACGTCAAATCAACTCTGTTTCTCACCAAATTCGGTAGACAAGTCATAAATATTATAATGGACCTATACCGGACTCCAGAACCAAAATATGGACCCGGTGTCACTAAATCCAATATCAGTAACTTCTTAAAAATCATTAAGCTTTCAAACTTTTAATTTTTCATCAAAATTCTATATCTCGGACTAGGGACCTCAGAATTCGATTCCGGGCATACACCTAAGTCCCAAATCACGATACGGACCTACTGGAACTGTCAAAACACTGATCCGAGTCCGTTTGTTCAAAATATTGACCAAAGTCAACTCAGTTGAGTTTTAAAGCTCTATTTCACATTTTAATCTATTTTTCACATAAAAACTTCCCGGAAAATTATACGGAGTGTGCACGCAAGTCGAGGAATGATAAATAGTACTTTTTGAGGTCTTAGAACACATAATTAATTATCAAATTTAAATATGACATTTTGGGTCATCACATCGTACTATCGAAGAAATTTAAAACGAGACTTTCTTCACCAGGTACATCTTAGATCCGATCTTTGGCATGCAAAATAAATTTTAAACACAAAAAGTTTTGTCTGGGATTGTTATTATCTTCCGTTGCGTGCTATGAACATCTCTACGCAATCCTACAGTGGTATCATAGCCATGGTTTCTCGTGTCTAAAATTTATTTATGTAATATTTTAAGATTTTATTTGAAAAGTTCAAACCATTATCCTTGTGTCTTGTGCAATAGTCAAATTATTTGAATGTATATGGATTGATATTATTTTATTGTGAATAAAATATGTATTCATATAAGTTAAACGATTGACATTGTTCATAACTTGAATTTGAAATTTCGTACAAGATACGACGGTAATCTATAATAAGTTATTAGATTATACAATTATTTTAATTGTTACTAGTTTATGAGATATAAATTAATAATAATGTTCTAGCATGAATTAGTTTATGTGATATATAAGATAAGCATGTTAGAAGTATGTTGAATTTCATTTTATGTCATGTGCTTGTTCGTTATATGATTTTGAATTATTATTACATGTGATGTAAATTAATTTAGGAGTAAGCATGTAGACAACTTGAACTAAATTCACATGCTATAAAAGATTTGATCTTTATGTTATAAAAAATTATTTTAGTAACAATTTTCTCTTACTAAAATTTGAGTTCTTAAATAGTAAAATATAAGATATTTTATTGTAAAGCTATTCATCAAAATAAATAATTTTATTTATTTCTTGTTTATAAGGAGCGACCTGACAACCATGAGAGTTGTAGTTTGAGAATATGTTAAAATTATTTATTGCATTAGATATATAGATTGGAAGAATTATTTAATTTTATACTAGACGCCTGGACTACCCGGGGGAGTATAAAATTTAATAAGTTCTTTGCTTTCATGATGGTTGAACTCAACTATGCCAATAGGACCGACCTGACTACGGGGGGACTATTTGACATAGAGCTATTTAAGGATATTGTATAGGGATACAATTGGTAAGAGTACCTACCTTTAAAATATACGTGAGAAACGACTTGACATCCAAGAGGCTCATACATATTGTTAAAGGATTCCTTTACTCCACTAAAAGAAATAGAGATTTCTTAAACTATAATGAGGGTAAATAATTTAAAATAATTAGTGGAAATATCATTTAGATAAAAGTCCATGTCTTTATGATATATATGTAAATATGTTCTTATATTATTGCCTTTTCATTTTCATATTTTAGATTTCTCTATATGTCTGTTATATCACTGTGTGAAATACTTTAGACCAACAAGTTGGTAGGACCAAACTTTGATGACTGGTATAAAAATTTGAGAATTGTTCTCATGCATGAAAAGCTCATTGATGTGATCGATAATCCTACAAAGATAATCCCACCAGAGAATGATGTTCAAGGTACCAAGGTTTATCAGAAAAACTTGGAATGGTATTTTCTTTATTTATTATGGTGATGATTTATATGTGAATGGCTATCTCCAACATGATGTTTATGTCTTAACTAATGTGAATGCTAATTCGATTATGCATGTTTCTAGTCTTAAAAGGAAAAGAGATGATCAAGTAAATCATACATACCTTTGGCATTGTAGGCTTGGTCATATTAGAGAGAAAAGAATTAACAAGTTGTACAAGGAAGGGTACCTTAATAAGTATGATTTTGAATCATATCCAACTTGTGAATCTTGTCTCAAAGGAAAATTGACCAAATCTCCATTTACTGGAAGTGGAGAAAGAGCTTCTGAATTATTGGGACTAATTCATACAGATGTTTGTGAGTTCATGAAAATTCAAGCTAGAGGTGGATATTCTTACTTCATCACCTTCATTGCTGATGTGTCAAGATATGGATTTGTGTATCTTATGAAACACAAATCTGAATCTTTTGAAATATTCAAAAGGTTCCATAGTGAAATTGAGAAACAGACTGGTAAAAGTATCAAAGTACTAAGGTCGACAGAGGTGAAGAATATCTTATTGAAAATCTTACTAAGTATCTCAAAGAGAATGTGATTCTCTCACATTAGACACATCCAAGAACACCACAATACAATGGTGTGTCTGAAAGGAGAAATCAAACCTTATTAGATATGGTGAGATCTATGATGGGGTTCACTGATCTTTCAATAAATTTATGGGGATATGCTTTGGAAGCAGCAACATACTTCCTTAATAAAAGTTCCCACTAAGTCAATCTCTACAACACCATATGGGATATGGAAAGGACGTAAGCCTAACCTCAAGCATATTAAAGTTTGGGGTTGTCCAGCTTATGTTAAGAGACTGCAATCTACTAAACTTGACTCAAGATCTGATAAGTGTAGGTTCACTGAGTATCCCAAAGAAACAATGAGATATTATTTCTATCACCCTTCTGACTATAACGTGTTTGTGGCTAGAGGAGCAACCTTTTTGGAAAGGAAATTTCTTTTGGAAGAAAATTATAGTGGAGAAATAGAACTTGATGAAGTTCAAGAAACTAATGAATCAACACAAAATCAAGATTATGAGACACAAGTTGAAGAACCTGTATTGGATATTTTGAAGTTGACAAGGAAGTTGCCATCTTCAACGGTTGAAGTTCAAGAACTAAATGTAGTTCAAGAATAGGTTAATGAACCAGTTCCAAACCAAATTGAACAACAACCAAATCCAACACAAGGTGAACAAGTTGTACAAACACCTTTTAGAAGGTCTACACGAGAACGTCATGTACCAACTAGATTAAATCTAATAGTACAAGATGATGTATCAAATGAGGTTGATCATAATGATGATGACCCTAAGACCTACGAAGAGGCTATACAAAGTTCTGATTATGAGAAATCACAAATAGCCATGGAATCCGAAATAGAATTTGTATATATATATATATATATATATATATATATATATATATATATATATATATATATATACTTGGTAATTATAATAAATATTTGTGTATATGAATTCCATAAATGAGTTACATGTTTTTATTTTAAAATGTTGATTAAGTTGTAGAATTCAATTTAGAATTGAATTCCATAAATGAGTTACATGTTTTTATTTTAAAAGTATGACTAAATTGTAGAATTCAATTTAGAATTGAATTCCATAAATGAGTTACATGTTTTTATTTTAAAATGTTGACTAAGTTATAGAATTCAATTTAGAATTGAATTTCATAAATGAGTTACATATTTTTATTTTAAAAGTATGACTAAATTGTAGAATTCAATTTAGAATTGAATTCCATAAATGAGTTACATATTTTTTAAATATTTACCATAAAAGCATGCGATTTGTATTTTTCAATGAAAATTATGTGTATATATATGTGTGAGTCCTAATTAAGAATAAGGAAGATATAGATCTTATACATATTGTAAAGTCATGTAAAAACCAAGAGAGTTATTCTTGAGAAGGAAATTGTTTTGAGAAAGTAATAATGCAATACAAAGCTAAGATAGAAAATACTAGTACAAGAAAATTATTTCTTGTTCTTCTACCTATGAGTTGAGATTTTTGAGAAAAATTTCAACACAATATTTTCATTCAATTTGTTCGCCGGATTTTATTGATCAAAGAGTTGATAGTAAGGATCAGTCTCGGTGTGGATACGTATAGAATCTTCACACTATCGGAGAAATTTAAAACGAGACTCTCTTCACTAGGTACGTCTTAGATCCGATCTTTGACATGCAAAATAAATTTTAAACACAAAAAGTTCTGTCTAGGATTGTTATTGTCTTCCGCTGCGTGTTATGAACACTTCTACGCAATCCTATGGTGCAAAAAAATGAGGCCTGAGGGTATTAGACTATCCAGGTACCACAAGGTTATTATAATAAGATATCTTTACAGAGGAAAAGAAAGAGCATCAATTTTACTGCTAAAAATCTGGTAAGGAAGAATATTAAGTACGTAAGTTACAATTCTTATGGCAGAATTCAATTAGTTGGACCTTTTCTTTTTTCTAAGAAAAGCCTTTTATTGATAAACAGAAACAAAACTATTACAGTAGAAGGTACTGAACGAAAAGTTACAGTCCCTTTGTAGGTTTTTGAAAGAAGTGTATCGGACATTCTGACTATAGAAAAAGCCTTCCTGCCTAATTTTTGTTAAGATTTTTCTTTTCTCTCTTTGCAGAACTTTTGATCAACCATGCTTTTCTATGTCAGGCAAATGATAGATTTTTAAAGGAGGATGACCTCAAAAATTCAGTTTTCTACTTTAGGCCTTAACCATTTAAGACACAATCTTCAATGTGTGCGCGCCTGAATTTTTCTTTTTTCTTGACAGGTAGGGCTGTCTAATGGTACGGCATTACCGGTACCCGTACAGAACCGTATTGATACCGATGCTGTACTGTACCGCTCCGGTGGTTGGGTAGGGGTGAAAAATTTGGGGGGGGAGGGTAAGGGTAATAGTAGGGTACCCGATTGAGTACCCTTAAGACCGTACCAGTACCACACCTGTACCGGTACCCAATATTTTTTTTTTTTAAATCTAGCATTTTTTGTACAAAAGAATTTTCTGGGGTATATTATCTAACTATTTCTAGTATGTTGATTTATATAGCTGGAATTTCGATGTTATTTTTTGAGTATAAACAAAAAGAAGATTATAAAGATGCTATTAAAATAAGGTTGACAAATTTTAATTTTTTCTCCTATTCCTGTTATTTACATTATTGTTGTTGTTTTACATCCTCAAATAAAAGTTATTGGTGCAAAAACACTTATTGAAATAATTTATTTTAATTTAGAAATAGAACCAACTCTGTCACGACCCAAAATCCCACCACATGCGTCGTGATGGCACCTAATCTCTAAGACTAGGTGAGCCGATTTCAATTACATTTTGAAGCCATATTTTTTTTTTGAATTAAATAAATAATCAAAGCTAACAGCGGAACAAACATGAATATACAACCTTCCAAGACTGGTAGTACTGAGTCACGAACTCTAACTGAATACATGGAATGATCACGAGTACCGAATATACAATATTGTTTGATTAAAAACTAACAGTACAATGAAATGAAAAGACTCCAAGGGACTGCGACGACCAAGCAGCTCTACCTTGAATCCTTACGATCCCTCTTTAACTCTGCTCAAGTCCGATATCTCCAATACCTGGCTCTGCACAAAAATGTGCAGAAGTGTAGTATGAGTAAACCACGGTCGGTACCCAGTAAGTATCAAGACTAACCTCAGAGGAGTAGTGACGAGATATAGTCGAGACACTCACTAGTCAAATAACCTGTGCAATATAGCATGCAAAATAATAGAAAACAAATAGCAGTAATAACAACATCAATCAACTAGTGATTTAAACAGTAAGGTAACAGGAACACCATAACTATTGCTCAAATGAGTAATAAACACAGGTACAACCAATTAATCAGGTCCTTCAGAATATACATCTTTTATCTAAGTTATTCAATAAAAATCTCTGGAATATAATCCTTTTCAATAAATATATTTCCGAATATCATTCTTTCAAGTAAATATCTTTCAAATATAATTCTTTCAAGTAAATACCTTTTGAATATAATTCTTTCAAGTAAATATCTTTATAATATAATTATTTCAAATAAATATCTTTCTAATATAATTCTTTCGAATAAATATTCTTCAAATATACTTCTTTAAAGTAAATATCTTTATAATATAATTCTTTCAAATAAATATCTTTCTAATATAATTCTTTCGAATAAATATCTTTCAAATATACTTCTTTCAAGTAAATATCTTTATAATATAATTCTCTCAAATAAAAGTCACCATGTGACGCCTCATTTAACTTTCCTGGCGTGAGAAATACATTCAACATATCACATTAAATGGCACGCCAATACCTTCGTGCACTTATCTCATTCTAAATATATATATATATATATATATATATATATATATATATATATATATATATATATATATATATATATATATATATATATGTGTGTGTGTGTGTGTGTGTGTGTGTGTGTGTATATTCAAATCAATTGGCACGGCAATACCCTTCATGCATTTAAATCTTTCTCACCGTATATTATGGCTGTCCAACGGGACGAGACAACATTTAGCCGGGACGATGGCGGGACGGGACGAAATGGTAGGCCCATCCCGTCCCGCTAACAAACGGGATGGGACAGGACGGGACGGACAGTAGGCCCATCCCGTCCCGCTAACAACGGGATGGAACGGGACGAAACGGGACGGGACGGGTTCGCGGGCCTTAAGTGCCATTTTAAAAAAAAATTATTTAAGCATTGAGTTTGGCAACAGATATTCTTTTGACAATGACTAAGTTTTTAAAGTTTGCAACATCTAGTTTTTTGACTTATTTAATAAACTTAAAAATTAAACGAAAATTAGGAAACAAAGTAAAGAATTATAAAATATTAAAACAAAAGACTTGTAATGAAATATTCTAGCAATTATAAATATATAATAGAGTT
Source organism: Nicotiana tomentosiformis (assembly GCF_000390325.3). Taxonomy (NCBI): domain Eukaryota; kingdom Viridiplantae; phylum Streptophyta; class Magnoliopsida; order Solanales; family Solanaceae; genus Nicotiana; species Nicotiana tomentosiformis. The sequence continues at coordinate 98,004,324 of NC_090819.1, read as the reverse complement.
ATAATTTATTTAATATAATTTTAATCCATTAAGTAACTAAGTAAGAGTGTAAGACAATTCATAAAACAAATTCAACGCTTAGAGCCTTTTATTTTATTAATAGAACTTTCAAATCTCACATACAAATATAATTCTTTTGAAGAGCACCTAATCTACGCAGCTACCTTCTAGGAAGGGTTCTGTTTGAACTAGGCCTCTTAGTAGCCAATTACAAATTATCATACTAATATTTGTAAGCTCCTATATAACTTCGTTGTAACTTATCTATAATTTCTCTCGGACATTGTTCTGGAATTGGCAATGTTGATTGATGTTCCATAAGTTCCATGCCGTCATCGCTCCCAGTGTTAAGTATCTCATTGCATTCTTCTTCTTCCCTAGTGGTTAATTTTTTAAAACCAAGATTTCTTCTTTCTGAATTAATCCTATCTCTGAATAATACGGAAATCTCTAGGCTGTCCTCCGATAATGAATGTCTATGATCTCCGATTTGAAATCTTGCCGCGCTAAAAGCACTCTCCGATGCTACTGATGATGCTTGAATAGCAAGGATATCTCGGGCCATTATTGAAAGTGTTGGAAAAGCCTTGCCACCCTCCCTCCACCATGCCAAAAGTTGTTCGTTGCCTTCTTCGCCTTTAATACTTTCCAATCCTTGATTAAGATAAGAATCAAGTTCATCATCAATAGAGGAATCAAAACCTGTTATATCATCCATATCTTCCCATAGAACTTCTACTCTAGACTTAGAAGTAGAAGGAGCAGTTTCACCACATGTTGTTTTCATAGATTTATATTTATCAAACATTGATCTAACATAAGAATATATGTTGGCTTGGCATTCTTCGAGAGATGGTTTTTCATTTTCTTGACTTGCTAAATTCTCATAAATTTTACGAACAAGTCCCTTTGCACCTCTTAATTTTAAAGATGAGTTAAGTATAGTAGAAATTAAATAAACTTGGGAATAGAAAAAAAATGCTTTTTAAAATTTGTAATCATTTCATTAATGGACGGTGCATAAGATGGATTAGTTTTAAGATATTTGAGAGAGAATAATTTATTTTTGTGGGAAACAATGAAGAAGGATTGGGGTATTTATAGTAGAAAATAGGGTCAAAGTATAATTTAATAGACTTAGGAATTATATTAAAAGTTTGGGGGGTAGGGGTTGTTGTTTTTGGAGTAGGGGTGTTTTGAGGGGTGGGAGCCAAATATGGCCGTTGTGAACGACTATTTTTGCAATTATAGCCGTTGCCCAACGGCTATAATTCAAAAAAAAGCGACGCGGGACGGGACGAAACAGGACGAAATGGGACGGGATAAACGGGACAAAATGGCCATCCCGTCCCATCTCGTATCCCGTTTAACACGGGCCCACTCCGTTTAAAATTAAGTGGGACGGGACGGGACGCGGGACGGGACGTCTTGTCCCGTTGGACAGCCTTACCATACATACATATAATAGTACCAACTAGGTGGGAGAAATGCCAATAACAATAAAAGAAATAAAGTGGAGACACACAAAAAGCAACAACGGTTACAAGTCACATAGAAAATATAGGTGCACAATAACATCTCAAGATAAAGGCATGAATATATACATAACAAAACGATATCACAATATAATATATGTCTCTCGTCCTCGCCTGCACGGAATCACCCTTCGTGACATGAATATATGATAACATAAAAAAATAATTGCACGGCATCACCCTTCGTGCTTTTACTCTCATCCTCACCTAATAATATAAATGAAATAGCACGGCATCACCCTTCGTGCTTTACACTCTCAATGGCATGACATCACCCTTCGTGCTTTACACCCTCAAATGGTACGGCATCACCTTTCGTGCTTTACACTATCAAATGGCATGGCATCACCCTTCGTGCATTACACTCTTACTTACCAAGCACATTTATATCATTAACAAGCAAGGTAGGAAGCATAAATAATATCAAGGAGAGTGTTTAAACCACAACACAATACAACAATTCATATCGCAATTTTCCACTGACCACAACCAAATTTCCAATATGTAGTAGAATTAATAAATTTTTCAACAAATAGCCCAAGGCTCCACACAACGTATAATAAAACTCAAAACAATCAACAGAGGTGAAAATTACTCAGTATAGGGCGACGCCTTCATTAATCCAAATTCTTGATAATTATATTAACTCCTCAATTTAAACTTATTAATAAATATTTGCAGATAAGGGTTCTATCATGAATTTAATTCCAAAAAAAATATCAAATCAACAAACACACGGAATTCACATAAAATTCAAGTGACAATAACACCAAATTTATTATATAAAATACAAACTTGACAAATAAGGAACGAGACGTGATAATTCAAGGATTTACTAATGCCAACAATTATCTAATTTAATACATAAACATGCCTAAAACTTTAAACCAATAAAATTTGCACATATAAGCCCGAGTACGTACTCGTCACCTCGCGTACTCAGCTTTTCACATTTCACAAATGGCACATAAGACTCGATGCCTAAGGGGTAATTCCCCCACTCGAGATTAAGCAAGACACTTACCTTTTTAAAGTTATGCCGATATTTCAAAATCGCATTCTTGCTTGAATTGTCCTCCAGACAGCTCAAATCTATCCAAATAAATTGTATAACTTTATTAAAATTCATCGAAAATAATTTCGGATAATAAAACGTCGACTTGAAAATTTATTTTAAAAAGTCAACAAAAGTCAATGCAGGGCCCGCCTCTTGGAACCCAGCAGAATATTTACGAAATTCGAACACCCATTTCGATACGAGTTCAACCATATAAATTTTATCAAATTCCGATAACGAATCGACCTCTAAATCTTCAATTTAAAGTCTATAAAATTTCTACTATTTTTAACCCAAAACACTAATTTAATGATAAAAACAACAATAGATTTGGGTAATTTAAACAAAATTGAGTTATGAACTCTTACCCCGATATTTTTCTTGAAACTTTCCCGAAAATCGCCTCTCCCCGAGCTCCAAATCGTCAAAGATGGAAGAACTTAAATCTACTGCCCAGTCATTTCATCTATGCGATCGCGGCAAAACACCCGTGATCACAAAGAACAAAAATTTTCCAGCCCTTTTTTACTCTATGCGATCGCGACCATTTTCCCGCGATCGCGAAGAACAAATTCCCCAACAGCCTTGTCCTACTTCTTCCGGACAGCCTATACTATAATGGTCATAACTTTTTGTATAAAATTTTAAATAATAAATAGTTTAACTTTCTGAAAACTAGACACTAAGAGCTACAACTTTTATGTTTTGGTCATCTCCCAATTTCTTATATATATATATATATATATATATATATATATATATATATATATATATATATATAAAAGCTTCCAAAGTCAGCTCTATGCAACACAAATTTCTTCTTTGCAGTTTTCAAACTCTTCCAGGACAGCCTGTAGTATATCAACTATAACTTTTGGTATACAACTTCAAATAACAATTTCTTTAATTTTCTAAAAACTAGACACAAAGAGATACAACTTTTATTTTTGGATCATCTCCAAATTCCTTATAAATTGCAAGATATAAGCTTTCAAAATCGGGTCAGTGCATCAGAAAATTTCCTCTATGCGATCGTGAAACACTTTCCGCGATCGCGATTCCCTGGTCATTTTCCCCCATTTTGTGCTTCGCTATCACGTCCAATTCCACACGATCGCATAGCACACTGCTGTAGCCAAAAATCAGCAGCTATAGATGGCCTAAAAATGGTCCGAAATTACCCCGAAACTCACCCGAGCCACTCGGGACCCCATCTGAACATATCAACAAGTCTCAAAATATATTACGGACTTAGTAGAAATCTCGAATAACATCAAACAACGTTAAAATCACGAATCATACCCCAATTCAAGTTTAATTAACTTTGAAATTTTAAGTTTCCACAAATGACGTCGGGACCTATCAGATCAATCCGGAATGACTTCAAATTTTGCACATAAGTCATAAATGACATAACGAAACTATTCAAATTTCCAGAATTGGATTCCGACCCCGATATCAAAAAGTCAACCCCCCGATCAAACTTTCCAAAAATTCATCTTTCGCCATTTCAAGCTAAATTCCTCTACAGACCTCTAAATAATTTTTCGGACATGCTCCTAAGTCCATAATCACCATACGGAACTATTGACATCATCAAAATTCCATTCCGGAGTCTTTTGCTCAAAAGTCAACTCTCCGATCAACTCTTTCTATTTAAGCTTCTAAATAAGGATTGTTCTTTTAATTTAATTCCGAATCTTCAGTAAATCAAACTCGATCACACCCGCGGATCATAATACATATTGCAGACCTTAAGTCACTGAACGATGCGTTAATTCTTAAAACGACAAGTCGGGTCGTTACAAACTCAAAGACCAACTATTTCTACTTGTTTAGATAGTATTCAACAAAATGCTAAAATCGTGTATGACTATTACCAAAGATAAATGAAATGTGTTAGGACCAACTAGTGGTGCCTCTAATTCTTCATCATCTCAACCTCTTAAAAAGACTGTTGCAAATAAATCTTTTGGTGTTATTCGGCAAATGATTGTCAATCGCAATCGTCACAAATTAACGAGCTTGATATTTATTTACTTGTAGGAATTATTGATATTTGCGATGATGAAGGGAATGAAGACTTACTAAAATATTGGAGAATGAATGAACAATATATCATTTCCGATTCTTTCAAGAATGGCTCGAGTTGTGCTAACTATTCAAGCTTCATCAGTAGCTTCCGAAAGCGATTTCAGTGCAACACGATTTTAACTTGGAGACCACAGACACTCATTTGCAGAAGACACCTTGGAAATTACTGTTTTATTCAGAGATTGGATTAAAGAGGAGAGAAGAAACTTTGGCCTTTCAGAAATAATTCTAGAAGACGACGATGCATATAATGAAATACTATCAATCAGAGATGGCGGGAACGTAGATGAACAAGTGCTACCAATTCCAACTGAAGAGCCACGAAAAGTTATTGAAAAATTACGTAAATCGTTCAAAAGAAATATGTAATTTTAGTTTTACAAGTGTTGAAATACAAATAAATACTTGTAACTTGTATTAGAAATCTAATATTTACATTGAATAAAATAAAATAAAAGGCACTTCATAGCCTTGAATTTTTTTCATCCATTAAAGCTTGTTAGTATTTAAATATATATTTTTTTAATTTTTAATTTTTAATTACCCCTAAGTATCCCAAAACGAACCCTTAAGTACCGCACCCTTAAGTACCGCACCCTTAGGACCGGTAGGGGTACTAGTAGGGTACACAAAAAAATACCCTTAACCCTTACCCTTAAATACCGTTAAAAAAAGTACCCTTAAGAAACTCTTCCCTTACCCTCCCCTTAATTAACCCTTAACCCTTAATGTACCCGTGCCCTTCCCTTAGACAGCCCTATTGATAGGGTACACACTGTTATTTAAAATCTTATGCTATGTTTTCAATTGCATAGCTATGTATTGGGATCTTTATATAAATGGCCAACTGATATCACTAATTACTTTCTAACTGGTATGCATAAATTATATACATATTAAACATGATTATACATATAATATATATTTACCTACTATTTTTAATTTAAGTGATTGAATAAACGTCAGTTTAGATTAATTGTTCCGCTCATAAAGACGATGTTGCATGCAGTTGTTTTGTGCTCTTGTGGTTACGTTAACTCCGTATGGCTAATGAATACTCCGGTCCATCTTATTTTGTGTGTCACGTTTTCGATTGTCCCAAAAAGATTGTCATTTTCTACAATTTTAAAACTATCTAATCTCGTTATCCTCATTTTACCCGTAATAACTTAGGACCCACTTGACATAGAAGTTAACCTTATCACGAGGAAAGAACATGAGAAAACACGTTGAACTTCATGCTACCACGTCTTATTTAGTTGTTGATAGTAAGGATAATTTGACACTTCGCATCATTTGGCTTATGCGTTAAGGGGTCATTTGGGTCACATATTAGTTATTGGAAATTATAATGTATGCATTGTTTATGGCGAATAATAAAGAAAGGATTGTTACGCGTGGCTATTATGCATGGATTATTGTTATACAACGAATAAATTTGAAGGGATTACTTGAATTAAGCTTCAAAATTGACCGTGGGTTGTTTCCTCCCTTCGTAGGAAGCAGTTTTTTAAAGTGAAAAATCGCAATTATCTAAAATGGGATCTTGAGCTCCTACTACTATTAATGTACAACTTAGTAGGACTTCTATCAAAGAAGATAAAGTTGATCGCGACAAACATTAAGTTTTGTTAAGCTCATGACTCTTCTGGCTTAAGTTACAAACACAATATTGGAACTAGAATTGGTGGGGTGTGCCACGCCAAGGTAATAGTGCAACACCGATAGCAAGCTACCGTGGTGGACTCTCCCCTTAAATTAAGTTAATATCGTGTAAGTCACTGACTCATATATCAGATATTAAACTGATAAAAACAAATACTACACTTGATCTTAGCCAAAAGGCCGAGAAAGGTATGCTTTCCTTCTTCCCGAGTCGCTCAAATTATAGCTGATGTTCTCTGCTCGTTTCCGTTTCCATACCCGATGTGGGAATACACTAGCAAGACCAAATGAAGTTACTTTTATAGCAGACAACTGGTACCATATTTTCAAAGCTACGGCCAACTCTGTGCTTACTCCCTGAGGCTACTTTGGTATTTGCAAACAGTTTACTGAGCTGTTGTAAATAATTGTCTTGTGAAGTCTTTAGGATATTTAAAATACAATTTCTAATCCTAGGCAGGAACGCACTCTTATTTAGCCATATAAGCTGCAACTTGGTTATTCATGCAAATTTTAAAAACTCAGACTGCATTGGCTAATGTATATGGCCATATAGTGGTTAGTACATTACTTTCGCTATTCAATTCAATACACATATTCTTCTTTCAATTTTTTGTAGATAATAATAAAATAAAATAGTTTAAGTAAGACAAGGTACGATTCTTGAATATATGAAGCAACAAGAACAGTTCCTAGGCAAGGCACATCAAAGTCTGCCATCTTTAAAACAGAAATTTCCGCACTATTTTACCATAAAGACGATCAAAGATAGCCATGTCATTGCCAGCTTAACAGAGTACTGATATATTTTCATATACTAAACCATTCTTAGCAGAATAATTTTATTATTTTCTATATTTGTTATATCAATATATCTAAATTCAACGAGTAATGTGAGCGATGAAAGAATCCATCTCAGCACGATTCATGCCCCCATCCATCACTGATTTCTTGATAGCATTACTCAAAACTGCTGCTCTTTTCCTCATCTCATCTCCCTCTGTTGAATCCATCAAAGTTTTCACAGTATTTTCAACCATTTCTGATGTAACATGTTCATCTCTACGCGTCCATGGCCTAACAGTAACTCCAATTTTCAAGTACTTAGTTACAAGTTGAGAATTCCTTGGCTGATCAGAATGCATTGGCCAAGCTGCAATAGGAACTCCAAAGGAAATACTTTCCATACACGAATTCCATCCGCAATGACTCATAAAACCACCCGTTGAACTATGTGCCAATATTTCCAATTGAGGTGCCCAATCTCTTACTATAATTCCTCTTCCTTTTATTCTCTCTTCATATCCTTCAGGCAGTTGAATTTTTCTATCTTCACTTGCAAAAACATCTCCTTTGTCAGCATCTCTAAGAACCCAAATGAACTTTTGCTCGCTTTCCTCTAGACCAATCGCGATCTCTTTAATTTCTTCGTTAGACAACGAAGTAGTCGTTCCAAATGACACAAAAATAACTGAGTTATGTTCTTGTTTGTCAAGCCAATCCAGGGACTTGTGGCGTTCGCTGGAGTCTTTGTTCTTCTCTGTTAGCACCACAGGATTGAATGGACCTATAGCCCATAGCTTCGGGTTATTGAACTCTTTAGCCATTAGATCAAGGTACAAACCTTCTATCACACGGGATGAATTGAAAAGTTCACCACAGCTGATCTTACCAACAAAGGGTACAACTTGTGCCTTCAAATATTCCCAAAAGTCTGCAGAAAAACAGCCTTTAACTGATGGAATGTCCTCATAATGTTCGGTTCCAGGGAGTAAAGTCTTTCCTTTCACTTCCCAAAAGTACGAATACCTATGGAAAGCCGAGATAGGATTGAAACAGTAGCATTCAGTATTTGGCATTTCAGGCAAATCTTGAACAACCCCAATCATCAAATTATCATAAATAACAACCACTTTGTTAACATTCGTCGTGCTAGCAAGTTCGCGTGCTAGAGAGCAAACTGGCTCGCGGAGATGGGATGCTGCAAAGAATGAAGGGATTAGCTGGCTTGGAAATTTGTGAGGAGCATTAGGATTTGGCGAGGGAGTTTCATAAGAAGGTGTTGGAAATTCATGGAACTGAATGTTTGTTATTGTGAGAGGATCAAAACCATGAACACGAGTTTTCGCTTGTTGAATGTGAGCATTGGTTCCAACATAATGGACAGGGATATTGTACATGGAGATGAGCCTAGAAAGGTGGAGAAATTGGTTGAGATGGCCTTGTGCTGGAAGTGGTACCATTACTACAGCCACTTTTGAAGTGCATTTATCAGCCATTGGTATGCTTTTAACTAAGAGGAATAGAAGTATTAGAGAAGAAAAATCTTAGAATTGCATGCTTGCATATGTCACAATACAAGTGTATATATAGGTACAAGGAAATCTTTTTGAACTCTAGTTACATAAATGAATTTGGTTTTATGGATAATATAAAGTCTCATTTGCACCTATCACAATGAGCTTTGACCACATAGGTAATGTAAAGATAACATATATACCTAATGGATTCATTTGTAGAATATCAGAAATTAATGTTATATAAGATCTGGGCCTTTTAAGTATGTTATATTCAAATGAAAATTAAGACCTCTTGAAAGGAGTAATATTGTTGATTCTAATGAAGACTAGTCAGCCATTAGTTAACAGGTTTGACTTTCTAGATTTTTTGTCCATGTTCAAGAATAATGCAATTAAGGCAAGTAGATAATGAATTAGAATTGTTTCATTAGACGGAAAGAATATGGATCTTTGAAATGAAAAAGCTGATAAACCATCACCATTAGTATATACCTATTCTGCTGCAGTATGTGCAACTCCTGTTTGTTCATCTTACTTGGCTTTAACATATCTTGAACAAAACTTGGAAGTGTAATGTTGGCATTTTAAATTTACTGATCTAGAATATGATAGCTACTGGGGATGTTTTTAACTAATAAGTTGGATTAAAGATGCAATAAGGAAGGTGCATGTAATTTTTTCAAAGTTCTAACATGATTCCTTTACATTCAAATTATTAAGTGTGGAAAAAGAATATTCCCCTTTTCTGAGTTGTTTTCGTTGAACTTCTACTCATGCCAAAGAACTTAATCCATATACTATTCAGATGACCCAACATCTTATGAGTAGTGAACTTGTTATCCTCAATAATATATCTAAACGTCCCAAAGCTAAGTCATAGTGGTATTTGATCTGTTACATCCCAATCTCCTCCATAGAATCCATCATGTCCTAATTCTATCTATTTCATGTTTTCCTCAAAAAAAAAAAATGACAATTGTTAGGATCGGGAACTTGGGTAGTGCGGAATATAGCCAAACAACGGTATAATGGCAATAACAAAGACAATGGAAGTTGATAACAACGACAATTAAAGTAGATAAAGAAGACACAAATTTAACGTGGTTCGGTCAAAGTGACCTACGTCCACAAGCGGAGAGGAGCAATTTACTATAACAATAAGAGTACAAAAGAGAGTACAAAATTAGAGTAAACACTCTAATTAATCCCAAAAACCCTAAAAGAATAACCTTACAAGATCACTTCAAAGAAAGGGTTCACACAAGTGCTTCCCAACACTAACTCTCATACAAAACACTCTTAATAAAGGAAGAAAGGAAAAAACAAGAATCGAAGACAAGTCTTGTTGGTGTGTCTAAATGAACTAATGGCCTTCCTTTTTATAGGCAAAAAAGTCTTGGCCTCTTAGGTGTAAAAGAAGAGATACAACTTGTGCAAATGATGTCCAACACACAATGCAATATTTTTGGGTCCCAAAGAATATTGCCACCAAAGTCTACACTTTGCAAAGATGCTTATGCTTATGTGAGATGGACTCCATTAGCCAAAATATTGGCCATAATTACAACAATATCATTCCAATTTCAAAATCTTATAATTTACGAAAATAAAATAAATGAATTAGTTTTTCTTTGTAGTCTGTTGAAGTTGAAGGACTAAATTCTCCCCTTCTTGAATGACTACAGTTGTTGCTTACTTTTATCTTTCAATGGTAGGTTATAGCTATGGAAACTGATTAAGTTGGCAAGTTTTCCGAAGGAACAAGTGATTCTGAGAGCTATATGTACGGAGGACGCTAACGACAAGGACCACCGCCCTTAATGACATGTTTTTATAGCCACAGAAATGTCATGGCTTGTTTAAGATTATATGTTCTAAAAGTCTTTCTTTGCTTCTTAGACACCATGTCCAATCAAACATCTTCGTATAAAAAGAAACGGAGGGAGTAGATTTTATTGCTCTAAATTATGCTTGTATATCTTTATCAAGTGCTACAACATGCTAGCACTTAGCACTAGTCATAGCACTTGCACTTGCCATGTTTCAAGAATAGACATGAAAGTATGTCACCTAATTTAAGAATTGTCTTCTGCATTTCCCAGTGTTTCAAGAATAAACTGTTTTTTTCATGTGGATTTCTGGCTGAAATTGGGACTCTACATCCCTTATTGTCAATGACAGGCTTCTTCCTGTCTTATGTTCTAAAGGACAAATATCAACATTGTTATATATTTAATCCCAAGTACAGCGTACATACGAATCAAACATCATTGAAGAGTAAGAAAAAACCAACACAGCACATAGGAATTTATGAACCAAGTCTTTTGTCATAAAAGAGTCCAATATAGGACATATGGGTACAGCCAATTTAGCATATGCAAACAACTGATAAATGCTTACAAGATTATTCTCCTCATCAACCCTGTATTCCACATAGTTAGAACCAGATTAATTATCTATTAAGCTACACTCTTCAGTGAAAGAAATACAAAGCAGTCATTTTTTGATTATCATAAAAAGCTTCAGATATTGAACATACCGAGATCAAAGAAATTTAAGGTAATATAAAATAGTCTGAGCCAAGAACCAGACAATTGACAGGTTTAAAGAACATTGAGAAAGTAACCAAAATACTTGAAAAGAGAAAAACAAAGAAGAACGATCTAGAAACCATGGCCACCCAAGATTGTGGTGAAAAACGAGTCTATCTTGTGATATGCGCGATGAAAGAATCCAACTCCTTACGAGAAGCACCCCCTTTCTCTGTGGACCGCCTTACAGCCTCTCCTAGTTCTTCTGCTCTTTTCCTAATCACATCACCTTCTTCTGATGCCATTAACTTCCTCACAACATTCTCAATAGTGGATGCAGTCACCAGCTCCTCGCGTTTCCTCCACTCCCTAACAAGCATTCCTATTTTCAATATTTCCGTTACTAAAAATCCATTTTTTGGTTGGTCAGAGTGCATAGGCCAAGCAGCTATTGGCACTCCCATAGTAATGCTCTCTATGCAAGAATTCCATCCGCAATGACTCATGAACCCGCCTCTCGACGAATGAGCCAAGATTTCTGGTTGTGGTGCCCAATCTCTAACTACTAAGCCTATCTCTTTTACTCTTTCCTCAAACCCTTCTGGCAGCTCAACTTTTCTAGCTTCTCCAGTAAAGATATCTCCTCTATCGGCATCTCTCAACACCCATATGAACTTCTGTTTGCTTTGTTCTAATCCCATCGCAAGCTCCTTGATTTCTCTATAGGAAAATGAAGTTGTTGTTCCAAATGATATATAAAGAACTGATCTTGGAGGTTGTTTGTTAAGCCAGTCCAAACATATATTGTTCTTTTTTGAGATATGATCTAATTTAGTAGGGAGAATTGGTCCAATTGCCCATTGTTTCTTCTTTTGTTCACTTGTTACTTGTGCCAACAAATCAAGAAACTTGCCTTCGATTACTTTACTCGTATTATGGATATCACCTGATCTGATTTCCATATACGGTTTCTGAGAAGCTCCGAATTCTCTGATTTCATCTGTCACTATTCCTTGAAGGGAAGGTAGCTTTTTAAGCAATTCTTCCTCAAGTTGGATAGACATTCCCTTAGTTATGCATATCAAACAGTACAAAGTGAATACTGAAATGCAATTAAATACATAAGATTCCACATTGGGAAAGGACGAAACATCCTGAACATTGTAGGACATTAAAGAATCATGAACAACAACTCGTCTTGATTTTGAAGAAATATCGCGAAAGAAGGAAGCAATGGGCTCGCGCAAAAGCATACAAGCATCCCATGATGGCTGAAGATGAACGGGAAATTTGCTTAAGGAATTAAAGTCAGGTTCAGGGGAGTCAAATTCAGGAGTTGGTAAGTCATGGAAATGGATTTTGGCTATGTCCAAAGGATTTAAGGCGTTAGCTCGAATCCTGACTTGACGATTATGTGTAGCTGAGCCAACATAGTAGACAGGAAGACCATAAGAGGAGATTAAACAAGAAAGTTGGAGAAGTTGGTTGAGATGGCCTTGAGCTGGAAATGGAACCATGATTATAGCTACTTCATCTTTTTTCAACCTGCTAATAAGTTCATGGTTTGGTAAATTCTCACAGCTACCCATAGAAGAAGAAAAAACAGGTTTAGGATTCAACCTTTTGTATAAATTTCTTCAAGGTAACGACTTGAAGTAGTTTATGAGAATTGAACAAAAGTGGACAGAACTAAGAGATTTTTTTATATATATAAGAAAGAAAACTGTCTCAAAGGTCCTTTTCCGTTGAAGTCGGCAATGATTAATATGTACAAATAGTATGCTGTATATCGTTACGTCATACATTTTGTTCGATCTTGTCAGACAAAATATAGTATCCACCCATATATATATATGAGTGCTTTGCACTCCTCGTCCAACTTAACCTAATAGGTCCTGGTTGATTGACAGGAATGACCCTGGGGCTTGTTTTAATGTCCCTAAAATTGGCGGTGTATAAAAAATGACCCCCGATCCGCACACAGTTATTGCTCTTCGGCATTTCTGGATTGGTAGAGTTTATAGTATTATATTTATTTTACCTATCTATTAAGTTATTTATAAGTCTACCAGGTTGACATGATTTTACTCTTTAGGAATTTCTCTATTGAATTTGTAAAGTTTATTCTATATTTACACTATCAATTAAGTTGTTCATAGAAGTCTATTCGATTGACATAATTTTTCTTTTAAACAGAGTGTTCTTTGAATTTGCAACTTTAATTTCAATCAAACCACCCCAAATATGCTTCAAATGATCTCAAATTTGAAACAAAACTTCCAAATACCAACACAAATAATTTTCAATCACCAATTTAGTCAAATAACACCAAATCAAAAAGATTTATTTTGTCTTTTTAATACTTTCTAAGGTCCAACAATGAAATTTTGAGTTTTCTTTTACATTAAATCGGTGTTTGAACTAGAAATTTAAGCATAAATTATCACCATTCAAATGATTTTAACAATAATGGATCATTAACCTTGTACTTTCCACTACCAAATAAGAATTTCAAGCTTTAAATATTGATAAACTATGGTGTTCAAGTAAAAATAGGTTTATTTCAGTAAGACAGTCAAAAATAATAACATTCCGCCAAGATCAATCCGTTGGGGGTGTGCCGTACAATTTTTTTACAGGTCCTTGCTTCTTTGTTATATGTTATGTATAACTGTTTTTCACTTGAGCCACTCTTTTTGCGAATTGGTACAATACTGGAGTTTCAGTTTTTATATTTTATTAATAAAGAAGAATTAATCTATAGTCGCTCATCCAGCCGATTAAATTAAAAATAAATGGGTAAAGAAACAATATATGCAATATTCATATATAATATGTGTAAAATCATATATAATCAGTGGATCATTTATGTATACCGGCTAGAAAAGGTAAACAACAAATCTAACCGATTGTTTGCGTAAAGATGGATGATCTTACTTTATTAAGCCTTGTGTAACGCTTGAAGTTATTGCAATTTTTACAAACTTGTGCGCTTGAGAATCTTGCTTATCTTAGCAAGAAACTATGTTGCCTAGTTTGTTTCTTGTAACAATGTCTCACTTTTGCTCAAGTATATGAACATTTAGCTACTAAATGACTGTACGTTTGTAACGTTAAACCTAATTATAATTTCAACCAGTACATCATATTGACTTACATGCTTTTTGTGTAGGTGAAAAAGGATAGTATAGCAAATCCAGGTCTTTTAAAAAATGTGTGATTTTTACCTTAAACAGTAAAATTAGTGGCGGACTGTTCTTTATCACTAACCTTGATTTTGTTATGCTCAATAAAAATCCGGTATAGCAAAACAGTTCTAGATTCTGTTAACTTGAGATTAAAGGTAAAATTAGACTAGAATTGGTAGGGTGTGCCAGGCAAAGGCAATAATGCGACGCCAATGCGACACATGAAAGCCCCGATAGCAAGCTACCATGATGGACTCTCCCCCTTAAAAAATTAAGTTAATATCGTGTGAGTCGATGACTCACATATCAGATATTAAACTGATAAGAACAGATACTACACTTGATCTTAGCCAAAAGGCCGAGAAAGGTATGCTTTTCTTCAGATTGAATAGTTCAAATTATACCTGATGCTCTCTGCTTCTCTTCGTTTATATTCTCGATGTGGGAGAAGCTAGCAAGACCAAATAAGGTTCCTTCCATTATGAACCGGAAGCATTAAATTTTTTCTATGTTACATATAAATCTGTGCTTATTGAGCTGCTGTAAATGGTAATAAGAATCTTTTAATGAAATAAAAGTTATAATCCTATGCTTTGCAGTAGTACATTCTCTTTTAGCCAATTAGCTTATAAATTTACTTAAAATTTAATCAAAACCGAGAAAAGACATAAAAAAAGAAATTTAAATGTAAGCTCAGTTTCATGACGATTACAAACAGTTGCGCGCGTCTGGTAATATATAATCAGAAATAGTGCACATGTTTTTCTTCATTGCGTTACTTTAACGCAATGCAGCTTGCTCGTAAACTTTGAAAACAAAGGTTGTACATGTTAACATACATTATAGTAAAATATCTGAATCCAGGTAGTACAGGTCAATATCTCTAGTGGAAGATCATAATTAAATACGAAAGTTACAATTCTTCCTGAACTTGAAGAAGCGTAGTCGCGCTTTCCTGCCTACTTCTTGTCTATATTGTATGGACGCTTCAAAATATTGCCATACCCGAACCCGTGTTGGGTCCTCCGAAAATACACTACTTTTGGAGGATCCAATACACGTCTAACGACAATTCCGGAGAGTCTGAGCAACATAAATTTTTGTTCGGATGCTTTTCTAAGTCATTTATTAAGTTGACTAAAATTTCGACAGGCCTATGATATAAGGATTGTTGGAGGACGACGACCTCAGAATTCAGTTGTCTGCTTTTGGCCTTAACCATTTTATTCTTTTTCTCTGACAGGGTACACACTGTTATTTCAAATCTTATGCAATGCTTTCAATTGCATAGGTTAGTGTTATAAAGGAGACTCATAAAGAGATATTTTATGCTGTTGCGGCTGGGCGGAATCTATGGGGGCTAATAGTAGATATTTTCTCAGTTTTACTCTATATGACACTTCATATTTGTGGAATTGGACAGCTTTTTCTTTTACTAGAAAATTTTCATATATCATTTAACTATTACAAAAAGTTGTACTCCAATTAATAAATAGTTATCTTGTTTCAAATTATGCTAGATATTTTAGAAGGATAAAAATTACTGAAAACATGGCTGTCCAAATTGAGACAAATTTATTCTCCAGTTCTTTGATTTTGGTGTACAAAACAAGATTAAGTTCTTCATAACAACCATTTAGTTCCGCTAAGATAATTACTGATCACTCATCTGTTTTAAGGTTCCAAAATTTACATTAAACTAGAATTGGTGGGGTGTGCCAGGCCGAGGTAATAGTGCAACACCGAGGCGATACTTGAGAGCCCAGATAGCAAGCTATCATAGTGAACTCTCCCCTTTAAAAAATAGAGTTAGTATCGTGTGAGTCGGTGACTCACATATCAAATATTAAACTGATAAGAACAGATACTACACTTAATCTTAGCCAAAAGGCCGAGAAAGGTATATTTTTCTTCTGCTTGACTCGCTCAAATTATACCTGCTGCCCTCTGTTATTTTGCTATCCATATTCGATGTGGGAATAAACTAGCAAAGACCAAATAAAGTTCCTGTATCAGCAGACAACTGGAACCATTTTTCCGAAGCCACGGCCAACTTTGTGCTAATATCTGTAGAGTGAGCTTTTGTTAGTTGCTTAAAGCCTTAAACCATCTTGCGCCTCATATTGTTTAAACAAGAAGTACAGTAGGACAGTAAGAGGGCATTATTTTGTCCAGTTAGTACTTTTTTCATTTAAAATAAAATGTCTTATAAAGCAGACGGGAATTTAATTTTCCGGTAAAACCTCGATAAGAAGATAATTGTATGAGGTAAAATATGTTATATTAAATGATCGCATGAGACAGTGACATGCGGAGTCGAAGACAGAGGATAACTGAAATCGAAAGCAACGATCTCGTCTGTTACCGGAGAGAATGATACTCATAAAGACGAAATAAATGCATGCCACCCGATAGCATTTTAATGAAGAATATTCTACTGCATTTAGTACACTGCCCGTTACAAAAGAATATGGCATTCATGCCCGCCGTTACACATTCTTCAATGATCCTCATAATTGACATTAAAGAGGGGCTTGATCTTAGGACCTTGTTCCCTAGGTGCAACTATAAATAGTCAGCTATATTATCATTGGAAATGATACGAATTTTCTTGCAAACATACGCTATACTCTGTTCAAAGCTTAATATAATTTTATCTTCTTGCTTCTTGATTTCATTGCTGTTGTGTCCGAAGCCCTGCTCCCGGAACTATTATTTCTGCTATTTTGTCTCCATTTCAAGGCCCCGACTATACCTCAAAATGTAACGTACAACGTGAGATGACATGAAGCCCGAAACATAATAGGGATCACCAAGATCTACTGAATAGAGAGTAACTACTAACGAGGGTCAAAATCACTTGCTGACGAACCACCTATATCCATTGAAGATGCAGCGCCTCCGGCAAAAGGGACGTTAGTACATATGGAATAGTACTAGTATGTAAAACTAAATATCCACTTTCAAAATAGAATGCCAATATAAGAAAGGGAAAACCATAGAAATAGCAAGTCACAATCAACAATATCCAAATGCCTAGTTAAAACATACAAATTTTCAAAATACGAAAATAATATATATTTTTGGTTGGGAGATCATTAGCACCGATATACCACCGTATTTTTAGCACGGAGTCCGATCACGCCCGATCGGCTAGGCCGTCTCCCCACGAACAATGCGGTTTGACTTGTGGTGCGAAAGAAACGTGTTACCAAGAGTAGTACCACCATGTGCGCAACATGGCGTCCGATCTCCACCCGATCGGCTAGGCCGCCTTCCCACATATGCCGTGTGGGTTGACTTTCCAATTCCAGCTAATATCAATCTCATCCCAAATAAGGGGAATAATCACAATCCACCCTTATACCGACACGTGTAATTTCGGGTGTGGACCTTATGACCCACCCTTCCTCGGTTTGCTCATGATACTCCCATTTTTATTTTTTATTTTTGCACACAAAGGTAATATAATTACAAATGTATTCACCTCATCATATATATATATATATATATATATATATATATATATATATATATATATATATATATATAAGAGCAAAAGACACATTGAAAATACTTACAAAGCATAATATTAGTTAAAACAACCATGTTTGGGCACAAGTATAACTCTCATTATTAGCACGGTGGCCACACTTTCCATCTCCAACCACTTCCTTCACTTTCAAGCATCCTTATAGATTATCAATAACAAGACATTTTAATTTAAGACTTTAGACACACATTTGAGCAACTAACCAAATTAAGGGTCTTAGACATATGTGATTTCTTACACAATTCGACATGCTAGTTTTCATTAGAATCATGCTTCAAATCGTAACATATTAACACACAGCCCATGTTTAATCACCTTCTCAAATAGTAACTCAACAAAGAAGAACGTTTGGAATACGATTTGAACGCATATATCTTTTGATACAAGGCTTGTTCGGAATAATCAATTTATAATGAGCAACACGGAACTTACAAGGCCATTGTGGGGTTCAATTCTAAAAGAGGAGTTTAGCTAACATACCTTGTTTGGGCTTTCCTTAAGTTACTACAACGTCCAAACACTTCTAGCAATAACAATCTATAGGAAGATAGCGAAAATCGGATAATAATTAGAAGGATTCACATGGTGTAACTCTCTTAGAAATTTTATCAAACACCTAGTATGCAAAATAGACTATAAAGCTTTATAATGGTAATCTCTTCCTCCCTCAACTAATTTCAACAAGAAACTAACCAAAATGGTTCATTAATCCCACCCACTACAACCTATGGTCACATGCATGGCCTATTTCCAACCCCCACAATATATTAGAGCACATAACCTCTTGCATGAAAGCTTAGAAGTAGGACTTATCCGGATATATGATAATCTAGTGATTAGTTTCCTTGATTCTTGAAGGTTGGTGCAAGATTGGGATGATTAGAGTGTTAGGTTTCCTCCTTCTTTCTCTAAAATGCTCTTATCTCACTCTAAAATCATCAGGTAATCGCCCCAAAGTAAGCCCCAAAGGCTATTTATCAAAATGGGGCCGGATTATAAAAATAAAAAAATGGACCCTCCGAACTCAGGTATGCGGTCGCAGAATGGACCGCATAACATGTATGCGGTCCACAAAATAAACCGCGAAACTGATGCCTAAAAACTGGGCTGCTCTGGACTGGTCTGCGATAGGTCTGCGGTCCGCAGACCACTTATGCGGCTGCAGAATCCCCCAACGGATTTTCCTCATGCTAAATCTGTGATAGAAATGCGGACCGCGAAATAGTTATGTGATCGCACAATGGACCGCAAAACAACCCTCAAAATTCAACAACTTTCTACTCAACTCCGCGATGATTATGCGGCCCGTGAAACGGTTCTGCGGTCGCGAAACAGACCGCAGAATTGCCTTCTTCTGCCAAAAAATTTCATCCACTCCCTATTGCATTCTTCAACCCAAAAAATTTGTACTTCTACAATCCTCAAACACGTAAGCCTACCTCGGCACCACGAACCCTTAAATTCCTCGGTAAAATTTTACGGGGTCTTACATTAAGTGTGTTGGTACCAATTGAAGCATGGTTGACTCTTCGAGCATGACTTAATTAGGTCTTTTTATTCATCACTGCTACTATTATTACCTAAACACAAAAACGGACTCATTCCCTTAAGAAGGTTGTCACGCCATCCATCGTTGGGACGAGTCACCCGGTTCACACAACAACTACCTTTGGAAAGAACCGTGTCATTAAGATACCAAAGGATTATTATCGGCTCTACCCTTGCATCCGTGAGATATTCTGTAATAGTGTTGGGATACGGGTAGGACGAGTCATCTTGCCGAGCAATCACTGAGATGTTGGCCGACATCACGACCCCTACATTGATAGGGTACCCGGCCATAATAAAAGCAACCAGAACTGCACGAGGAATCAGAAGGTAAGTCTCATTCTAGCTCAGGTCCAGTCTGCTGCAGATAAAGGTTTGCCACCTTTTCGCCTCGAAACTCAGAGTGCTTCAGTGGATAGGAACCCCAGCGGCAATCCATGGAGGTGGTGGCCATAGTGCTGCTAGAATCTCCGCTAACCAATGTCAGGTTGTGTCTCCCAATGCATACTTTTCTAAATATTCTTTTGGCTCAACATCTTCGAAGCCAAGTACGTGTTGAGTGTATGTTGATCAAATCTTACTTTTAAGTTACGTACTTCAATCACTTTTGTCTCCTTTTTGATGTGAGCCACATTTGCATAGAATTCCCGGACCAGGTACCCGTTGCGTTCCCAGAACTGTCTCAACACTGCTGGGTTGTACCTTTCCAAATCTTTCAATAGAAACTGTCACTCGAGAATTAACGACCTCATTGGACACCATGTACGAAAGCTGGTGAAGGTAGCCAAGCTGACAAATCGGTCCTCCCAAACCTCTTTATTCTTCGACCTTTCAAGGTCGACAGCTGCAGCATCTCCCTCTCTACCATCATTGGGGATATCCTGAACTGATGTATCTTATGCCTCAGGGACAGGTGTAGCCGATGGCTCAGAAGCCTGACTAGCACTCTCCGAGTCCTCAAAAGTGTTATAAGATGAGGACGGCTCGTCCTTGAGTTGGTATCTCCCTTACGGCCTTGACTGTACGGTCAGCTGCTCCTAAACAGAGGCTGAGTTGCCATCTGATTCTTCCCTAAATAGGACATATGAGCTCGTCTCGAAGAGATCTGCACCTCTCCCTCTACCGACTGTAGCTTTCTTTATAAGTGTCTTTTGTTGGACAAGAGGTAAATCATGCCTCGACCCCGAGAAGGTTCACCCATCTCTTTAGATGTGTCGCCTCGTCCCTTAGATCGAACCATTTTATGTATCAAGTAAAGGTGATTATTAGTTGCAATTCAATATTCAAACATACCAGGAGACATGCAAGTAAGATATAAACCAGAAGACACGGTGAGGGTACACATTCAAAGCATGCTTACAGGAAACCAGATCTGTGGTCCGTACAATTTTCTTGCGGTCGTAGATTTGGACATGCAGACCGCACAATTTTGTCTTGCGGCCGCAAAAGTGAAGTGCGGTCCGCACAATTTCACTTGCGGCAGCACCTCTGATCCCAAAAAGTGCCAACTCTCTGATGACAGAGAATTGGCTGATGTGAGGCCGCAACCTGTTTTTTGCGGTCCGTACAATTAGACATGTGGCCACACATTTGAGTCAAAAAGTGTAGACTCTCCCATGACAGTAAAAACGTTGTTTTGCGGCCGCGATGGGAAATCTGCAGTCCGCACGTTTTATCTTGCGGCTGCAGATCCCTTATTTCACTATGTTGCCCTAAAATCACAATCTGTGGACCGCACAATTTCAGGTGCGCCTGTAGAATTCAAAAAACTATGAATAGTCCAGTTTTTTTCTATCTAGGTTTTGTAATTTTGTGCAAATTTTGACATGGTAACAACATAGAGGCATGAAAATATGTTGACCCAGTCCCCATAGAGCATGTATTAGTTAACCCACTACAGATTTACCCACACATGAATGTACAATTGAATTTTATTAACAAATGGCCTAAAAATGACTAAAAATCTACAAATTAAAAGAAAAAGATTAACAAGAAATTGAAGCATACCAGATGAGTGAGTGTGATGAGTGACTGAACAAAGATGTTGTGTGTGTGGACAGATAGATTGTCACGACAACAATTCACCCTCCGTAGGATGACGTGATGGCACCTAGTCTCTAAGACTAGGTAAGACTAACAATTTGCGTAATATCATAATATAAAACTGAAGTCCAATTCTCAACACATGAAATAAATATAAAACTACAAATCAATAATTACAACTCCCAAAACCTGGTAGAAATAAGTCACAAGCTTCTAAGAAAAAATACTAAGTGTCTCTATACATGAGACTCTAAATAGAATAAGGAAAACAACATAGTAAAGATAGAGGGGGACTCCGAGGTCTGCGGACACTGGCAAATATACCTTGAAGTCTCCGCGTGCGGTCCAACTCACTGGTATCTGGTATGGTGGGAAGAACTTGGATCTGCACAAAAAGATGTGCAAAAGTATAGTATGAGTATACCACAACGGTACCCAGTAAGTGCCAAGCCTAACCTCGGTAGAGTAGTGACGAGGTCAGGTCAGGGCCCTACCGGTTTAAAAGAAAAGTAAGGCAGAAGATATAATAATATTTTGAAATGACTGAGAATTTAAACAATAAGAAGTTTCAGAAAATATCAGCAGTAAATAGAGGTAAACAACAGGGGCACTCCCGAGATACCGCCTCATAGTCCCAAATGTAAATATGCACGACAGGAGGGATCTCCCGAGGTACCGCCTCGTAGTCCCAAAGTAAATATGCAAGACAAAGGGATCTCCCAAGTAAATGCTTCGTAGTCCCAAAGTAAATATGTAGTACAGGGAGATCTCCCGAGTAAACGCCTCGTAGTCCCAAAGTAAATATGTAGTACAGGGGGGTCTCCCGAGGAACCGCCTCGTAGTCCCAAAGTAAATATGCAGTATAAGGGGATCTCCCGAGTAAACGCCTCGTAGTCCCAAAGTAAATATGCAGTACAGGGGGATCTCCCGAGTAAACATCTTGTAGTCCCAAAGTAAATATGCAGTACATGAGGATCTCTCAAGTAAATGCTTTGTAGTCCCAAAGTAAATATGCAGTACAGGAAGATCTCCCGAGGAACCACCTAGTATGCCCAAAGTAAATATGCAGTACAAGGGGATCTCCCGAGGAACCGCCTCGTAGTCCCAAAGTAAATATCCAACAGATAATTGAAGGAAACATGAATTTACAGCAAGATATCTTACAGTTAAAGATTTAATTCAAATCAAGGGAAATAGGTAATTCAACTAAGCATGTTGCACAAATCGCAAGTAAGAGTTAAGGCACGTAGACATGCGATACTAGGCTAAACATGATTACTATATATGCTAAGGCAACTTAGTTAAGGAATTTAAAAGAAGACAACTCAGCAAGAACATGAAAATTTCCACAATTATCCCGTGTACGCACTCATCACCTCGCGTACACGGCGCTCATGTATCACATATAGTTAAAACAGTACCAAATCCTAAGGGGATTTCCTCCACACAAGGTTAGACAAGTCACTTACCTCAAATCTCGCTCAATCAATTGATAAGGATGCCTTTCCCTCGATTTTTAGGCTCCAAATGGCCCAAATTTAGCCAAAATCAATTACATATCATGGATACAACTACAAGAAACTAATTTAAATATTGAAACTACGACGTAAGCAAAGAATCAAAAAATTGCCCCAAAAAGCCGACACGGGCTCGCGTCACGAAATCGGGTAAAAGTCACAAATTACGAACACGCATTTGACCACAAGTCAACCATACCATTTTTACCAAAATTCGACACCAAATCGCCACTCAAATCCTCAATTTATACTCTCCAAATCCCTAGCCTCAAACTCCCAAATTCCACCTTAAACAAACACAATCTAGGTGGAAAAATCAATAGGGAAACAAGATTATTGATAAAAAATAAGCACAAGGGACTTACCTCAAGAAATCACCCGAACAATGCTCTCAAAAATTGCCCTAGACCGAGGTTGCAAAGTCCAAAATGAGAGAAATCACGAAATCTTTCGATTTTAAGCGCTGCCCAGGCTTTTCGCACCTACGGCCAGTTCCACGGCACACGCGGAACCGCTTTTGCGGTAAATTCCTCCGCTTCTACGAAAATCACTTAAGTCCCTCAAGGCTCGCACTTGCGCTCCCGGTTCCGCACCTGCGGATGCGCTTCTACAGTCCCAATCCCACTTCTGCGGGTGCGCATCTGCGCAAACACGTCCGCTTATGTGGTCTTCACACCATACCTGTGACCACTGGCCATCCTCATAGCCTCCACATCTGCGACTCCCAGCTCGCTTATGCGAGACCGCACCTACGTCCAAATCCACTGCAGGTGTGAGGACACCATAACCAACCCAACACCAGAAATCTTCTAAGTCAAAAAATAATCTGTTAACCATCCAAAATCCACCCGAGGCCCTCGGGACCTCAACCAAACATACCAACAAGTCCTAAAACATCATACGAACTTAGTCGAGTCTTTAAATCACATCAAACAATGCAAAAAACAAGAATTGCACATCGATTCAAGCCTAATGAACTTTAAAATTCAAACTTCAGCATCCGACGCCGAAACCTATCGAACCAAGTCCGATTGACCTCAAATTTTTAACACAAGTCATAATTGACATTACAGACCTACTTCAGCTTCCAGAATCAGAATCCGATCCTGATATCAAAACGTCCATTACTAGTCAAACTTCCCAAAAATCATCCAATTTTCCAACTTTCGCCAATTGGCGCTAAAATGACCTACGGACCTCCGATCCAACATCCGAACACGCTTCTAAGACCAAAATCACCCTACGAAGCTATAGGAACCATCAAAACTCCATTTCGGAGTTATCTTCACACAGTTCAAACTATAGTCAATTCCTATGACTTATGGTTCCATTTTAGGGACTATGTGTCCTATTACACTCTGAAACCGA
The DNA here is from genome assembly GCF_000390325.3 of Nicotiana tomentosiformis. Classification (NCBI taxonomy): domain Eukaryota; kingdom Viridiplantae; phylum Streptophyta; class Magnoliopsida; order Solanales; family Solanaceae; genus Nicotiana; species Nicotiana tomentosiformis. Next base: position 97,979,925 of record NC_090819.1, on the reverse strand, counting down.
AAACAAATCCTCCCGGTAAGTCATAAAATCCAAAAATGAAATAGAGGGAGCAATAATTAGGGGTTCGGGGCTAATACTCTCAAAACGACAGGCTGGGCCATTACATCCTCCCTCTTAAAAGAAACGTTCGTCCTCGAACGAGTATAGAGACATACCTGAAGTGAAAAGATGAGGATAACGACTGCACATATCATGCTCTGTCTCCCAATTCTCCTCCTCGACCGAATGACCCCTCTACTGAACCTTCACAAAAGCGATTTGATTTACCTCAACTTTCGAACCTGCCTGTCCAAAATGGCCACTGACTCCTCAACATAAGATAGATCCTTATCCAACTGGACTGAGCTGAAGTCTAACACATGAGACAGATCATGATACTTTCGGAGCATGAAAACATGAATTACTGGATGAACTGCAGAAAGACTAGGTGGCAGTGCAAGTCTGTAAGCCACCTCTCCAACCCTCTCAAGAATCTCAAAAGGCCCGATATACCTAGGGCTCATCTTGCCCTTCTTTCCGAACCTCATAACGCCCTTCATGGGCGAAACCCAGAGCAAGACCCGCTCCCCAACCATGAATGCAATGTCGCGAACCCTATTGATCCGCATAACTCTTCTGCCTGGACTGGGTTGTACGAAGTCGATCCTGAATAAATTTAACTTTTTCCAAGGCATTCTGAACCAAGTCTGTACCCAATAGCCTAGCCTCACCCGGTTCGAACTAACCCACTAGAGACCGACACCGTCTACCATATAAAGCCTCATATGGCACATCTGAATGCTCGACTGATAACTGTTATTGTAGGCAAACTCCGCAGGTGGCAGGAACTGATCCCAAGCACCCCCAAAATCAATCACACACGCACGAAGCATATCCTCAAATATCTGAATAATGCGCTGGGAGTGTCCGTCAGTCTGAGGGTGAAATATTGTGCTCAACTCCACACGAGTACCCAACTCACGCTGTACGGCTCTCCGGAACCGTGATGTAAACTGCGTACCATAGGCAGAGATGATAGATACTGGTATGCCATAAAGCCTGACAAACTCGCGGATGTAAACTTAAGCCAGTTGCTTTGAAGAATAAGTAGTAACCACGGGAATGAAATGAGCTGACTTAGTCAATCTGTCCACAATCATCTAAACTGCATCGAACTTCTGCTGAGTCCGTGGGAGCCCAACAACAAAATCCATAGTGATCCGCTGCCATTTCTACTTTGGAATCTCTAACTTCTGAAGTAATCTGCCCGGTCGCTGATGCTCATACTTCACCTGCTGACAATTTAGGCAACGAGCGACATATTCCACTATGTCCTTCTTCATCCGCCTCCACCAATATTGCTACCTCAAATCCTAATACATCTTCATGGCACCTGGATGAATGGAGTACTGCAAACTATGAGCCTCCTGGAGGATCAACTCACGCAAACCATTTACATTAGGCACACATAGATTGCCCTGCATCTGTAATACACTGTCATCTCCAATAGTGACCTCCTTGGCATCATCGTGCTGAACCGTGTCCTTAAGGACAAGCAAATGGGGGTCATCATACTGACGCTCTCTAATACGATCATAAAGAGAATACTGAGAAACCACACAAGCCAAAACTCTACTCAGCTCGAGACATCCAATTTGACAAACTGGTTGGCCAAGGCCTAAACATCCAAGGCTAAAAGCCTCTCTGCTACTGGTAGATATGCTAAACTGCTCAAACTCTTCGCCTTGCGACTCAAGGCATCAGCCACCATATTGGCCTTCCCGAGATGATAGAGAATGGTGATGTCATAATCCTTAAGCAACTCAAAACATCTCCGATGCCGCAAGTTAAGATCCTTCTATTTAAATAAATGCTGTAGAATCCGGTGATCGGTGAAAACCTCACAAGGGACACCATACAAATAGTGCTGCTAGATCTTCAAGGCATGAACAATAGCTGCCAACTCAAGATTGTGGACATGATAATTCTTCTCATGAACCTTCAACTGTCTAGATGCGTAGGCAATCACCCTACTATCCTACATCAACACCGCATCGAGACCAATGCGTGATGCATCACAATACACCGTGTAGGACCCCGATCCGGTAGGCAACACTAACACTGGGGTTGTAGTCAAAGAAGTATTGAGCTTTTGAAAGCTCTTCTCACACTCCTCGGTCCATCTGAACGGAGCACCCTTTTGGGTCAATCTGGTCATAGGTGATGCAATAGACGAGAAACCCTCTACAAATCGACGGTAATACCCCGCCAAGCCAAGAAAACTCCGGATCTCCGTAGTTGAGGATGGTCTAGGCCAACTCTGCACTGCTTCAATCTTCTTTGGGTCTACCTTGATCCCCTCACTCGATACTACATAACCCAAAAATGCCACTAAATCTAGCCAGAATTCACACTTCGAAAATTTTGCATATAACTTCTTCTCTCTCAAGGTCTGAAGCACAGTCCTCAGGTGTTGCTCATGATCCTCCTAACTCTGAGAGTACACCAGAATGTCGTCAATAAACACAATGATGAAAGAGTCAAGAAAGGGATGGAATACACTGTTCATTAAGTGCATGAATGTTGTTGGGGCATTGGTCAGCCCAGAAGACATCACAAGGAACTCGGAATGACCATACCGAGTCTTGAAAGCAGTCTTCGGGATATCTGGCTCCCGAATTTTCTACTGATGATAGCTTGAACACAAGTCGATCTTAGAGAACACTCTAGCACCCTGAAGTGATCAAATAAGTCATCAATACGTGGCAATGGATACATGTTCTTCATTGTAACCTTGTTCAACTGACGATAATCGATACACATTCATATATAACCATCCTTCTTCTTCACAAACAAGATAGGAGCACCCCAAGACGACACACTAGGCCAAATGAAGCCCTTATCGAGCAACTCTTGCAACTGTTCCTTTAATTCTTTTAACTCTACTGGGGCCATATGATAAGGTGGAATAGAAATGGGTTGAGTGCCCTGTAATAAATCAATGCCAAAGTCAATATCCATGTCGGGTGGCATGCCTAGAAGATCTGCTGGAAATAAGTCTGCAAAATCCCTCCTACCAGAACTGACTCGATGGCAGGAGTATCAACACTAACATCACTCACATAGGCCAGATACGCATTACACCCCTTCTCAACCATTCGCTGAGCTTTAAGAAATAAGACAACCCTGCTAGGAACATGATCCAAGGTACCTCTCCACTCTAGCCGTGGTAGACCTGGCATAGCCAACGTCACCATCTTGGAATGACAATCAAGGATAGCATGATAGGGCAACAACCAGTCGATGTCCAAAATAACATCAAAATCCACCATATTGAGCAATAATAAATCAGATCTGGTCTCAAAACCACTAAGGACAATCAAACATGACCGATACATGATCACGCCCAACTCTAGTCCTAAAAAGGATAAGCGGTCGCTGCAAATATAATCCTGTCTAAAAGTCCGGAGTCGAATCCCACAGAGAACTAAGGTTTAGCTATAGCTTTTTAATATCACTAAGAAGACAAGTTTGAATAATTTTCTAAATTATAAAGATTGAGATTTATATTTCTAACGAATTAACTAGCAAATACTAGAAAGCGGTAAAATTATCAACTAACGAGACAAAGGGTTGGAGAATAATTAGGAGGTCTAGGGTTATGATTTCCCTAATTGTCGGAATCCTTCCAGCTATGTTCCCAACAATTTTGCCGATGTATTCTCTACTGATCGTGAGCACTTTAGGTGCCGCAATTCTCTTTCGAGCAACTACAATAATTTACTAGGCATATTCTCTCGAACTACGCTAGTTGGCTTCATCGAACCGCTCACTATGACCACGTCAAGGCTTTGTTATTTCTAAACCTACCTTTAAACCCACTGCATTGATTTCTCACATACGTTAGGAGTGACGTTGTTCAACAACCACCTAAATATGTATCCTTTCTCAAGCAACACATAATAAATAGGCACAGTCAATCGATGGCCATTCAATCAGCTAAAATAAACACGTAGTTAAAAAAAATAGATAAATTCAAAGGCTAAATTATATTAAAACATAACAAGAATTCACCCTACAAAAGGTTTCATCAAAACCCTAGATAACAAATTAGCTATTCATAATAGTATACATAACTACAATACTAGAATTCATAACCAATAATAGAAAAAGGAAGAAGGAAGTGAGAAACTTATAGAAAAATTCTCCGCCTTGCTCCTAGTGTGTTCTTTCCTCCTTAGGTCGAATCCCCAGTCTCCTTAGCCTCTTTAGGTCTAAATTGTGTCAAAAGTATGTCAAAGGTATGTCAAAGGTCCTAAAAATACCATTTTTCCATGTATATATACCAAGTAGAGTCGGGCCCAAACAATTACACCTTCTCCTATGCGAAAAAGGACACTTTTCCAGGTCAGGACGTCCGCGGCCGCAAATTTTACCCAGTGTTCTGCCTCACATCCGCGGCCAGATCCGCGACCGTGGATTTGACCGCGTTTTTCATCCTGTTCTGTTTGGAATTTGGAAAAACGTAAAACATAAAAGATGTGTCCCTTTGAATTAGATTTCCAACCATATATTGTGGAGCTCAAGTGGAATTCTGAGAGAAAAGTTATGTGGATTTTACTAGACAGTACGCAATATGCCTACTCGATTCTTTGTTCGTTCTTAACTATCAAATTTGATCCCCGAACACGATCCCGGCTTAATTCCTTGGGTTTTTACTTAGACTTCAAAGGTTTACTTAGACTTCAAAGGTCCAAATCACTGGAATTCATTCACTAACATCTACATAGTTCGGAATCACTCCTACAAGGCATAAAACACACAATTAGTGCAAAACACTAGCGATTAAAGCTAAAACTCAATTAAAATGCAGTAAATTAGAGTGTAATAAGCGACTAAATAGGTAATTATAGCCTATCATCAACACCCCACACTTAAACCATTGTTCGTCCTCGAGTAATCAAACTACACTTTATATAGACACGACCTTTTTAAACAATTCTCCTAACTCATCACACCAAGAATACTTAAAATAGACAAAGCACAAAAGCGTAACATCTTTACCTCAAGATTTGACTTACAAGTACCATGCATTATTCATAACTCACCCACTTACTCTAACATAGAGGTCATTGACATTACCTTTCCTTCATGAATCAAGTGCCCTCACACAACAAAAGAGAGTAGTTCCACACAATAAAATTTAAGAACAATTAGGAACTCAAGATAGAAAGAATTCGCTCACTCTCAGAAATAACATTCATATGCCACAAAAGATGCACCATAGGCTTGCCCGTAGTGTACTACTCTACTAATCGAGCTCATTCAGTCTAGGATCAAGTAGGACATTAATTGGTTGTAATGTAGGCTGCGGGACGAGTAGGATACATTTAGATATAAGAGTGACTACACCTCCCTAAGCACTTTAATACATATACTTTAACATTCAAACCCCATACTTATGTCAAACCAAACTCCACCTTCACATCAATGTATATTACTCTATACTTCTTTAAGCACAATTACATCAAGAGTCATCACTTATCAAGGAATTGTTTTTTTTTCACAGCAATACAACTATTTTTTTTTCTTTTCTTTCTTTTTCAATTCAGGTGGCTCTTACTTTTTCAAAACAATGCACCTTTCTCCTTATTTCATTAGTTCCACTCAAAAGCCAAACCATCCATCCCACACTTTAACTTTTACAAAGTTCATAATAATTCAAGTGCTCATGAGAGGTTAGAAGGTTCAAATAGATGGTTAATTCAAACAAATAGGTAAGGCTTGTGATATGGTTGCCAAAGAAACAGGATTGCAGGCTCAAATGGATTAACTACGATACATAACAATTAGGCGGGTAAAATATATATATGGCTCAACCAAGAAACGCCTATATCACTTCCAAGACTGAACAAAACTACTATTTCGCTTTGCAAACACATGAGGCAAGTTCTAGACATCAAATGCAATGTACAAAATGACACACAAACCTCACACACACATGGCATATAACTCACTCAGGATTGATTTCATCGAGACACTCTAGTCAAAGCAGCTAAGAAAAGTTAAGCCTATACAATATGAGGTACTTATACAAGAGTCAAGAACTGAGCCTAAGCGTCACAACCAAAGTTCTCGCTATTCTCAAGGCATAACAAAGTCAAGAGATATTGCTTCAATTCAAAACACAACACAATGGCTCCTATTCCTAAAAAAATAAAACTAGCTACACCCAGTTCAAATAAAACCCTTGGAAAAGAACCGCGGCACAAAAAAACACCAAGGGGCAATTGCTACACTAACCTAACATAAGATTTTTTTTTGTTTTGTCTTTTTCCTTTCGACTTAAATCCCTCAAGAAAATTGTCTAATAGATCCATTGTTGGGAAAAGTCCAATCATTTCTATTTTTGTAAAAAACAATTATTCAATTAAACTAACACAACTAAAATAGCATGGAAAGTCACCTAAACAATCTCCTCACCCCACACTCAAAATTGTGTATTGTCCCCAATGCACACCCATAAATACGAGAGGGTAAAAGAAACTCCCTGGTAGGTCAAAGGCCGAAGCACTAGCAGCTCATGGGGTACTCAAACTTCTCCCAGGCCTGGTCCTTCGTGTGGGTACCTCACACTTAGTTCCAACCATCTGGTTTGCTGTTGCATTCTTCCAATGGCTTTGCATTTCATGCTCCTAAAAAATCAAAAATCAACACTACAAAAATAATACTATAATAATAAAAAAAATAAAATAAATAAAGCTGGGTTGCCTCCCAACAAGCGCTTGATTTAACGTCGTGGCACGACGAAAATTACTTTTTGTCTCCACCTCGAGCTTATGAATTGAACCCCCAATTTGGCTTCAAGTTTTCGATTATGCTCCAAGGGTGGTGGAACAAATCTAATTGGCCCAAGCAACCATTGTACTATTCTACACTTCTTGGTTTTTAGATGAGGTATGTAGTCCTGTCTTTTTGGCAAGAAAAATTCCAGAATGTAGGCACCTTGTTCCTTATTCCTTGACTCCTCAATCGGCTTGGATGACTCTATTTCCATATCGTCATCTAAGCACAATGTGGAAAAATATTTGGAGTGAGGCCAAATGCGAACAAACACATGAGCTTCAGGACTTTCAACTTCCTCAACATCAATGATACTAGAGTCAACAAAATTTATATCCTCAAAGTCCTTGGCTGACTCTAGTCTCACTTCTTCAACATCGACATCCTCAAATTGTAGTTGGCTAGGTGGTTGATGTTCTACTCTGACCTCCTCAATTAGCACCTCAAATTCACGCTCCTCTTGGCTACTATCCACAAAATTGCCTTGCTGAGCATTAAAAGCTTCAACTAGTTGACTCACTTGTGCCTCCAGGTTGCGAATAGTAGCATCTTGCCTTTGTATGTGCAGTTGTTTCTCATTATTTTGTTCCACAAGGCACCTTAGCATCTCCTTGATCTCTTTCAGGTCATCATCCCTAGGTTCTTTGTTCTTATTAACTTCACAAGAAAAAGAAGAACCGTCAAAGGGGTTGGGGGAAGATAAGAAATATAAGCACAGCTATGAAAGTGACCATCTTGACCACCACACATATCACATACATTCCACACATAAGATTGAGTTGGTGCACATAACTCGCTCTCGGAAATATTTTAAAAAAAATTTCATTGGTGGTTTTCTCCACAATATGCATAAGGAGGATTAAAAGTAGAATTACCAACATCAAAACTCTCATAATTCCAAGATGCCATATTGTTTTTTAAAAAAATTAACAAGTAAAACAAAAAAAAAAAATTCAAATACAGAAAATAAAAATAAAAGTTCAAACTTGAAACCTAGCAATATGTACACCTATAGCTACACCGTTAGTTCCCTGGCAATGACGCCAAAATTTGATCACGCCCAACTCTAGTCCTAAAAAGGATAAGCGGTCGCTGCAAATATAATCCGGTCTAAAAATTCGGAGTCGAATCCCACAGAGAACTAAGGTTTAGCTATAGCTTTTTAATATCACTAAGAAGACAAGTTTGAACAATTTTCTAAATTATAAAGATTGAGATTTATATTTCTAACGAATTAACTAGCAAATACTAGAAAGCGGTAAAATTATCAACTAACGAGACAAAGGGTTGGAGACTAAATTAGGAGGTCTAGAGTTATGATTTCCCTAATTGTCGGAATCCTTCCAGCTATGTTCCCAACAATTTCGCCGATGTATTCTCTACTGATCGTGAGCACTTTAGGTGCCGCAATTCTCTCTCGAGCAACTATAACAATTTACTAGACATATTCTCTCGAACTACGCTAGTTGGCTTCATCAAAGCGGATTTTACCCAGTGTTCTCTCTCACATCCGCGGCCAGATCCGCGGTCGCGGATTCGACCGCGTTATTCACCCTGAGATGTGTGGAGAGTTATGTGCATTTTACTAGACAGTACGCAATATGCCTACTTGATTGTTCGTTCGTTCTTAACTATCAAATTTGATCCCCGAACACGATCCCGGCTTAATTCCTTGGGTTTTTACTTAGACTTCAAAGCTCCAAATCACTTTAATTCATTCCCTAACATCTACATAGCTCGGAATCACTCCTACAAGGCATAAAATACACAATTAGTGCAAAACACTAGCGATTAAAGCTCAAACTCAATTAAAGTGCAGTAAATTAGAGTGTAATAAGCGACTAAAATATGTAATTATAGCCTATCATCAATACACATGGTCAACAATACTAGAATCGCCCACATGTATAGATATATAAACAGGTGAACTCATAGAATCGAGGGATACACCCAAATACAAAGCAATATAAGATGACACATAGGAATACGTGGAGCCTGGATCAAATAAGACTGATGCATCTCTATGATAGACCAGAACAGTACCTATGATAACAGAATCTGATGCAACTGCCTCTGTCCTAGCAGGAAGGGCATAATATCTAGCCTGGCCTCCCCCTCTAGGGCGACCTCTACTTGTCCGACCTCCACCTCAAGTTGGCTGTGCAAGTGGGGTGGTAGTTGGTGCGGTAATCATAGCCTGATGACCTGGTGGAGCACGCAGTGCTTGAGAAATATGTGGAGGTGCACCCTTTCTAAATCTGGGGCAATTCCTCACCAAATGACGAGTGTCGCCGCACTCAAAACAAGCTTTGGGAGGACCGTGCTACTGCGACTGGCTCGGGCCTGATCGACTGGACTGCCCACTGAAAGCACCCTGTACAGGAGGCACACTAGACACTAGTGGTGCATAATAAACATCCTGGGGTCTAGGAGTGGTCGGAGCACTGCTGGCCACTGGAAGTGCTGAATGAACAGGGCGACCCATATAACCTCTGCCCTGACGAGCTACCGCGGGGGCACGAGTACCACTGTAAGTTCCAGACTCTCGAGACCTCTTGGCCTCTCTTTCCTCTCTATCCCAAGTCAGCATACCCTCTAACCTCCTAGCAATCCCTACTACCTACTGGTATACAATATCCATCTCCAACTCTCGGTCCATGCTCAACCTGATACTGAGGTTGAGCCCTTCAATAAACTGACGAACCCTCTCTCGAAGAGTAGCAACCAAGGCTGGTGCATGCCTGGCCAAATCACTGAATCAAACCGCATACTCTGACACGGTCATAGCACCCTGGTGCAACTGCTCAAACTCTGCACGCCAAGCATCTCTGAGACTTTGGGAAACATACTCCCTCAAGAACATATCTGAGAACTGAGTCCAAGTGAGTGAAGCTGCCTCAGCCAGACTATCCAACTCATATATGCGCCACCACTGATAGGCCGCTCCTCTAAGCTGGAACGTAGTGAAAGAAACCCCACTAGTCTTCGCAACACCCATAGTACGGAGGAAACGATGGCACTCCTCAAGAAAACCCTGGGCATCCTCTAACGCCAAACCACTAAAAGTAGGAGGGTGGTACTTCTTGTACCTCTCGAGCTTAAGCTGCTCCATCTTAGAAGTTGCTGCCCTAACCTCAGGCTGAACTGGAGCTACCGGTTGCATCAGTATGATCTCTGGATCCTAGTCTACCTGAACCCGCTGCTCTGGGGTACCGGTGATGGGAGTCTGTGCTCCTCCCCCTGCCTGAGATATGGCAGGAGCAAGTGGTATCAATCCTGCCTGAGCCAAGGTGCTGAACATGCTCAGAAACTGGGCTAGAGTCTCCTGGAGGGCTGGTGCAGTAACAGGCGTCTCAGGTGCCTGCCCTCCAATTGTAGCTACTGGTGACTCCTCTGTAGCAACTCCTGCGGGTGCTCTGGATGCACCACGTGGATGTCCTCAGCCTCTACCTCGGCCCCGGCCTCTCGCGGCTCTAGTAGAGGGTGCGGGTGTCTGGTCATCTGATGTAGTTGTACGTGTCTTCACCATTTGTGAGAGAATAGAAAGACAGAAGTTTAGAGTCCGAAGTCAACATCTCGCACGATAAGAAATCAAAGAAAGCAAAACTTTTTCTAACAGTTCCATAGCCTCCCGAAGATAAGTAGAGACGTCTCCGTACCGATCCGCGAGACTTTACTAAACCTACTTGTGACTCATAACACCTATGAACCTAGAGCTCTGATACCAACTTGTCACGATCCCAATTCACCCTCCGTAGGATGTCGTGATGGCACCTAGTCTCTAAGACTAGGTAAGCCTAATAATTTGCGGAATATCATAATATAAAACTGAAGTCCAATTCTCAACACATGAAATAAATATAAAACTGCACATCAATAATTACAACTCCCAAAACCAGGTGGAAATAAGTTACAAGATTCTAAGAGCAAATACTAAGTGTCTCTATACATCAGAATCTAAAGAGAATAAGAAAAGCAACATAGTAAGGATAGAGGGGGACTCCGAGGTCTACAGACGCTGGCAGATGTACCTTGAAGTCTCCACGTGCGGTTCAACTCACGGGTATCTGGTCTGGTGGGAAGAACCTGGATCTGCACAAAATGATGTGCAGAAGTGTAGTATGAGTACACCACAACGGTACTAAGTAAGTATCAAGCCTAACCTCGGTAGAGTAGTGACGAGGTCAGGTCAGGTCCCTACTGGTTTAAAAGAAAAGTAAGGCAGAATATGTAATAATATTCTGAAATGACTAAGAAGTTAAACGATAAGAAGTTTAAGAAAATATCAGCACAATAAATAGAGGTAAACAACATGGGCACTCCCGAGGTACCGCCTCGTAGTTCCAAATGTAAATATGCATGACAGGGGGATCTCCCGAGGTATCGCCTCGTAGCCCCAAAGTAAATATACAAGACAAGGGGATCTCCCGAGTAAACGCCTCGTAGTCCCAAAGTAAATATGCTGTACAGAGGGATCTCCCGAGTAAACGTCTCGTAGTCCCAAAGTAAATATGCAGTACAGGGGGATCTCCCGAGTAAACACATCATAGTCCCAAAGTAAATATACTTTACAGGGGGATATCCCAAGTAAACGCCTCGTAGTTCTAAAGTAAATATGCAGTACATGGGGATCTCCCGAGGAACCACCTCGTAGTCCGAAAGTAAATATGCAGTACAGGAGAATCTCCCGAGTAAACGCCTCGTAGTCCTAAAGTAAATATATAGTACATGGGGATCTCCCTAGAAAATGCCTCATAGTCCCAAAGCAAATATGCAGTACAGGGGGATCTCCCGATGAAATGCCTCGTAGTCCCAAAGTAAATATGCAGCAGATAATTGAAGGAAACACGAATTTACAACAAGAAATCTTAGAGTTAAAGATTTAATTCAAATCAAGGAAAATAGGTAATTCAACTAAGCATGTTGCACAAATTACAAGTAAGAGTTAAGGCACGTAGACATGCGATACTAGGCTAAACATGATCATTATATATGATATGGCAACTCATTTAAGGAATTTAAAAGAAGACAACTCAGCAAGAACAGAAAATTTCCACAATTAGCCCGTGTACGCACTCGTCACCTCGCGTACACGGCGCTCATGTATCACATATGGTTACAACAGTAGCAAATCCAAAGGGAATTTTCTCCACACAAGGTTAGACAAGTCACTTACCTCAAATCTCGCTCAATCACTCGATAAGGATGCCTTTCCCTCAATGTTTTGACTCTGAATGGCCCAAATCTAGCCAAAATCAATTACATATCATGAATACAACTACAAGAAACTAATTTAAATATTGAAACTATGACGTAAGCAAAGAATAAAAAAATCGCCCCAAAAAGCCGACACGGGCCCGCGTAACGAAATCGGGTAAAAGTCACAAATTACGAACACGCATTTCACCACAAGTCAACCGTACCATTTTTACCAAAATCCGACATCAAATCGCCACTCAAATCCTCAATTTATACTCTCCAAATCCCTAGCCTTAAACTTCCAAATTCTACCTTAAACACACACAATCTAGGTGGGAAAATCAATGGGGAAACAAGATTATTGATAAAAAATAAGCACAAGGGACTTACCTCAAGAAATCACCCGAACAATGCTCTCAAAAATCTCCCTAGACCGAGGTTACAAAGTCCAAAATGAGAGAAATCACGAAACCCTTCGGTTTTAAGCACTACCCAGGCTTTTCGCACCTGCGGCCATTTCCACCGCACCTACGGAACGACTTTTGCAGTAAATTCCTCTGCTTCTGCAGAAATCACTTAAGTTCCTCAAGGCCCGCACCTGCGCTCCCGATTTTGTAGAAATCACTTAAGTTCCTCAAAGCTCCTCTGCTTCTGCATTCCCAATCCCGCTTCTGCGGGTGCGCATTTGCGCAAACACGTCCGCTTCTGCGGACATGCCTCCCTACACTCGCCCGCTCCTGCGATCAATCTTCCGCAGAAGCGACTCCACTTCTACGGCCTTCACACTATACCTGTGACCACTGGCCATCCTCCTAGCCTCCTCATATGTGACTCCCAGCTCGCTTATGTGAGACCGCACCTGTGGCCAAATCCACCGCAGGTGCGAGGATACCAGAACCAGCCCAGCTTCAGAAATCCTCCAAGTCCAAAAATGATCCGTTAACCATTCAAAATCCACCCTAGGCCCACGGGACCTCAACCAAACATACCAAAAAGTCCTAAAACATCATACGAACTTAGTTGAGCCTTTAAATCACATCAAACAATGCTAAAAACATGAATTGTACATCGATTCAAGCCTAATGAACTTCAAAGTTCAAACTTCTCCATCCGACGCCGAAACATATCGAACCAAGTCTGATTGACCTCAAATTTTGCACACAAGTCATAATTGAAATTACAAACCTACTCCAGTTTCCGAAATCGGAATCCGACCCCTATATCAGAAAGTTCACTACCGGTCAAACTTCCCCAAAATCATCCAATTTTTCAACTTTAGCCAATTTGCGCTAAAATGACCTACGGACCTCCAATCCAACATCCGAACACCCTCTTAAGATCAAAATCACCTTATGGAGCTATAGAAACCGTCTAAACTCCATTCCGTAGTCATCTTCATACAGTTTGAACTACGGTCAATTCCTATGACTTAAACTTTCATTTTAGGGACTATGTGTCCTATTACACTCCGAAACCGAAAATAAATCCTCCCGGTAAGTCATAAAAGTAAAAAATGAAATAGAGGGAGCAATAATTAAGGGTTCGCGGCTAATACTCTCAAAATGACTGGCCGGGCCGTTGCATAGATTCACCAAGAAATTTCAAGATAGCACTGTTTTTGTGCTTAGAGAGGGAAAGAAAAAACATACAATAGCCTCTATTCCTCTATTTATACTACTTGGTTTTTCTAAGGGAAGGAAGGATGAGTGCGGCCGCATAATTTCCTGTGCAGTCTGCACTCTGTTACCTGGTGACCTTAACTCAACACCTCATTGTAATGCCCCGTAAACTTTCGCCAAGAAATTTAAGGTTTCGTGGTGCCAAGGTAGGCTAATGTATTATATTTTAGGACTTATTGGGTTGAACAGTGCGTTGGGGAGTGGAACCATTCCGACCTCGCGAAGCCAGGTCTGTAGTGCGTTAGACCGTGCTATATCCCTCGCGAAGCCAGATCTGTAGCGCGCTAGACCGTGCTATATCCCTCGCGAAGCCTGGTATTTAGATCGCTATTGAGCTCGCGAAGCCTGGTATTTAGCTCGCTATAGAGCTTGCGAAGCATGGTATTTAGCTCGCTACAGAGCTCACGAAGCCTGGTCAGTAGCTCACTACATAGCGTGCCTAGCCTGGTCTGTAGCCCGGTCCGAAAATTTGGAGAGTTTTTATAACCCGACCCCCATTTCATTTAACTCGTTTAGGGTTCATATTTTGGGTATTTTCTGGTATTTTAGAGAGAGGGGAGAGCAATTCTAGAGAGAGGAAAGGAAGGACTAAGGATTTCACTACTCTACCTTGAATCAAACCTTGAAATCGCATCAAAGAGTTGCTAGATCTTCAAATAGGTAAGAATTTCTTTCCCCAATCCTTCAATTTCGAAATCCAACTAGAAATAGGTAATTAGTAAGATGATTCTTGGATGTGAGAGTATTAGTCTTGTACCAATAAGGTTTGTGGGAAGATTGTTGAGTTCAAATGGGTAAAGATTGAGTTGAAAATGGTAGAAATCTTCAAAGACTTTAATTGAGGATTTGAAAGGCAATTCGATGTCAGAATTCGATAATTTTTATATGGTTGAACTCGTATCGGAACGGGTGTTCGGATTTTGTGAGTTTTTTCGGGATTCAAGATGTGGGTCCCACTGTCAATTTTTAAAATAAATTTCGGATTTTAATCAGGAAAATTAGTAATTTCATATGGAATTAATTCCTATGATTCGTATTGAGTATATTGAATTGTTTGTGACTAGATTTGAAGCTTTCGGACACTAATTTGTGAGGCAAAGGTTTATTGGAATCTTGAATTTAGTTGCAAAGCGAGGTAAGTGTCGTGGTTAACCTTGACTTGAGGGAATAGAACCCTAAAATTCATTGTTAATAAACTTTCATGTGTAATGTTACGCGGCGCCTTCCTGAAGTTCCTTGGAAGTGCGACGTAAGGCTAAGCAACTGATGTCAGTGCGGTTGCTATGCGCCAACTGAGGTCCTCTCCATACTCTAGACTAGATTGTCAGTGCCGCATGGGAAAACCAATGTCGTGAGCATTTGAGCAGCGGAACTCAGGTGCAACGCCTCGGTCTAGCAGTGCAAAAATGCAAGGGTCGTGTCAAGGCTATTAACTCTCCATCTCAGCAAGTGAGTGGAATAGCCAAAGAAGTGCCAATGAAGCTTGGCCCATACAAGGGAATATTCGACCTACACATAGCTATCATCGATGACTTCAAATTGATAGTGGGATTGGAGTTCCTAAGGCAGACCAACACCATTCCGGTACCATATGCCAACATACTCCTAATAATGGGAGACAACGAGGCCAAACCCCACACCATACCGTGCATACCCATGAAGATGGCCGCTGAAAATATCACGGCCATGCAGTTAAAGGAGGGAACCAACAGACCTGAACCTACGATTCCGGCTGCCCTCAACATCATCAAACAAAAATCACATCATCAGCGTCCAACAACTCATGGCACCCCTCATTGTGTGAATACTTGTCAAGCATTCCAAAAGGACAAGTCAGATCACTCAGCATAAGCGGGACTCTTTGAGCTGCTACCTGTCCCACAGAGACCTTGGGAAAGCATTTCCCTGAATTTCATCACAGGATTACCCAAGGTCGGAAATCATGCAACCATCATGGTGGTAGTAGACCAATTTTCCAAGTATGCTACCTTCATCGCAGCCCCACAGAACATATTGGCAGAAGATACAGCTCGACTCTTCTTCTCTCATGTTGTCAAACATCGGGGTATGCCCAGCAACATCATTAGTGACTGCGACCCACGCTTCACTAGCAAATTTTGGACCCAACTCTTCAGTTGCCTCAGATCCAAATTGAGTTACAACTCAAGCCATCATCATCAGCAAACATATGATCAAACAGACCGGTTCAATGACATGCTGGAGGAATATCTCCGCCAATTTGCAACTGGGTCACAAACACATTGGGTGAAGCTTCTGGCTGCTGCTCAGCTGTGTTTCAATTCACAAAAGTGCGCCCATACAAACAAAAGCGCTTTTGAAATTGTTACCGGACAGCAACCGCTACTCCCACAGAATGTGAATGCACCAAACATGCCAACATCTTATCGAGCTGCCAGTTTCTCGACAGAATGGGGGCAAACTTTGAAGATAGTGCGGAGCTATCTTGTCAAAGCCCAAGACAGGGCAATGAGGTATGCTGAACAAAACCTTCGCTTTACCCAACATCAAGCAGGGAACAAAGTGATGGTAAAAACCCTGAGGAGGAACTTGTTTGCAAAGAGGGCCCAAGATCCTCGCCTATTGCACACCTACATCGGGCCTTTTTCCATTGAAAGGCGCATCGGGAAATCCACATACCAGCTGAACACACCAGCCTGGTGGAAAATCCATCCAGTCTTCCATGTCAGCTGCCTCAGGCCATTTCAGAAATACATGGAAGATCATTCAGAAAGCCACCTCACAACACCGAGGGGAACATACCTCCCAACTATCAAGAGCCTGACCAGGCTCTTGATGAAGCCTGACCCATCATTAGGAGCATATTGGCATATGGTACCGGGATGGTGTTGGTCTGCTTGAGGAATTCCAATCCCACTATCTGTTTGAAGTCATCGATGATAGCTATGTGTAGGTCGAATATTCCCTTGTATGGGCCAAGATTCATTTCCACTTCTTTAGCATCCCGGGCTCCGTTGTATGGCTTGGGTTCCGGAATTTTCAGCTTTTGTGGCATGGGGGCAATGTTCATGGCACCCCTGATTTGGTTTTCGCCCCCTTTGAGCAGGCTTTGAAGGGCAGCATTGACAACATTGAGCTGGCCTGTCAAGTTGTCTATGGTTTGATACATGACGGTCAGTCTGTCTGCCTCTAGTTCCCGATGGGCTAAATCCTCGGCACGCTCCTGTTGGAGGTCCTCGAATTTGCCATGAATTTTGGTAGCCTCGACGACAGCCGTTTGCCGGTCTTCCTCAGAGTCGCGACTGATGTTTGCTATGTCAATTTTTGCTTGCCGCATTCTGCGGTCCAGGTCATCCAACCTTTGCACTAGGCTGGCTTTTAGATCAGGCAACGTATCCACGATGGGCTGTAATGCGTCAACCGTCTATTCTAGGGTCGTGATGCGATCCCCGTAATTCACCATGGTCAGAAATGGTGATAATGATGGCAATGAGTTCCCTCGTACGATGTCGAGCCTAGGCTTTGATACCAACTATTACGCGGTGCCTTCCTGAAGTTCCTTGGAAGGGCGACGTAAGGCTAAGTAACCAATGTCAGTGCGGTTGCTATGTGCTAACTGAGGTCCTCTCCGTACGGTAGACTAGATTGTCAGTGTCGTACGGAAAAACTAATGTCGTGAGCAATTGAGCAGCGGAAAATGAGCAATTAATGATGAAAGATGATGATTGTATTGATGATGATGAAAGCTATTATAAGATGCAATGCGGTGTCGGGGGAGGGGGGGGGAGACACTAGTACAGAGAATTGTTTGAATGCTTGAATGTTTGAATGCTTTGGTCCCCCTTAATAATGCTTAGAAAAAATAAACCAAAGTTACATGAGTTGACCTAAGAAAGCTGTAGAAGCACACTGAAAATGAATGAAGTAAAACTACTCTATAAATACAATGAAAAGGACTTAGTCTTCTATGGAAGCAAGTCCGATGGCAGCAACTTTGTCTTGAGCATCAGGGTCTGTGCGCGCATTGCTGTTGGCGCGCGCGGCACTATTTGGATCTGCCAGCGGCTGGGCGCTGGTGCTTGGCATTGGGTCTGTGCGGGGGGCACTGTCTGTGCGGGCGGCGCTGTTGGCAACATGATGGTTTGTGCGCGTGGCATTGTCGGTGCGCGCGACACTGATGGCATTCGCCAGCCGCTGGGCGCTAGCACTGATTATCGGTGGGGCGACAGAGGCGCATGTGCGCTTATCACTTGGCGCTGTCGAGACCACGGGGCCGACCGTGGCGCTAGGCATTGGGAGGCTTGCCGGGATGCCACGGGGCGCGTCAAGGGGTCATGGGTCGATGATGGAAAGCAGTCCATGACGTATAGGCGAGGTGACGAGTGCCTATACGTCGTCAAATTAATTGTTTGCATAATTACTTGAAAAATCATAAATTATTTTAAATCATGCATTAATTATTATATTAATTATTTTTCTCATATTCCTTGCTCGATATAATGCTTTGAATCCATGTTATAATTGTTACATGCTTATTTGATTTATGTGACTTAATTGCTACTTGACATTTAGCATACTAATTATTAAATTACCTATTTCATCCTTAATTTCCACAATTAATTGCTACTTGTCATTACTTATTTCCTAAATAAATCATAATAATTGTATGCTTTGTTGCCTAATAATTTCTTATTAAATGTGATATTTATTAGAGTATTGTTACATTTCAGAGTTATTTAATTATATTGTTGGAGCGGGTTTCATGCCTCAACGGATTTATTTTTAAGTTTATATTGTTGGAGCGGGTTGCATACCGCAACTGAATTTAATTGAAAGATTATATTGTTGGATCGGGTTGCACGCCGTAACGGATTTTATTTTAAGTTTATATTGTTGGAGCGGGTTGCATGCTGCAATGGAAATAAATTGAGGGATTATGACTACTGAATTGACTTCAATTTTTGATATAATTTACCGGTCTTACTTCAATTCCTGTTATTATTATTATTAATGCGTACAGGTCAATGTAAGCGACCTGCCTTAGCCTCGTCACTACTTCGTCGAGGTTAGGCTCGGCACTTGCAGAGTACATGGGGTCAGTTATACTCATACTACGCTCTGTACTCCTTGTGCAGATACCGGAGTTGATCCAAGTGGCGTACAATAGACTTGCTCGGATTCAGCTATTCGCAGGAGACTTGAGGTATAGCTGCAAGTCATTCGCAGTTGTGAAGTCCTCTTCCACTTTATCATAGCTGTGTATTTCTTTCAGACAACTTTATTTTCATTCAAACCTTTATTTGTATTATTCTAGTAGCTCATGCACTTGTGACACCAGTTCTGGGATGGTATTTAGACATCGCTATTATTATGGATTATTCACTTGACTTCAGGCTTTATTTTCGCATTTGTTTCTTTGTTATTAATTAATTTAAAATAGTTTAAAATGGATAATATTATTCTAACGTTGTCTTTCCTAGCAAGTAAAATGTTAGGCGCCATCATGGTCCTGAAGGTGAGAATTTCGAGTCGTGATACTCGTCTGCGGTTCGCACAATTTTGTGTGTGGCCGCAGATTTCATGTTGCGGCCGCAGATTTCCTTTTGCGGTCGCACATCGACCTTTTCTCTAACAGACTAAACTTCAGAGAGTTGACATTTTCCACCTTTCATTTGTGCGGGCCACAAGATAATTGTGCGGCTGCATTACACTTTTGCTGCAGCAACCATAAATGTGCGGTCCGCACAAATCAACTGTGATTCGCACTTCTTTCAACACTTAGACACATTTTCTTCCACTGTTCTTGTAAGTCACACTCAGCCCTGTAGCATATTTCAACTCAAGTTAGAACAAAAATAACACCTAACTACCAAAGGAAAAAGAAAAAAAACATGGGTTGCCTCCCAAAAAGCGCCTGATTTAATGTTGCGACACGACGCAGAATACCGTTAATTGAAATGAATGACTGCCATGATGTGTCTATCTCCAACTTTTACCAAGTAGTGCTTCACCCGGTGACCATTGACTCGGAATACTTTATTATTTTTGTTCTTAAAGTCCAATACACCAAAAGGTGTCACACCCACAATTTCAAAAGGAACACTCCATTTAGACTTTAGCTTCCCGGGAAACATACTTAACCTTGAGTTAAACAACAATACAAGATCACCCACCTTGTACTCTTTGTTCCAAATGTATTTTTCATGCAGATATTTCATCTTTTCTTTGTACAAGGATGAACTTGCATAAGCGTGGTATCGGAACTCATCCAATTCATTCAAATGTGCAACCCTCAAGTTAGTAGCTACATCCCATTCAGATTCAACTTCTTTAGATCCCACATGGCCTTGTGCTCAAGTTACACCGGAAGGTGACAAGCTTTCCCGAACACCAACCGGTATGGTGACATTCCGATAGGTGTTTTGTAAGCCGTCCAATAAGCCCATAGTGCATCATCAAGCTTCTTGGCCCAATCCGTCTGATTAGCATTCACCGTTTTGGACAAAATACTCTTTATCTCTCGATTGGAAACTTCCACTTGATCGCTAGCTTGTGGATGATAGGGCGTCGTGACTTTATGAGTAACACCATACTTGCTAAGTGTCGAAAGCCTTGTTGCAAAAATGTGACCCCCCATCGCTTATAATCGCCCACGGAGTATCAAACCTTGTGAAAATATTCTTCTTCAAGAACACCACCACACTTCTCACCTCATTGTTGGGTAGAGCAACGGCCTAAACCCATTTGGACACATAATCCACCGCGACCAAGATGTAGGTGTTTCCACAAGAACTCACAAAATGACCCATGAATTCAATACCCCACACATAAAAAATCTCAATCTCCAAAATGGTAGTGAGAGGCATTTCATTTTTCTTTGACATTCCACCGGCCCGTTGACATTCATCAGATCTTTTCACTAGCTCACTAGCATCCTTGTAAAGAGTGGGCCAATAGAAACCGCAACTCAGCACTTTGGCCGTCGTTCTTGCTCCACCATGATGACCACCATATGGCGAAGAATGACAAGCCCTAGGAATTTCACCTTGCTCTTCTTCCGGTACACATCTTCTAATTACCCCATCCGTACAAATCTAGAAGAGGTATGGTTTATCCTAATAATAATCTTGACAATCCCGTTTGAGCTTCTTTCTTTGGTTTGAAAAGAACTCATCAAGGATGATTCCAAACACAAGGAAATTTGCTAGATCCGCAAACCATGGAACCTATTTCATTGAAATAGCCAAGATTTGCTCATCGGGGAAGGAGTCACTGATTCAAGGCCATCATGCATCCTCCCCCCCTCCTCCAAACGATACAAGTGGTCTGTCACTTGGTTTTCATTACCTTTTCTATCTTGGATGTCAATATCAAACTCTTGAAACAAAAGCACCCATCTCATCAACCAAGATTTGGAGTCCTTCTTGCTCATAAGATAACGAAGCACCACATGATCTGTGTGGACAATGACCTTTGCACTCATCAAGTACAAGCAGAAATTCTCAATTGCAAACACAATGGAAAAGAGCTCTTTCTCCGTAACAGTGTAGTTGACTTGGCCATTATTCATGGTCTTACTAGCATAGTAGACCGGATGAAAAATCTTGTTGATGCATTGACCCAAAATAGCCCCAACCGCTACGTCACTTACATCACACATGAGCTCAAAATAGACACTCCAATTTAGAGCGGTGATGATGGGAGTAGTTGTCAACTTAAACTTCAACAATTCAAAGGCTCTCATGCAATCATTATTGAAGTTGAACTTGGCATCCTTCTCAAGAATCTTGCATAACGGATTCACCACCTTAGAGAAATCTTTGATGAAGCGTCGGTAGAAACCCATGTGGCTTAAGAAACTCCGCACACCCTTTACCGAAGTTGGAGGTGGAAGTTTAGAAATCACCTCAATCTTTGCCTTTTCAATTTCAATTCCATTCTTTGAGATTTTGTGGCCAAGGAAAATGCCTTCCTCGACCATGAAATGACACTTCTCCTAATTGAGCACCAAATTTGTTTCTTCACATCTTGCCAACATTTTATCCAAATTTGCAAGACAATCATCAAAAGAATCGCCAACCACCAAGAAGTCATCCATGAAAACTTCAAGGTAGCCCTCTACCATGTCCGTGAAAATAGCCATCATACACCTTTGAAAAGTCGCCGGTGCATTACACAAACCAAATGGCATCCGCTTGAAGGCAAAAGTACCATAGAGACATGTAAAGGTTATTTTCTCTTGATCCTCTGGAGCAATAATAATTTGGCTTTCACTCGAATACCCATAAAGAAAGCAATAGAAAGCACGGTCGGCCAATCTATCAAGCATTTGATGTAAGGAAGGAAGTGGAAAATGATCCTTCCTTGTGACTTTGTTGAGCTTGCGATAGTCCATACACACCTTTCATCCGGTCACCATTCTTGCATTGGTGACCACCATCATGGCCCCCTTCTTTGGGACACATTGAACCCGAGAAGTCAACAAACTATCGGAGATGGGATAGACAACCCCGACATCCATCCACTTGATAATCTACTCCTTGAAAACTTCTTGCATGGCCTCATTGGGTCTCCTTTGATGTTAAATAAATGGTTTAATGCCTTCCTCCAAGTTGATCTTATGCATGCAAAATGCGGGGCTTATCCCCCGAATATCCACCAAAGTCCACTCAATAGCCTTCTTCCTCTTTTATAGCACCGCCAAAGTGGAGTCTACTTGTACGTTAGTCAAACAAGAGGAAAGAATAACCGGTAAAGTAGAACAAGGACCAAGAAATTCATACCGAAGATGTGGAGGCAATGGTTTCAACTCCAAGATAGGAGGCTCTTCAATAGAAAGCTTTGTAGGAGGAGTTGTCCTAGTTTCAAGATCCAAGGACAATTTTCGGGGTGCATAGTTGTACGACCCCATTCCTTGCAAAGAGTTCACACATTCCATGCAGCTATCCATCTCGTCATCATCAAAGTTGAGCAAGACGGACTCCAACATATCACCAACATTGATCATAGCACTTGATTCATCAACAATAACATCGGTCACCATGTCCACAAAAGAGCACACCTCATTGCTATTTGGTTGCCGCATGGACTTACGCACATGGAAGCCCACTTTTTCATCACCAACCTGGAATGTAAGTTCTCCGGCTTCAACATCACAAAGAGCCTTCCTCATAGCAAGGAAAGGTCTTCCAAGAATAATCGGCACCTTATAATCAACTTCATAATCTAGAATGACAAAATTCGCCGAAAGAATGAATTTATCAACACGAACCAAGACATCTTCAATCACTCCCAAAGTTCTCTTCATAATACGATCAGCCATTTGCAATCTCATAGAGGTGGATCTTGGTTTCCCAATCCCCAAGGTCTTGAAGACCGAATAGGGCATCAAATTGATACTTTCCTCAAGATCACAAAGAGCTTTTGCAAACTTGGCACTTCTAATTGTACAAGGAATCGTAAAAGCACCACGATGCTCCAACTTAGGAGCCATTGAATGTACAATTGCACTCACTTGATGAGTGACTTTGATGGTTTCAAAATTCATTGACCGCTTCTTTGTCACGAGATCCTTCATAAACTTTGCATATCCGGGCATTTGTTCCAAAACTTTAACTAATGGAACATTGATTGAGAGACTCTTCATCATTTAAATGAACTTCTTGAATTGATTCTCGCCACTTTGCTTGGCAAGTCTTTGAGGGTATGGAGGCGGAGGCATAGGCAATGATGCCTGATCCTTTTACATTACCGGTTCTGGTATGTCAATAATGTGATCCCAAGACGGGTTCACCTCCTACTGAGTCTCTTCCACAATATCATCAATATCAATTTGAACTTCATCATTTGATTACACCATATTGTTCTGGACCTCTTCTTCTTGTACCACTTGCTCATCATCCACAAGTTTCCTTTGACTTGAGGTGGGTGCATTCCCACCTCTTCCACTTCTTGTAGTAACGGCTATGGCATGCCCTATGTTGTTTCCACCCTTTGGGTTTACTACCATGTCACTTAGTAGTGCCCCCTTAGGATGAGAATTTAGAGCTTGAGAGATTTTCCCCATTTGAACTTCTAAATTACGGATTGATGTGTTATATGAGGCAAGTTGGGCATTCGAATCGGTATTCTTTTCCATCATTTGCTTAAATATATTCTCAATATGCCTCATCTCATTGTTTGAAGAACTTGGACCATGGGAAGGATAAGGAGGTGAGTTGTTTGGTTGTTGATACATCGGGGGCCATTAAAAACCCGACCCCCGGTTGCCTTGATTATTGCCACTCCAATTTCTTTGGTTGTTAGAATTCTAATTGCCTTGATTGTTTTGAGGTCGCCATTGTTGTTGGTTTGGGCCTTGGAAGTTGTTTCTTTGCCCTTGAAAGTTGTTCACATATTCCACCTCCTCTTCTTGTTCATTGTAAGAATCTTGTTCTTGTTCACTCGATTTTGCACTTGTGGACCCTTGGACCTTCTTTTGTTTACCATCATGTTCACCCCTTCCATGGCTTTGACTTGATTAGGATTTTGCACTTGTTGTAGTTGAGCCTTTGCTAGTTGATTCATGGTGATGGTCAATTCGGTAATGGCTTGCCATGGTCATGAAACTCTTTGTGAAAGTGGATCATGTTCGGATCACCTTATGGAACATTAGCCCAGGATTTCCACGCCGATGATGTTTCCGCCATTTCATCCAAGAACTCACACGCCTCCGCATATGGCGTAGTCATAAAGTTACCACCGGCAAGTTGATTCACTACACATTGGTTGGTTGTGTTAATCCCACGATATAATGTTTGTTGAATCATGTTTTCTATCATATCGTTGTTGGGACATTCCTTGACCATTGTTCTATACTGCTCCCAAATCACGTGTAGTGGTTCATTCGGCTCTTGCTTGAATGCCAAAATCTCATCTCGAAGTGTAGCCATGTGCTCCGGAGAAAAGAACTTAGAGATAAATGTTTCCGCCAACTCATCCCAAGTACGAATGGAATGGTTCGGTAGTCGTTCCAACCAATCTAAAGCTTTTCCCCCTAGAGAGAAGGGAGAAACACTTAGCCTCTATGCATCCCCGAAGACATTTATTTGTTTACTCCCCCAAAAAGTGTCCACAAACCCCTTCAAATGTTTGTATGCATTTTGACTTGGAGCACCGGTGAAGAAACCTCATTGCTCTAGCAAAGTGGGCATCACATTGGTGATTTGAAAGTTGCCCACCCTAATACGGGAAGGGACTATTGCACTAGCATATCCTTATTGGGTAACACCCGGTGTGGAGCCGCTTGTGGTGGAGGTGGTGATGGAGCGGGACATTATCATGAGGCACTCGTCCTCTTCTATTGGCTTGAGGTTCAAGAGAAACCTCATCAACTTGCTCATCCTCGATGCCCACATCCCCCAAAGGCAAATTTTTGAGCTTATTGTTAGCCATAGTTATACCTACGATTTCTCAAACAAGTTAGTAACACAGACAGAAAAGAAGATATTCCCAAAACAAACCCAAATATATAGCTAACACCGTTTTTAACTCCCCCGGCAACGGCGCCCAAAATTGATCACGTCAATAACACACCTTAATAAGAGACATGACACGGTCGTATGCAATAATAATTACCCAACTAGGAGTCGGGGTCGAATCCACTGGGAGTTATGATGGGAGTTAGGAGTATATATTTGAAGCAAGCAAATGGGTTATCTAAGATTGCACTTCTACAACAAGGTTTTGTTTCCTATTTCTACTGTTACTCTAATGAATGCAAGATAAAGAAAATAGATTCTAGATAAATGTTTGAGATTTTTCCAATTGGATTAAAGGCCTAGGGCTGTGACCATAAACTAGGTGTTTTCCTAATGGGATAAAGATGTTAATGTTTGTTTTATTGATTGGGGTGTCTTATAGCTCTCAACTCTATGTTACCCACTCAATACCTCTTGGTCAGAGAGTGATTTTGCCCAATTTGGCTTTTTCAAGTCCAAATGGGTATCAACCAAAATAGTTGATATGAGCTCAAGTCAGGTTATTACTATCTCTAGGTTAAACCCTTTAATAAGGTTAATCAATCTCTCAATTAACCCAATTCTTTGTTAGCTAAGTTATCCTAGACTAGGTCTCTCTTTGTCAAGTAGAGACTAAGTCAAATAGGCATGAATCAATGTTTGCAACCATTAATACTAAAATTGAAGAATGAACTAAGCTAAATAATCAACACCCAGTCATAAACAAGCACTAAATTAGATACCCATAAGGTTTACACACTAGGGTTGGGTCACAACCCTAGTAAAAGTCTAGCTACTCATAATGGAAATTGCAGAAAATAGAGAAGAAAGGCTAATTAAACTCATAATGGAAGATTAAAATGATGAAATCTAATGTTAAAACACCAAAATAACATAAAACTTCCTAAAGTAATAAAGAAAAACGGTTACAACAGCTTCACATGTTCAAAACTCCTCGCCGGGTTTAATCTAGTAAGCGTGACAACCCGATGAGAGATCTTGTTGCCCACGAATGCCGAAGTGGTGATGAAGACGACCCTTTTCGATGTGGTGGATGGTGATATGGGCTACAACATCATCATGGGAAGCCCGTGGTTGCACGAGATAAAAGTTGTGCCATCAACATATCACCAGTTGCTGAAGATTCCCAACTCCCGGAATTAAACAAATAAGGGGTGACCAAACAGTGGCAAGGGAGATGAATGCTGTTTTGGTCTCCAGTAGCAAAGGGAAAGAGCATGCGGCATAGCAATTAGAAGAACCGACGCCTAATCCTGAGTCAAGCAAAGTCAACCAGGTAGAAGGGGTATCAGAATCTTATGAATTGCCAAGGTATTTACAAGTACTAGAAGAGACGGACGCAACAAAGTCCACAACAGAAGAGTTTGAGCAACTCACATTGTTCGAAGAGTTCTTGGAGAGGAAATTCCACTTGGGGACATGACTGCACCCCGAACTAAGGTGTGGATTTATTAAATTTCTTAAATCAAGCGTCGATTATTTTGCGTGGTCGCATGCGTATATGATAGGTATCCCGCCAAAAGTGAGCATGCACAAGCTAATATTGGATCCCAACATTCCTCCGGTAAGACAGAAAAAACATCCTATTGTCGAGGCCAAAAACAAATTCGTCAAAGAGGAGGTAACTCGTCTACTTGATATCGGTTCATTCCGAGAGGTAAGTATCCAGACTGGCTAGCTAACGTAGTAGTAGTTCCAAAGAAGAATAATAAATTTTTCATGTGCATAGACTATAAGGACTTGAATAAGGCGTGCCCAAAGGACTCGTTCCCATTGCCAAACATTGATCAAATTAAGATGCTTTTGAATTAATACGTTTCCTCGATGCTTACTCCGGGTACAACCAAATTAAGATGAACCCGGAGGATCAGGAAAAAAACATCGTTCATAACAAACTTTGGCACATATTGCTGTAATGTGATGCCCTTCGGGCTAAAGAACGCCGAAGCCACTTATCAACGGCTCGTAAACAAAAAGTTTGAAAAATAAATAGGGAAAACCATGGAAGTCTATATAGATGATATGCTTGTTAAGTCTTTGAATGCAAATGATCATCTTAAACACTTGCAAGAGACTTTTGATATCCTAAGAAAGCATAACATGAAGCTTAACCATGAGAAGTGTGCGTTCGGGGTCAGCTTCGGGAAGTTCCTGGGGTTCCCGGTATCACAAAGGGGAATTGAGGTTAACCCTGACAAAATAAAAGCCATCGAAGACATCCCGAACCAGCTATCAAGCATAAAAGAAGTTCAAAGGCTCAAGGTAATATTGGCCACTTTGAGCAGGTTCATTTCCCGGTCTTTAGAGAAATGCCATAATTTCTTTTTGTTACTCAAGAAGAAGAACAACTTTGAATCGACCCCGAAATATTAGCAGGCCTTAAGGGATTTGAAAAGGTACTTGTCAAGTCCTCTGTTATTATCAAAGTCGGAGGAAGGAAAAAAATTGTTAATCTACTTAGCAGTCTCGGAGGTAGCGGTAAGCATCATTTTAGACCGTGAGGATGAAGGTACACAATCTCCAATTTATTACGTTAGTAGAATTTTAACGGGAGAAGAAGCTCGTTACCCATATTTGGAGAAGTTGGCCTTAGCCCTCGTAGTCGCCGCTCGAAAGCTAAGGCCTTATTTCCAGTGTCACCCGATAACGGTGGTGACCACCTTTCCCTTGCGGAATATCCTTCATAAACCCAAACTTTCGGGAAGGCTGGCCAAGTGGGCCGTCGAAATGAGTGAATTTGACATAGAATATAAACCTAGGATTGTGATTAAGTCACAAGTTTTGGCCGACTTTGTGGCCGATTTCAGTTCAGGATTGTTACCTCTGGCTAGCAAGAAAGCAGTGATGGTGTCATAATCGACATCAGGAGTTTGGACCCTATATACAGACGAAGCTTCTATCGTAAAAGGGTCTGGGCTTGGCATAGTATTGACCACGCCTTCGGGAGAAACCCTAAGGCAAGCCAAGAACAATTCCTCTGACCAACAATGAAGTGGAGTAGGAAACTTTGATTGCAGGACTCGAATTAACCTAGGGACCAGATTTCGAGGTCACAAAAATCAAATGCGACTCCCCGGTGATGGTGAATCAGGTCTACGGGATCTTCGAAACCAAAGAGGAACACATGCAATAATACGTAACGAAGGTTCAGGCTCTACTTGCACGGTTCCGGGAGTGGTCGATTACACATATCCCAAGGGAGGAAAATGGAAAAGCATACGCATGAACTAACCTTGGATCATCAACAAAAATGAATGGATCGGACTCTGGTACGATCGTACAACTTATGCACTCGGTTCTGGACACAGATAACTATTACGAGGTAAACGCGACTAATTTGGTATGGGACTTGAGGATTGAGATCATTGATTACCTCAAGCACGGAAAGTTGCTTGAGGATCCTAAGGCATCCCAGGCGCTAAACGCCAAAGCAACACGATATAGCTTCAAAGGAGGCAGGCCTGATGCTTGAGGGCCTCCGAGGCAAACTATATTATGCGAGAATTCCACGAAGGTATATGTGGAAATCATTCGGGCACAGATTCTTTGGTACTAAAGTTGGTAAGAGAAGGATATTACTGGCCCCGAATGGAGCAAGACACCAAATCTTTTGTTCAAAATGCGATAAGTGTCAATGCTATGCACCATTGGTATATAAACCAGCAGAACCGTTGCACTCCGTTTTGTCTCCATAGCTGTTCATGAAGTGGGAAATGGATATCGTCGGTCCGCTGCCACTGGCTCTTAGTAAGGTAAGGTTCCTTTTGATTTTAACTGACTATTTTTCTAAGTGGGTTAAAGCAGGTCCTTATCAGAAGATTGGCAAACGTGAAGTGGTAGATTTCTTGTGAGAGAATATAATTTGCAGATTTGGGATACCAAAGAGATAGCCTACGACAACATGCCACAATTTATAGGCACAAAGGTCACAAAATTCCTTGAAGACTTGAAAATCAAAAGGATCACATCTTCGCCCTATCATCCCAGTGCAAATGGTCAAGCGGAGTCAACGAACAAAGTGATTATAGAAAATCTCAAAAAGAGATTAGAAGCAGCTAAAGGCAGATGGCCCAAAGAACTGCTCGGAGTACTATGGGCGTACCGAACAACGGCAAATCGAGCACATGAGAGACTCTTTTCTCCTTTGTGTTCAGAGCAGAAGCCCTGATCCCGATGGACGTATGGGAACCTACCCTAAGGTACTTTCAGGTGAATAAGGAAGCAAACAATGAAGTAACGTTGGTCAATTTAGAACTGCTCGATAAATGTAGGGACTTGGTGCATATAAGGATGACAACAAAAAAGCAAAGAATAGAAAGATATTACAATCGAAGAGCCAACCTCCGTTATTTCAAAGTGGGAGACTTGGTTTTAAGGAAAGTAACTCAAAACACACGGGAACTCAATGCAGGGAAGCTAGGTCCAACTTTCGAAGGCCCCTATCGGGTTTCAGCTGTCACCGGGAAAGGATCGTACGAGTTGGAAAATCAAGATGGGGAAAAGTTGCCAAGCAACTGGAATGTGGCACACCTCAAGAGATATTATTGCTGATGAACATCACCTGTACTGAAAGTATGTGTTGCACTCTTTTTTCCTTTGTCTAGTTTTTATCCCAATTGGATTTTTCTGGCAAGGTTTTTAACGAGGCAACAATAGAAAGCATACTACAAAGAAAAGTTTCAACAACAGCAATAAGACCTTCTAATAACAAGGCACACAAGCGAAGAACCACGCGGATGGTTAGATAATATTTTGCTCGGTAGCAAAGTTCCTACTGGGAAGTTAAGTTTGCTATCGAACAAAGGTTACCCGACCGTTCACAATTGCAAGCCACTGGGGGATTATTAGATAGTCTTTGGCTCGATATCATAAATTCCTAAGGGGAAGTGAAGTTTGTTACCAAACTGAAGATTATCTAGCAATTCATTGGACAAATCCTCGAAGGTGCTAAGCTTCTAGTGTTCCAATTCCCATTCTTCGCATTCGAACACTAGGGGGAATAATATGAGGATACGACGACAATGACTACCGCTTCAACCGGAGTACAGAACCCGAAAGCATAGCTATGTCATCGAGACCGGGGACTGCGTGGCCAGCCCCATAGAAACAAGTTGTACAGATTAGCCGCAAGAAATGGCAATGTCTTTTTAGCGCAACGAATGCTTATGTACTTTTAAAAATGGAAGGAATAAAGTAAAGTCCTTTTATTTCTATCTTGTTTCTTGTCTAAATGATGAATTGATTTTGTCATTTGAAAGTTAAACAAGTACATCAAATGTTAGTGCTGTAATCAACATGAGACGTCCTCTTCATGAGCACCGTAAACACAAGAGGACCCTATCTTATGAAAACCCTCACGTTAAAGGATTGATTTCGGAAGAACTTATGGCCCTCAGCATCGTCACCTTCTGGTTCCTCTTCAGTTCCCGAGAACTCAGAATCGGAACCAGAAGAGTCAGTAGCATCAGGCCTGGCCGGAAGACCGCTTTTTGTAGCTAACTCCAGCTCAAAGGTCTTAGCGATTTCGGCGTCAAAGTCTATGACACCGGTTTTGGCCTCTTCCAAGGTTTTTTCTCCTCATGTTATACATAGAATGCATTTTTTCAACAATGAGGGAAGCCGTTCGGAGCTAAAGTTCTTCTTTAAGCTAGTCTACCTCGACAGAAAGATTTTCCCGCACGGATCTAACGGACTAGAGGCTGACATTGAGGTTACGGACCGTAGAGCTGAAAATTCTATTATGCTCAATGGTCTTCTTATACTTCTCCTCAAATTGGGCATAATTAACCCTCGGCAACAGCAAGCTCTTCGGTTTTGGGGTTCAAGGCCTCCTCCAAGTTATTTACTCTTTCAGCGGAGGCAGCCTCGCGATCGGATGCAGCAAGAACGTCACTATGGACTTCAACCCATTTTGCCCTAACCTCTTCAAATTGAACCCTCAACGGGGCGATCTCTTGGCTAAGGGTCTCTATTTCTTGCTCGCTTTAATGCAACCGAGTCTCCAACACAACAGCCTCAGTAGCTTTAGCTTCCATTTCTGAGTGGCGAGCAGCAGTTTGG
The DNA here is from genome assembly GCF_000390325.3 of Nicotiana tomentosiformis. Classification (NCBI taxonomy): domain Eukaryota; kingdom Viridiplantae; phylum Streptophyta; class Magnoliopsida; order Solanales; family Solanaceae; genus Nicotiana; species Nicotiana tomentosiformis. The sequence goes on along the minus strand of NC_090819.1, from coordinate 97,948,667 downwards.
TCCCGCTGAGCCAAAAGTTGATCCTACTCATAGATAAGTTCCTCTTTATCTCTAATCAACTTTCGGAGGCCCTTGGAAGCAAGAAAATTGGCATGCGGAACAGAAAATGCAAACTCAGAATAATGTCGTATCAAATGTAGAAGAAATAATAAAGGAAACGAAGGACATACCGATGCGGCGTTGTGCATGCCATTATTCAACAAGTACTCTTCCGAGAGAGCTTGTATCTTTTTCATATCTTTTTTTTGAAGCCAAAGGCTTCAGATATTTAGCAAGTTCCACCGACTGGGATAGCATATTGCATCCGGTAGAGACCGAGAGAGTAACACTCCTCCTCTTCTGCGGATCTTCTGAGGGGGCAGAGTAATTTTTCCCCAAATTACCATGAACTGGGGACTAGGGGAGGGGAATATCCTCTTCTCGGACAGATGCGATCGATGGAGATGATGTAGCAGTTGCTGGTGGAAGAGTCGGTGAAGAAGGTGATGAAGCTGATGGCGTTAAAGGATAAGAAGTAGTTGCGGGAAGCGTAGTTTTAGGTGTTGTTTGCTCGTCAACCGAAGACGGAAGGGGCCCGGTACACAGCCTCACAATACCGGGCGCAGCGACTGGGATCTGGAAACGTGATTTGGAATTTTTCACCATCTCAAACTCCCCCTAGAGCATCGAGGCATTTCCTCGGTTGGTGTAACTAACTCAACAGATTGAGCAGTCTGTTGAGCTGAAGAAGGTCATCGTCTTCTGTGTAGAGAAGCCACTTCCTCGCTAGCTTCTCCATCATCATCAATCATCATGGTATCTATGGTCGGCCCGGGCGGAGGGATCATCACCACGACTTCTGGAGAGGACTCGGGGGCGGCATTCTTCGCCCTCTTATTCTTTCCCCCCGACCGCGGAGGAATTCCTTCTTTTTTGTGGCTTGTTCTCCGGTCGGGGACTCCGAGAAAAAGCACTCGCACCAGTAGCAGGTCCGGAGACGCCTATCTGTGTAAAAGCCTCCTGCAGCAGCCTCGCTACATCAGCATGATCAGCCAAAACGTCCTCCTCGAGGATGACAATCGAGCCCTGGGGTAGACCTGAATTCAGCAAAGAGAGAAAGGATTAATCAATTTCCTCACCCAAAAAGCAAAGATGAGACGAGTCAAAGTTACCATGATTTTTGGCCTTCCACCTCGTATTTAAGGGCCAGTTCTTTCCACGTGCGGGTTTCGGGCGTAGTGACGTCCAAGATATTTTGGACCCACTGCTCCAAGCCTTCAACCCTAGGTGGTACCTGTCGAGTTCTTGAAACAGGCAAAAGAAGGAGTGTCAATAATGATGTGAGATGATCTTTAATGAAAGAAATATTAAATAATGAACTTACGAGTGTGGTTCCATGATTCCGGAAAGGATGAAGCCATTGCCAGAATAATATCATTAGTGGCAACTGCAACGAACTGTTCCATCCACCCATGGCCATTATCATCATCCATGCTAGATAGTAGAGCATGGTGGCCACGTTTTCTGAAATTTACCCTTCCCCCACGGAAGATCTTAGGGGAAGAGAGGTTCATCATGTGAGCTAGGGATAGCTCCTCTCCCGTTTCTTGGCACAGGCGCCGAAGACAAGCAATCGTCCTCCACACGGAAGGACTTACTTATGCCAAACACACCTGGTAGCGGAGGTAGAACTTCACAATGACGGAGTCAAGCTCTCCACTCAGAGAAAATGCCTCCAAAGTGAAGGGATACGTATAAAAATATGTAAAACCTTTCTTGGGTAAGGTTACCCGCTCCGCCAGATCAGGAGCGATAATGTCTAAATCCCGGCAACGACAATCTTCCTTCATATCAGGAATACTAGAAGGGCGGATGAAAAAGGGGTATCTACCTAAAACCCATGTACGAGGGTTAGCAGAAAAAAATTCTCTTCGAAGTCTTTAGTTGTGACCAGACTTCTAGGGATGATGGTGCTCACTGTAGGAGGAGCAGCCTCATCGGCTTTGCCTTTGTTCTTTGAGGAACTAAGGTTTTTAGAAGAAGAAGCTATTCTATGTTAGAGAAGAAGGAAAAGCTTTTCTCTTATGAAGAAAATTAAAGAAAGGTTGAAGAATAGAGTACGAGTTGAATGAAGAGAGCTTGAGAAAGTTTGAAGAATTATGATGTGTGAATGAAGGAGTTTGATGAGTATAAGTGAAGAAATAGGCGGCTAAAATCTGGCCATAATTACCTCGATAACTGGCAAAACTAATACTAAATCATGGGATGACGTGTGTTCGGGGCATTGAATGAGGAGAGACGTGCGTCTAATCAACCGTGAGAAACTTTTCAGAGGGGATCAGTAAATTTACCGCCAAAAAGAATATTTCTACCAACTTTTTGGTTACACAAAGTAATGCCACCGGAAAGCAGGGGGACTATCTGTATGGGGTAAAATGTGTTATATTAAATGATCGTATGATAAAGTGATACGTGGAGTCGAAGATAGAGGATAGCTGAAACCGAAGGCAACGATCTCGTCTGTTACCTGAGAGAATGATACTTATAAAGACGAAATAAATGCCTGCCACCCGGTAGCATTTAATGAAGAATATTCTACAGTATTTAGTACACTGCCCGTTACAAAAGAATATGGCATTCATGTCCGCCGTTATACATTCTTTAATGGCCCTCATAATTGACATTAAAGAGGGGCTTGATTCTATGACCTTGTTCCCTAGGTGCAACTATAAATAATGAGCTCTATTATCATTGAAAATGACACGAATTTTCTGGCAAACATACGCTACACTCTGTTCAAAACTTAATGTAATTTTATCTTCTTGCTTCTTGATTTCATTGTTGTTGTGTCCGGAAGCCCTGCTCCCGGAACTATTATTTCTGCTATTTTGTCTCCATTTCAAGGCTAAGTATCATATTTTTATCTAATTCATCTATTATTTCATGATCAAATTAATTCAATTGTCTGTAAACTACGTATAAATTCAACTGTACCGTTTTACGGGCAAAAAATGCATATACTAAAGAAATGTCTTCCCTTCCTATATATGTTGAGATGATTTCTTTTCTCTTGGCAATAAATTCTAATCAACTATGCTTTGCTAGGTCCACAAGAGTGGGTTGTTCTAGTGGTGAGTACCCTCCACTTCCAACTAAGAGGTTGTGAGTTCGAGTCACCCCAAGAGCAAGGTGAGAAGTTCTTGGAGCGAGAGAGACGAGGGTCTATCGGAAACAGCCTCTCTACCCCAGGGTAGGGGTAAGGTCTGCGTACAAAATACCCTCCCCATACCTCACTAGTGGGATTATACTGAGTTGTTGTTGTTATGCTTTGCTAGGTTCTTTAGCGAGGAGTGGGTCAAAGTTAAGTTGTTTTATGTCTTAATTATTGAATAAACACTTTTTCTTGCGGAATACACAATGTTATTTATCTCTCTTTAAACTCTTGACTTAATTAACACTTTACTAGTTAGAATACTGAGAATAAATTTAGGAAAAAGGGAATAAATGACTTCATGTTTTTCTAAAACCTCCCTAGACCCCATCAGGAATTACAGGTAAAATATCCTTGCCTGTAGTTTAATCTTTTTGTGCCTTATGTATATTTTGTATGTTGTCCTTCCTTTTTTCTTTGCCAGGAAATCTGAAAGGATTCATTTGATTCATCTGTCTCCCATCCTATGACTGAATTCTTTGTTATCAATCCATGAAAAATTGGCAAATTATCAAGAGACGAACATAGGTTTGGTATTATATTCCTAATCCTATATCATTCATCTTATAGGCATTTCTGTGAAGTTTCTGTTTCTTCCAGGTATGAATCAATTTATATCGTTTACGGCATATCCTATATATATCTTGTGTAGGATATTTTACCCTACATAATCACAGGCAAGGATATCTTACCTGATGAGAATAGTAGGTTGCTAACAGAGTCCTTGGATTGATAAAGTGGCAAATAATAATATAGGTGATGAAGAATGTGGTGATTCTTCTAACAAGATCCTTAAATACCTGATGAACAACTTGAAATTTTAATTCAATTATTGAGATAACATGCTAAAAGAGATACGACATGATGTTAATTTATGAATATAAATTGCATGATTTGGTTAGCAACAATACATGGGTTAGCAGTAATATTTTTACCATGCCTTTTCTTTTCTTCTTCTCACTCCATCTTTTGACTACTTCTCTTAAGACTAGAGAGATAAGAAAGCAAACCAACGGAGGAGTCTATCACTGGCCTAATTCTACTGCGATTCTAAGTTAATGAATAAAATTATGAGTATCTGCAGCAGGGGCATGTGACTATGATAGACCTCCATTTCATAATTTGGTGGAATTAACTCCTTAGCGATGAATCATGAAGAATCGGGTTTGCTCTACCGAGTACTCTTGACTCTTCTTACTTGTTAGTATAAGTATTATTTTTTCTTTGACTTTCTTGATCGATCTTAAAATCTTGTTCTATGGCATTAGGGTAGATCTTTATGCGATGATGATTTTATGTATTTGTGTTTTAGCAATAACACAGGGGCGGATTCAGTTCAATAGCTACGGGTCAGGCCTGTATTCCATTAAATATATAAAAATATTTAGCTTGGAATCCAGACCGTTCATCCAGTTACTATTGTATATTAACTCAAGATTTTTGTAGAAACCCATAAACCTAAAATCTAAATGTTACGGTTGTTATTCCTTTGCCAAAATCTATATTTATCAATATAGAGGTGGTTTTATGAGAGGTGATGGCCAAAGCACTCCGTTGACAAATTCTATATCTCAAGATATGCGGTAGTGAATCTTTAGGGGTAAGCATTTACAGGGATGACAAAAATGAAGACTCTATCCACCTCTCGAACTCATAATCTGGAAATATATTTATTTCTTCTTTCATTACTTGGCCTTTTTCTCTTATCTTTTCCCTGAATTATTTATATCAAATAAAATTCGTTAATTGTATCTCTTTATTTAATTAGTAACGTACAATTGTACTCATTATTTGTTTAGACACAAACAACATTTATAAACGATATTTAGCCAAGGAATTTCTTACTATTCGTTCTTCCTTCTTGTAATCTATGTTTTGAATATAAAGTTAGAGAACTGAAACTGAAAATATTTAATAGGAGTAGTGATACATATGTAATGCTAATATTAAATGGTGGAAAATTCATTCCCCCTTTATATATTTTTCTTAATTATTGTTCCTCTTCCTCTTCTTCTCACTCCATTAGGTATGAATTCAATGTGTAGTATTCATTTGGAATGTAAAACGTTTCCAATACTTTTTTTCGTAAAAATAAATGCAAAATTATATGTAAAAAGGATACTTGTTTCGGTTGAAGCTACATTCACTAGTGTTGGCTTAAAAGAATTCATCACTTTTTCTTACTATCATTAAATGTTGTTGAGATTACAGCCCGTTGTCCCTAATTTTAAAGACAATATTGCACTAGAATTGGTAGGGTGTGCCAGGTCAAGGCAATAGTGCAACACCAAGGCGACAAATGAAAGCCCTGATAGCAAGCTACCGTGGTAGACTCTTCCTTTTAAAAAATTGAGTTAATAAGAACAAATACTACACTTGATCTTAGCAAAAAGGACGAGAAAGGTGTGCTTTTATTCTACTTGACTCGCTGGAATTATACCTGGTGTTCTTTTCTTGTTTTTTGTTTCACTTTCGATGTGGGATTAAATAAAGTTCCTACTTCAACGGACCACCAGAAGCTAAAGTCAAATGTGTGCTTTTACTCGAAGCTTAATTAGACAACAATAAGTTGTTGTAACGGTAATGCAGTCTTTACAATATAAGATGAAGTCCAATATATAATCATGCCTTGGCACGAGATACACTATCTTTTAGCCAATAATCCCTGAGACTCAAATAAATTAAAAGTTCAAACAGCACGGAGTAGTGAGTACTAGCATTTAAACCTTTTCTTTATTACATTAGTGCTCTTTTAAGAGATTTTGTTTTAGTTCGGGAGAGTCTCTGCAACGTAATCTTGTGAGATTAACTTAATTAGTCCTCCCCTTATACTTTTGAAAGAAAACAAAAGTTCAGTAACGTGCAGAACTGAGAATGATTGAAGACACTAGTGTACATGTGACGGAAAAACAAATTATTTCAAGAAACTTTTATCCAATCCCTTCGCCGCAAAAAGGACAAAAAAATTCGTAGGTTTTACCTAGCTAGGCTTGCATATACAAATGCTGGGACGGAATTAAAATTTAAAACTTATATTTTTAGATTCTAGTTTTTTTAAATTTGAGTTCTAAATTAATAATTTATATATATTAAATAATTTTTTTTAAGACAAATATAAAATTGAACTATGGTTGTTGGGTTCGGCCGAAGCCCTATTTTGGTTTCTAACTCTACCCTTGCAATCAAGTTGGTCGGGCTCCCTTAGTGGGCCGGTCTAGTGGACCAGGTTTTAGGCCAACCATTGTCCCTGGTGCTAAGCGAATGACATAGATATGATATTTTTGTGTCATTATTGATTTTTTAACCACAGACAATAGATGTTTTGAGAAAAAAAACCCCGCTAGAATTTATAAGTATGCTAGTAGGATTTTTCTTAAGCGCAAGAATTTTAAAGCACGCTGGGTAAAATTTTAAAGCACACTGAGATTGATTCTTCTGCTGACTTGTCTTGACTCGCGGGCTTGAGTGATTTCTTCCTTAAATGAGAGAGTATTCCCGTTGCCAAATCCCTTGATTGATGCATTCGATTGACGTCATTACGTGGGAGAATCTTTAGCGGATGATTTCGTGCCCGTAATCTCCTTTGATTTAGATCCTTCCTATAATAACTCTTTTAATTGATCTTGCTATCTTTTTTGATTGATTTGTCTGCTTCTCTTTCCTTTTTCGTTGGATTCATTTCCTCCATTTTATTGTTCATAATCTTTTCCTGCACATAGGGAGTAATTGATTATTTTGCATTATTAAAATTTACTAAGATCTAACAATCTTCTCCTTTTTGATGATGACAAAATAACAATGAAAATACTTCCCTATTGATCAGCCGCCTTGAGTGTGTTGTAGTCAACTCTATTTTAATCCGCGTTTCTTGATAGATGTGCCTAGTCGACTCCCCCTCAGTTGGACATTTTGTTGTGCCTCATTCCCCTCATTTGTAGTCGACTCCCCCCTCAATTGTATACCGTATGATGTATCTACAAGTTGAAAACAGAGTACATAACAGAAGCAGAAGCAGGAAACACATAGAACCGCAAGCCTTAAGTTTGCTTACTATTTCTCCCCCTTTGTCATCAACAAAACCAAAATAAAAGCAGGAAAATAAAAAGTATTTGTCCTAAGAGTACACCCCATGACAGAAACATCAGTCGCAAAAACAAGGCAAAAAGAAAATTGTCTTAAACAACCAAACATCAACGACGTAGAAAGTAGGTAAGGGTGTTGCAAATTGCCTCATTGAGGCGATCAAAGATAGCATTCACTTTGACATAGACTCCATCAATTCTGTCGTGCATTTCTTTGAAGGCCCTTACTATTTTTTCTACAGCCTTGAGAATCTGCCCTCGAATCTTGGACACGTCGGACCCAGTCTCCTTTGCCATTCCATGGATATCTTCAATCTAGCTTTGCATAGAGGTTAAGGAGTTCTTGATGGCAGAGAGTGTTTCATTGATGGAGACAAGCTTTTCTGAGAGGTCAGAATCACTTGTACTGGGTGAGACACAGGAGCTTTTGCCTTGGAATCGGAGGGGACATTCTTGGTTTGTCACGACCCAAAATTTTCACCTTTGGACCGTGATAGCGCCTAACATTTCACTTGCTAGGCAAGCCAACATTAGAATAATATTAGTCATTTTTAAACAATTTAAAATTTTATTAATAACAAAAGAACAAATGCGGAAGTATGGTCTGAAATATAGTGAATAATCCATAAAAATAACGGTGTCTAAATACCATCCCAGAATTGGTGTCACAAGTGCAAGAATTCAAGGATTAATATTTGACAAAGAATAAGAGAGAAATAATTATTATAATAATTAATTCATGATTTAAAACAATTTATGATTTTTCAAGTAAGTAGGCAAACAATCAATTTGACGACGTATAGACACTCGTCACCTCGCTTATACATCGTTCACATGCATTTCACATAACAAATAATTTAAGGGTTCTATTCTCTCAAGTCAAGGTCAATCATGACACTTACCTCGCTTTACAAATTCCAATCAATTATTCGACCACAGCTTTTCCTTTTAAATTTATCTCCAAAAGTTTTAAATCTATTCACAAACAATTCGATATACTCAATAAGAATCATAGGAATTAATTCCATAAGAATTTAATAATTTTCCGGATAAAAATTCTAAATTCATTTGAATATTCGATAGTGGGACCCACGTCCCAAATCCTGAAAAACTCACAAAATTCGAACACCCGTTCCGCTATGAGTTCAACCATATAAAAATTATCCAATTCCGATATCAAATGGACCTATAAATATAAAATTCTCGTTTTTGAAAGATTTTATAAAAATCTGATTTTTCTTCCCTAAATTCACTGATTCATGATGTAAATGAGTATGGAATCATGAAATATAATCAATATAGGATAAGGAACACTTACCCCAAGAATCATACTTTTAATCACCCATCATTACCCAAACTCGAAATTGAAGATTAAGGGTTAGAACCTTACCTCTTTGATGAAGAACTTGAGGAATTGTTTTAAGGCTTGGACAAGATTTTGATGAACAAGATACTTTATCTACTTTCTCTCTCTAGAACACTCTCACTTCTCTCTAAAATTATCAGATAAATGCCCCAAAATAAACACCAAAGCCTATTTATCAAAAAATAGGAAAATTACCCCTCCGAAAGTAAGTATGCGGTCGCACAATGGACCGTACAATTGGTGCGCACGTTGCAAAATGATCTCACAAATCGGTGCCCAGAACTGGGCTGTTATGGACCATTTTGCGACCAGTTTGCGGTCGCATAACCATTTTGCGATTGCATAATGGTCGCAAAATCGCCTTCTATCAGCCTTTGGTAATTTGGTCATAACTTCCTATAAGAATGTCCAAATAATGAATGGTTTAAAGTGTTAGAAACTAGACTCAACGATCTTTCATTTGATAGGTAATACACCATACAAAACTTCGTATCATGAGAGTTATGCTCATTTGAAGTTAGCTCTTATGCGAACTCACTCGAAACTTTAATCTTATGAAATTTCCAACTTCTACATTCGATGCCGAAACCTATCGAATCAAGTCCGATTGACCTCAAATTTTGCACACAAGTCATAAATGACATAATGGAGCTATGAAAATTTTTGGAACTAGATTCCGACTCCGATATCAAAAAGTCAACCCCGCGGTCAAACTTGGAAATCTTTAGCCTTTAAATTACTAGTTTCCGTTAAATGGCCATAACTTGAGCTAGGGACCTCCAAATTAAATTTCGGGCATACGCCCAAGTCCAAAATTATGATACGGACCTACTAGAACTATCAAAATACTGATCTGGATTCATTTTCTTAAAATGTTGACCAAAGTCAACTCAGTTGAGTTTTAAGGCTCTATTTCACATTTTAATCCATTTTTCACATAAAAACATTCTGGAAAAATTTACGGACTTTGCACGCAAGTCGAGGAGTGACAAATAGTGTTTTTCTAGGTCTTAGAACACAAAATTAATTATTATATTTAAAGATAACATTTTGGGTCATCATATTCTCTACCTCTAAAACAAACATTCGTCCTCGAACGAAGTTAGAAAAAGTACCTGAGCTGGTGAATGTGGATATTTACTCCGCATGTCCGAATCGGGCTCCCAGTAGATGCCTCTACCGGCTGACCTCTCTAGTGCACTCGAACTAAAGGATAACTCTTAGACCTCAATTGTCGGACCTGCCGGCTAGAATAGCCACCGGCTCCTCCTCGTAAGTCAAATCTTTGTCCAATTGGACTGAGCTGAAATCTAACACATGGGACGGATCACCATGATATTTCCAGAGCATAGACACATGGAACACCGGATGAACTGCTGATAAACTAGGTGGTAATGCAAGCCTGTAGGCTACTTCACCCACCCTTTCAAGAATTTCAAAGGGTCCAATATACCTAGGGCTCAACTTGCCCTTCTTTACGAACCTCATTACACCTTTCATAGGTGAAACCCGGAGTAATATTCTTTCTCCAACCATGAATGCAATATCATGAACTTTACGGTCGGCATAACTCTTTTGCTTAGACTGAGCTGTGCAAAGTCGATCTTGAATAACTTTGACCTTCTCCAAGACATCCTGTACCAAATCGGTACCCAACAACCGAGCCTCTCGCGGTTCAAACCAACCAACTGGCGATCGGCATCGCCTTCCATATAATGCCTCATATGGAGCCATCTGAATGCTCGACTGGTAGCTATTATTATAAGCAAACTCCGCAAGTGGCAAGAAATGATCCCAAGAACCTCCAAATCTATAACACAAGCGCGAAGCATATCTTCCAATATCTGAATAGTGCGCTCTGACTGTCTGTTTGTCTGTGGATGAAATGTTGTACTCAACTCCACCCACGTGCCTAACTCACGCTGTACAACCCTCCAAAAATGTGAGGTAAACTGCGTACCTCGATCTGAAATAATAGACACGGGCACACCGTGAAGGCGGACAATCTCACGAATGTAAATTTCAACTAACCTCTCTGAAGAATAGGTAACTGCCACTGGAATGAAATGTTCTAACTTGGTCAACCTGTCCACAATGACCCAAACTGCGTCAAATTTTCTCTGAGTTCATGGGAGCCCAACAACAAAATCCATAGTGATACGTTCCCACTTCCACTCAGGAATTTCTAACTTCTGAAGCAAACCACCAGGTCTCTTATGCTCGTACTTAACTTGCAGACAATTCAGACACCGGGATACATATGCAACTATATCCTTTTTCATTCTCCTCCACCAATAATGTTGCCTCAAATCTTGATACATTTTGGCGGTACCTAGATGAATAGAATACTCGGAACTGTGTGCCTTTTCAAGGATTAATTCACAAAGCCCGTCAACATTAGGCACACAAATACGACCATGCATTCGCAGAACTCCATCTTTCCCCACAACAACCTGTTTGGCATTACCGTGCAACACCGTGTCCTTAAGAACAAGTAAATGAGGATCATCATATTTTCGCTCTCGGATATGCTCAAATAAAGATGACCGAGCGACTATGCAAACTAGAACCCGACTAGGTTCTGAAATATCTAACCTCACAAACTGATTAGCCAAGGTCTGAACATCTGCAGCTAACGGTCTCTCACCAACCGGAATATAAGCAAGGTTGCCCATACTCACAGCCTTTCTACTCAAAGCATCAACCACCATATTGGCTTTTTCGGGGTGATACAAAATGGTGATATCATAGTCTTTCAACAACTCCAACCAACTTCTCTGCCTCAAATTAAGATCATTTTGTTTGAACAGATACTAAAGGCTACGATGATCGGTAAATACCTCACACGAGACACCGTAGAGGTAATGCCTCCAAAACTTCAGCGCATGAACAATGTCCACTAATTCTAACTCATGAACATGATAATTCTTTTCGTGAACTTTCAACTGGCACGACGCATATGCAATCAGCCTGCCATCTTGCATTAATACTGCACCAAGCCCAATGTGAGATGTGTCATAATATACCGTATACGATCTTGAACCTGTGGGTAATACCAACACTGGTGCCGTAGTCAAAGCGGTCTTGAGCTTCTAGAAGCTTAACTCACACTCGTCTGACCATCTGAATGGGGCACCTTTCTGGGTCAGTCTGGTCAATAGGCTTGCTATAGATGAAAACCCTTCCACGAACCGACAATAGTAACCTGCTAAACCCAGAAAACTCCGGATCTCTGTAACTGAAGTAGGCCTAGGCCAATTCTGAACAACCTCTATCTTCTTAGGATCCACCTTTATGCCTTCTATCGATACAACATGTCCCAAAAAGGCAACTGAGTCTAACCAAAACTCACATTTTGAAAATTTGCATATAACTGATTCTTCTTCAAAGTGTGAAGCACACTTCGAAGAGGCTTCTCATGCTTCTCCCGACTGCTGGAGTAAATCAAGATATCATCAATGAATACAATCACAAAAGAATCCAAATAGGGCTTGAATACCCAATTCATCAAATCCATAAATGGTGTTGGGGCATTTGTGTAACGACCCAGCCTGTCACTTTGACTATTGCAATCATGTTTCCCCATTTACTGCTCAAATTATGAATTACAGTTATTATTTGGCTTGCGGGGATATTTGGTTTGGGTCCAGTGAGATTTTGAAATGATTTGGAGCACTTAGTTCCAAGGTTTAGAATTTAAGTTAAAAAGATTGACTGGATGTTGACTTATGTGTAACGACCCCGGAGAAATTTTGCTAAGGAAATTAAGGTTTGGTGGTGTCGAGGTAGATCAATAAGTACAAAGATTATAGGGTTGAACAATGCACCAGTATGTAAAGGAATATTTTGTCGGAAAAAGGTCATTTCTGCGACCACTATGCGGTCGCAGAATCACTCTGCGGACCGCATAATGGTCGCAAAGTGGATCAGGAGAGGGGCAAGATTTGAGAAAAATCTGCGGTGCACTATGCGACCGCAGACTTGTTTTGCGGTGCATTATGCGACCGCAGAACAAGTATGCGGACCGCATACCGGGTCAGTAACGCCCAACTTTGGAGGCCAAATTATGCGGCCGGTATGCGGACAACATCCCTGTTATGCGATCGCATATGCGATCCCATAACTGTGTCGGAGCTTCTATTCTTTCTAATTTTTGAGTTAATTTTGGATTTTATTGGAAAAATTAGTATTTCCTTATGGAAGTAATTACAATAATTTGTATTGACTGAATCGAATTAATTGTGGCTAGATACGAGGCTTTCAGAGACCAATTCTCGTGGAAAAGGCATAGTAGAATAAAGAATTACACAGGTTGAGGTAAGTAACAATTATAAATCTGGTCCTAAGGGTATGAAACCTCGGATTTTGGTATCATGTGATTATTTTGGAGGTGGCGCACATGCTAGGTGACGGGCGTGTGGGCATGCACCGAGGGGATTGTGACTTGGTCCGCCCCGAGAAAACTGTAAAGTTGAATAATTTATTGTTAGCTATATGATCTCTATATGTTGAAGAAATTTGACTATAAATCATGTTAGAAATCATGCTTAGGCTATGTTATAGTACTGTTGAGACCCGTAGAGGTCGCGTACTTATTGAATTATTTGCTAATTACTATCTTGTACTCAGTCATAATTTTTCTTGCATATTATACCTCAATCTTTCTGGATATTTGTTGATATACTATGTTATATTTGTTTGGGATGATCTTTGTGATTCATGATAGACCGAGAGACTTGAGAGGTTGAGGACTGAGTAAGGCCGAGGGCCTGTCGGTGAGGTAAGGATATTATGGCACACGAGTTGTCCGTGCATGATGTTATAGCACGTGAGTTGTCCATGCAGATTATGGAGCTTGGGCTGTAGGAGCCCTTCCAGAGTCTGTACACACCCCCAGTGAGCGCGGGTACCCATTGAGTGTGAGTGCTGAGGGCTGAGAGCCGAGTGGTTGAGCTGTTGTGATGAGCTGAGTGACTGTTGCCTGAGAGGCTGTACTTGTTTTGCATTTGTTGTTGCACTTGGTGGCTATCTGTCATTGTTGTGAAATCTCTCAAAGAATTTATATCCGGATTACTTGAAATTGAACTGTATAAAATTGATTTGACTTAAACTGCCGGATTTGAAAGCATGTCTATTCTTTGCTGGAACTACTGAAAGTGAACTATGACTGTGTAGCTCGTCATTATCTTCAGTTCCTTAGTTATTATTGTTACTTGCTGAGTTGGTTGTACTCATACTACACCCTGCACTTCGTGTGCAGATCTAAGTGTTCCTAAACATAGCGGGTGTTGATTATTTCGCGTAGTTGACTTTCAGGAGATTTTGAGGTAGCTGCCGTGTTCCGCAGACCTTGTCTCTCCTTCTCTATCTCCTTATTTACTGTATTTTGTCTCATACTATTATAGACCGTATTTTCCAGACTTGTACTAATATTAGATGCTCATGTACGGAGTGACACCAGGTTTTAGGAATGTTTGTATCGGAAATTGCTAGATCTTTGGTATTGTATTAAGCGTTACATTTTTAAATTTAAAGGAAATCGTGGGTTATTGATGTTGTCGGCTTGCTTAGTACTGAGATAGGCGTTATCACGACAGGTTAGGATTTTGGGTCGTGACAAAGTTTGTATCAGAGCCTAGGTTACATAGGTCTCACGAGTCATGAGCAGGTTTAGTAGAGTCTTGCGGACCGGTACGGAGACGTCTGTGCTTATCTTTGAGAGGCTGCAGAACCCTTAGGAAAATTTTACTTTCTTGTATTTTGTCGTGCGAAATTGTTGATTCTGGAAACTAAATTTATGTTATTCTATTCTCTCCCAGATGGTGAGAACACGTACTACCAGATCAGACGGTCAGCCACCAGTTCCATCAGTTAGGACCGCGAGAGGCCGGGGCCATAGTAGAGGCCGAGATCGAGGTCGAGGTCGAGGTGTAGCTCGTTCCACAGTTGGACCAGTACCTGTAGTACCACCAGTTGCACCAGCTCAGGAGCAGATTCCAGTTATAGCTGAGCCGACAGGATCAGCTCAGGCACCAACTGTGCCCATTGAGATTCCAGGCCTTCAGGAGACTTTGACCCAGATATTGGCATCTTGCACTGGTCTGGCTCAGGTGGTTTCGGCTCAGGCCGCACCTACCGCTTCTCAGGCCGGGGGAGGTACTCATACCCCCGTTGCCCGTACTCCAGACCAGGTAGTACAAGGACTTCAGATACCGGGGGCACTACCAGCCCAGTCGGTTGCAGTTGCTCAGGCCCCGGTAGTTCCTGTTATGGCAGATGATAAGCAGAGGAGACTTGAGAGATTTGAGAGGCTTCGACCTCCATCTTTTAGCGGTGCTGAGTCAGAGGATGCCCAGGGTTTTCTGGATAAGTATCAGCGGATGCTTCGGACAGCGGGTATTCTAGAGACCAGTGGGGTATCATTCACCACTTTTCAGTTTTCTGAGGCTGCCTTCAGATGGTGGGAGTCTTACGAGAGGTGTAGGTCGGTTGGTGCAGCACCCCTTACCTGGCAGCAGTTCTCCGGTATATTCTTGGAGAAGTTCGTACCTCAGTCCCACGGAGAGGAGCTGCGCAAGGAGTTTGAGCAACTTCGTCAGGGTGATATGTCAGTGACGCAGTATGAGATGAGATTTTCAGAATTGGCCCGTCATGCTATCTAGTTGATTCCTATAAACAAGGAAAGGATCAGGAGGTTCATAGATGGCCTCACTTTTCAACTGCGATTACTCATGACTAGAGAGAGAGTGTCTGGTGCTACTTTCGACGAGGTTGTTGACATTGCTCATCAAATTGAGATGGTTCACAGCCAGGAACGGGTTGAAAGGGAGGCTAAGAGGCCTCATAGTTCTGGTGATTTCAGCGGTGTTCCTTCAGGGGGTTAGTTTTACCGTGGTAGGAGTCATTCTTACAGACACGCTCAGGCGGGTCATCCAGTTCATCGTGGTGCATAAGCTAGCCACGGCTTTTATAGTGCTCACTCAGGCCACTCTTTACTCAGTGCACTACCAGCGTAGAGTTCTCATCAGGCCTCGTCCGCTCAGGCTTCTACAGGTAATTCTTTGGGTTATCAGGAGCAACAGTTCCATTAGAGGAGGGGTTGTTTCGAGTGCGGAGAATTGGGTCATTTCAAGAGAGATTGTCCTAGGCTATTGAGTGGGGCTCCACAGTAGAGTTCTCGACCAACGGCACCAGCACCAGTAGTTACATCACCCGCCCAACCAGTTCGGGGTGGGGGTCAGGCAGCTAGGGGTCGCCCAAGAGGGGGAGGCCGATCACGTGGCGGGCAGGCACGATTCTTTGCTTTTCTTGTCAGGCCAGATGCTGTTGCTTCAGATGCAGTGATCACAGGTATTGTTTCAGTGTTCTACATGGAGGCTTCTATATTATTTGACCCTGGTTCTACTTATTCATATGTATCATCGTATTTTGCTCATTATCTGGATATGCCTTGTGAGTCCTTAGTTTCACATGTTAGTGTATCTACACCGGTGGGCGATATTATTACTATGGATCGTGTGTATCGGTCGTGTGTGATAACTATTGGGGAACTGAAGACTAGGGGTGATCTTTTATTACTCGGTATGGTTGATTTTGATGTAATCCTGGGTATGGATTGGTTGTCTCCATGTCATGCTATTCTGGACTGTCACGCAAAAACCGCGATGTTGACCATGCCGGGGTTGCCAAAGGTTGAGTGGAGAGATTCTCTAGATTTTGTTCCTAGCAAGGTAATTTCTTATTTGAAAACCCAACGTATGGTTGGGAAGGGTGTTTGTCATACTTGGCTTTTGTGAGAGATGTTGATGCAGATACTCCTACTATTGATTTAATACCAGGAGTGAGAGACTTTCCCGATGTATTTCCTACAGACCTGCCGGGTATGCTGCCCGACAAGGATATTGATTTCGGTATTGACTTGGTGCAGGACACTCAACCCGTTTCTATTCCTCCGTATCGTATGGCACCAGCTGAGTTAAAAGAATTGAAAGAGCAACTTCAGGAACTCCTTGAAAAGGGATTTATTAGGTCTAGTGTGTCACCTTGGGGTGCACCGGTTCTGTTTGTGAAAAAGAAAGATGGAACTATGCGGATGTGCATCGATTATATGAAGTTGAACAAAGTTACAATCAAAAATAAATATCCCTTTCCACATATTGATGACTTATTTGACCAGCTTCAGGGAGCGAGGATGTTCTCCAAAATCGATTTGAGGTCTGGGTATCACTAGTTGAAGATTCGGGATTCGGATATTCTGAAGACGGCATTCAGAACTCATTATGGCCACTATGAATTTCTTGTGATGTCTTTTGGGCTAATCAATGCCCTAACAACATTTATACATTTGATGAATAGTGTATTCCAGCCACATCTTGATTTGTTTGTCATGGTATTTATTGATAATATTCTGGTGTACTCATGTAACCAGGAGGAGCATGCACGACACTTGGGTATTGTATTACAGAGGTTGAGAGAGGAGAGACTTTATGCTAAATTCTCTAAGTGCGAGTTCTGGCTTAGTTCGGTGGCATTCTTGGGACATATAGTGTCCAGTGAAGGAATTAAGGTGGATCCGAAGAAAATAGAGGCAGTTCGGAATTGGCCTAAGCCCTCTTCAGTTACTGAGATTCAGAGTTTTCTCTACTTGTCCGGTTATTATCGTCTCTTCGTGGAAGGATTCTCGTCTGTTGCATCGCCTATGACTAAATTGACCTAGAAAGGTGCTCCATTCAGGTGGTCGGATGAGTGTGAAGAGAGCTTTCAGAAGCTCAAGACAGCTTTGACTATGACCTTAGTATTGGTGTTGCCTACAGGTTCAGGGTCGTATACTGTATATTGTGATGTGTCACGTATTGGTCTCGGTGCAGTACTTATGCAGGACGGTAGGGTGACTGCCTATGCATCCAGACAGTTAAAGGTACATAAGAAGAATTATCCAGTCCACGATCTTGAGTTAGTAGCTATTGTTCATGCCTTAAAAATCTGACAGCATTATTTGTACGGTGTCCAGTATGAGGTATATACAGACCATCGGAGTCTACAACATTTGTTTAAATAGAAGGATCTTAATTTGCAGTAGCGAAGATGGTTAGAGTTGCTTAAGGATTATGATATCACCATTCTCTATCATCCTGGAAAGGCCAATGTGGTGGTCGATGCCTTGAGTCATAAGGCAGAGAGTTTGGGCAGCTTAACATACTTACCGGTAACAGAGAGGCATTTAGCCTTGGATGTTCAGGCCTTGGCTAATCAGTTTGTTAGATTGGATGTTTCCGAGCCAAATCGAGTTTTGGCCTGTGTGGTTTCTCGGTCTTCTTTATATGATCGCATAAGAGAGCGCCAGTATGATGATCCAGATCTTCTTGTCCTTAAGGACACAGTTCAACACGGTGATGCCAAGGAAGTCACTATTGGAGATGATGGTGTATTACGGATGCAGGGCAGGCTATGTGTGCCTAATGTAGATGGTTTGCGTGAGTTGATTCTCCAGGAAGCTCACAGTTCGCTGTACTCTATTCATCCAGGCGCCGCGAAGATGTATCAAGATTTGAGGCAGCACTATTGGTGGAGGTGGATGAAGAAAGATATAGTTGGGTTTGTATCTCGGTGTTTAAATTGTCAACAGGTAAAGTACGAGCATCATAGACCGGGCGGATTGCTACAGAGACTTGAAATTCCGGAGTGGAAATGGAAGCGTATTACCATGGACTTCATAGTTGGGCTCCCACGAACCTTGAGAAAGTTTGATGATGTTTGGGTGATTGTAGATCGGCTAACCAAATCTGCGCATTTTATTCCAGTTGGTACTAATTATTCTTCGGAGCGGTTGGCTGGGATTTATATTCGCGAGATTGTTTGCCTACACGGCATGCCGATGTCCATTATTTCAGATCGGGGTACGCAGTTTACCTCACAGTTTTGGAGGGCATTGCAGTGAGAATTGGGCACACAGGTTTAGTTGAGTACAATATTTCACCCTCAGACGGACGGACAGTCCGAGCGCACTATTCAGATATTGGAGGATATGCTACGTACTTGTGTCATTGATTTTGGGGGTTCTTGGGATCAATTTCTTCCATTCGCGGAGTTTGCTTACAATAATAGCTACCAGTCAAAGCATTCAGATGGCTCCGTATGAAGCTTTATATAGGAGACGGTGTTGGTCTCCGGTGGGTTGGTTTGAGCCTGGTGAGGTTAGACTATTGGGTACTGACTTGGTTCAGGATGCTTTAGAGAAGGTTAAAGTAATTCAGGAACGGCTTCGCACGGCACAGTCTAGACAGAAGAGTTATGCCGACAGGAAGGTTTGTGATGTTGTTCACATGGTTGGGGAGAAGGTTCTGCTCAAGATTTCACCCATGAAGGGTGTGTTGAGGTTCGGGAAGAAGGGCAAGTTGAGCCCTCGATATATTGGGCCTTTTGAGATACTTAAGAAAATAGGAGAAGTTGCTTATGAACTTGGCTTGCCACCCAGTCTATCAGGTGTTCATCAAGTGTTCTATGTATCCATGCTCCGAAAGTATGTCGGGGATCCGTCTCATATTTTGGATTTCAGTACAGTGCAACTGGACGGTAATTTGACTTATGATATGGAGCCGGTGACCATTTTAGATCGGCAGGTTCGAAAGTTGAGATCAAAGAACATAACTTCGGTGAAGGTGTAGTGGAGAGGCCAGCCAGTCAGAGAAGCTACTTGGGAGGTTGAGCAGGAGATGCGGAGCAAATATCCACATCTATTTGAGACTCTAGGTATAATTCTAAGCATGTTCGAGGACGAACGTTTATTTAAGAGGGGGAGAATGTAATGACCCGGCCGGTCACTTTGACTATTGTAATCCCGTTTTCCCATTTACTGCTCAAATTATGAATTACAATTGTTATTTGGCTTGCCGGGGTATTTGATTTGGGTCCGGTGAGGTTTTGAAATGATTTGGAGCACTTATTTCCAAGGTTTAGAATTTAAGTTAAAAAGGTTGACCGGATGTTGACTTATATGTAATGACCCCGGAGAAATTTTGCTAAGGAAATTATGGTTTGGTGGTGCCGAGGTAGATCAATTAGTACAAAGATTATAGGGTTGAACAATGCACCAATGTGTAAAGGAAAATTTTGACGGAAAAAGGTCATTTCTGTGACCACTATGCAGTCGCAGAATCACTCTGCGGACCGCATAATGGTTGCAAAGTGGATCAGGAGAGGGGCAAGATTTGAGGAAAATTTGCGGTGTACTATGCGACCGCAGACATGTTTTGCGGTGCATTATGCGACCGCAGAACAAGTATGCGGACCGCATAATGACTGCAGACCGGGTCAGTAACGCCCAGCTTTGGAGGCCAAACTATGCGGCAGGTATGAGGACCGCATACCTGTTATACGATCGCATAACTGCGTCGGAGCTTCCATTCTTTCTAATTTTTTGCCCGACCCAACTTCGATTTATAGCCCTTGAAGCTCATTTTTGAGCCAAAATCTGATATTTTAGAGAGAGGTGAGAGCATTTTAGAGAGAGAAAATGAATACTTAGTCATTTATCCATCAATTCTTGTTCAAGGTTTGAAGATTTTACAAGGATCTTGCTAGGGTTTCAAAGAGATAAGAATTTCTTTCCTCAATCCTTCAATTTCGGGTTTGGAGTAAAAATGGGTGATTTATAGTATGATTCTTGGGTATAAGAATATTATGTATACATACTAATAAGGTTGTGAAAAGATTGTTAAGTTCAAATGGGTAAGGATTGGGTTGAAAATGGTAGAAATCTTCATAGGCTTTAATTGAAGATTTGAGGGTTGAGTTGGTGTCGGATTTTAGTAAAATTTGTATGGTTGGACTCATGGTTGGAGGAGCGTTCATATTCTGTAACCTTTGTCGGGTTTCGAGACGTGGGCTCTACGAGAGATATTTTTAAGTTAATTTCGGATTTTATTAGAAAAATTATTATTTCCTTTTGGAAGTACTTACAATAATTTGTATTGACTGAATCGAATTAATTATGGCTAGATACGAGGCTTTCAGAGACCAATTCTCGTGCAAAAGGCATAGTAGAATAAAGAATTACACGGTTTGAGGTAAGTAACAATTATAAATCTGGTCCTGAGGGTATGAAACCCCGAATTTTGGTATTATGTGATTATTTTGGAAGTGGCGCACATGCTAGGTGACGGGCGTGTTGGCGTGCACCGAGGGGATTGTGACTTGGTCCGTCCCGGGAAAACTGTAAAGTTGAATAATTTATTGTTAGCTATATGATCTCTATGTGTTGAAGAAATTTGACCATAAATTATGTTAGAAATCATGCTTAGGCTATGTTATAGTACTGTTGAGACCTGTAGAGGTTACGTACTTGTTGAATTATTTGCTAATTACTGTCTTGTACTCAATCATGATTTTTCTTGCGTATTACACCTCATTCTTTCTGGATATTTGTTGATATACTATGTTATCTTTGTTTGGGCTGATCTTTGTGATTCCTGACAGCCCGAGAGACTTGAGAGGTTGAGGTCTGAGTAAGGCCGAGGGCCTATCGGTGAGGTAAGGATATTATGGCACGTGAGTTTTCCGTGCATGATATTATAGCACACGCGTTGTCTATGCAGATTATGGAGCATGGGCTGTAGGAGCCCCTCCGGAGTCTGTACACACCCTAGTGAGCGCGGGTACCCGTTGAGTGTGAGTGCTTAGGACTGAGAGCCGAGTGGTTGAACTATTGTGATGAGCTGAGTGACTGTTGCCTGAGAGGCTGTACTTGTTTTGCATTTGTTGTTGCACTTTGTTGCTATCTGTCATTGTTGTAAAATCTGTGAAAGAATTTATATCCGGATTACTTGAAATTGAACTGTATAAAATTGATTTGACTTAAATCGCCGGATTTGAAAGCATGTCTATTCTTTGCTGGAACTACTAAAAGTGAACTATGACTGTGTAGCTCGTCATTATATTCAGTTCCTTAGTTATTATTGTTACTTGCTGAGTTGGTTGTACTCATACTACACCCTATACTTCGTATGCAGATCCAGGTGTTCCTGAATATAGCGGGTGTTGATCATTTCGCGCAGTTGATTTTTAGGAGATTTTGAGGTAGCTGCCGTGTTCCGCAGACCTTGTCTCTCCTTCTCTATCTCCTTATTTACTTTATTTGGTCTCAGACTATTATAGACCGTATTTTTCAGACTTGTACTCATATTAGATGCTCATCTACTCAGTGACACAAGGTTTTGGGAGTGTTGTATCGGAAATTGCTAGATCTTTGGTATTGTATTAAGCGTTACGTTTTTAAATTTAAATGAAATCATGGGTTATAGATGTTGTCGGCTTGCCTAGTACTGAGATATGCGCCATCGCGATAGGTTAGGATTTTGGGTCGTGATAATTTGTCAACCCAAATGACATCACTAGGAATTCGTAATGCCCATACCGAGTCCTAAAAGTTGTCTTAGGGACATCAGATGCCCTAATCGTCAACTGATGGTTAACAAACCTCAAATCGATCTTCGAAAATACCTTGGCACCCTGAAGCTGATCAATTAAGTCATCAATTCTTGGCAGCGGATATTTGTTCTTAAAAGTTGTTCATGATTAATTACTGAATTGCCAATTAACCTCATGTTAATAAAAACTCTCGTTGCAAACCTTCACAATACTGATAACGAGATGCGAGGCATGAAGACCTCATAATTATTTACCCTAATTAATGAGTAACATTTAACGCCACATGGGCGAGCACCTATCTCGTAGGTTAAAACTCAATGATTACAAAATTCAATATTTTGGCAAATATGCACTGAGAATTTCATACAACAATTGTCAAATAAGCCTAACAGGCATGACTCCCTATTAGTAGTATAGTACAAATTAAATTTCATAAGGGAGAACTTAAACACAAGAATTTTTCCTCATAAGGATCTCATCCTTATATAACTTTCACCGCAGCTCGTAGCCCAATTTAAACATATTGATTTATATTAAAATTTCGAGGATCTCGTCCTCAGTTCTGGATCACAAGTAATATGCATATCGTGCCAATAGAAAATTTCTATTTTCTCCTTTTACATAACTGCGGTTACACAAAATCACAACACATAATGAACCCCACACCGGTAGGGCATATAATTCATAATTTGTAATTAATTATCCGTAAATTACATCAAAACTTACCGAAATGAGTAGCAGAAAGCCACATTTAGCCTCACAGCTCTTATTAGTGACCAACATGGAATGATAGGCGTAGTTATCTCCATAGAATCTCCCAACATGAGTAAACACATAAGTAGATTATAGAATTACGAAGCTCACTCATAAGTGGAGCACAATAGGAGGACTCGTCTTGATACTCAGAACCGAATCAAGTTAAGGAAATTATTCCTTTATTTTAAATCGAGGTTGTACCCATAACGGCACCATCTGATGTAACAACCTACGCCATACCATAAAACAAATATAATAACAGATGGGTCTCCACCTCTAGGACGCCTTCTACCCGCTTGTCCTCCACCTCTAATGGTCTGACCTCCACCTCTAGGTACCTGACCCCTGCCATAAGTACCCCTGCCTCCAAACGAGGCACCACTGAAACTACCGAACTGAAGAGGCCTCATATTAGACCTCTGCCCTCTCTTATGCAAGAACCATCTCGATCTTCCTCGCGACATTAGCAGTCGTCCGAAAAGAAATCTCCCTTCCGGTCTCCTTGGCCATCTGAAGCCTGATAGGGTGAGTGAGACCCTCAATAAACCTCCTCACTCTCTCTCCCTCAGTAGGTAGTAAAAGGAGAGCATGGCGAGCCAAATCCACAAAACGGGACTCGTACTGAGTAACAGTCATATTGCCCTTCTGTAGACGCTCAAATTGCTTGTGGAAGTCCTCTCTCAGTGTGACAGAAAGGAACTTCTCCAGAAATAGCTGAGAGAATTGCTCCCAGATAAGTGCAGGGGATCCAACTGGTCTAGTCAATGTATAATCCCTTCACTACCTCATGGCGGAGCCCATCATCTAAAATACAACAAAATCAACCACATTGGTCTCAACTATGCCCATGTTCCGCAGCACCTCATGGCAACGTTCAAGATAATCATGTGGGTCCTCAGAAGGTATACCACTGAAGTGGACTGGAAAGAGCTTGGTAAACTTATCCAGTCTCAATAAGGCCTCAAAAGACATGGCGGGCCTATCACCGGTCTATGCCGCAATAACCGGCTGAACTACCCCAACTGGCGGGGCTGCTGGAGCCTGATTCTGGGGAGCTATCTGCTCCACAGTAGGAGTAGTGGGAGTTTGTGCTCCTCCCCCAGCCTGTAAGACGGCTGGCGCCACTAAAAATGTACCATTATGGGCCACTCCCTCCATAAGACTCACCAAACGGACTAGAGCATCCTGAAGTACTGGAGTGGCTATGAACCTTCCGGGACCTGAACTGGTCCAATTGGTACATTCTGAACTGGAACCTCCTCCTGAAGATCCACCTAAGGTTCTACAACAGGTGCGGCTACTCGAGCTCTGGACTGAGCTCTACCTCTGCTTCTACCTCGACCTCTAGTGCGACTTCGACCTCGGCCTTTGCCCTTAGTCGTAGCTGTCACTGGGGGCTCTGGCTCATGTCCGGTTGTAGACACAGTGCGTGTTCTCGTCATTTGCGAGTGGACAAGAATAGAAAAGTTCAATCATCAATGATAGAATAAAATCACATGACAGAGTAGAATATAAGTGAAATTATTCCTAAACTCCATAGCCTCTGAAAGATAAGTACAGACGTCTCCGTACCGATCCTTCGGACTCTACTAAGCTTGCTCGTGACTCGTGAGACCTATATAACCTAGTGCTCTGATACAAATTGTCACGACCCGAAATTCCCACATTCGAACTGTGATGGCGCATAACATTTCACTTGCTAGGCAAGCCAACGTTAGAATAATATTAGTCATTTTTAAACAATTTAAAAATTTATTAATAACAAAGGAACAAATGCGGAAGTATGGTCTGAAATATAGTGAATAATCCATACCCATCCTAAAATTGGTGTCACAAGTGCAAGAATTCAAGGATTAATATTTGACAAAGAATAGGAGAGAAACAATTATTGTAATAATTAATTCATGATTTAAAACAATTTATAATTTTTTAAGTAGACAAAAATCAATTTGACGACGTATAGACACTCGTCACCTCGCCTATACATCGTTCACATGCATTTCACATAACAAATAAATTAAGGGTTCTATTCCCTCAAGTCAAGGTTAACTATGACACTTACCTCGCTTTGCAAATTCCAATCAGTTACTCGACCACAACTTTTCCTTTTAGATATGTCTCCAAAAGCTTCAAATCTATTCACAAACAATTTGATCTACTCAATACGAATCATACGAATTAATTTCATATGAATTTAATAATTTTCCGGATAAAAATCCTAAATTCATTTAAATATTCGACAGTGGGACCCACGTCCCATGTCCCGAAAAAACTCGCGAAATCCGAACACCCGTTCCGCTACGAGTTCAACCATACAATAATTATCCTATTCCGATATCACAACTTTATTTGATAGGTAATACACCATATACAACTTCGTATCATGAGATTTATGCTCATTTGAAGTTAGCTCTTGTACGAACTCACTTGAAACTTTAATCTTATGAAATTTCCATCTTCTACATTTGATGTTAAAATCTATCGAATCAAGTCCGATTGACCTCAAATTTTGCACACAAGTCATAAATGACATAACGGAGCTATGAACATTTTTGGAACTAGATTCTGACTCCGATATCAAAAAGTCAACCCCGTGGTCAAACTTGAAAATCTTTAGCCTTTAAATTACTAGTTTCCGTTAAATGGTCATAACTTGAGCTAGGAACCTCCAAATTCACGATACGGACCTACCGGAACTATCAAAATACTGATCCGGGTTCGTTTGCTCAAAATATTGACCAAAGTCAACTCAGCTGAGTTTTAAGATTCTATTTCACATTTTAATCCATTTTTCACATAAAAACACTCCGGAAAAATTTACGGACTTCGCACGCAAGTCGACGAGTGACAATTAGTTTTTTAGGTCTTAGAACACATAATTAATTATTAGATTTAAAGATGACATTTTGGGTTATCACATGGTTTCAACTTCTTGTTTCTTGACCCAGGCACCCTTTACAGAAATATAACCCATGCTAGCAAATCCCCTTGAATTGTAAGACTTGGTGACAGTGATGTAGGGATGGTCAACAAGGTATATGTTGTTGGATTCTAGCAGATGGGTGCACACTTTCTATGGTTGTTGTGTCATGACCCCAAATTCCCTCTATAGGATGTCGTGATGGCACATAGTCTCTAAGACTAGGTAAGCCTATCAATGCGGAATAATAATAAATATCTGAAATAAATAAACTACAATTCAAACAATTTCAACTCCCAAAACCCAGTAGAAATAAGTCACAATCTTCTAAGAATTTATTCTACATGTCTCTATACATCAGAGTCTAAAATAAATAAGGGAGACAACATAGTAAGATAGAAGGGGACTCCAGAGTCTGCGGACGCTGGCAGATATACCTCAAAGTCTCCTCGTATAGTTAGTTTACTGATGCCTGGTCTGATAAGATATACCTGGATCTGCACAAAAAGATGTGTAGAAGCGTAGTATGAGTACACCACAGCGGTACCCAGTAAGTGCCAAGCCTAACCTCGGTAGAGTAGTGACGAGGTCAGATCAGGCCCTACTAGAGAATAACTAATGACATGATAAAATGTTTAAACAATATAATAAGATAAAATAATAATGGAAATGAATCAAGTAGTATGTCACATTTAATTACACCAAATAATGGTAATTAATATCTCGTGGAAACAAAACAAAATTTTCTTTCAACTTCAAGAAAATCACAATAATTAATCAAAGGCAACTGCGGCCATAAATCAATATCAACAAGGGCACTCCCGAGGTACCTCCTCGTAGTCCCAAATCATAAATAAATTCATAATATCTCATTTCCTTATCTCACCGCGGGAGCCTTCATAATTTATTTGAAAGAAAACATTATTCCCGAAATAGCATCCCGCGTTTTAGCCATCCTTATCACACCGCATGACTTCTATTAGTTTTTCATACTAGCCACGCGTATCAAGCCATTCTTATCTCACCACATGCGTTTCAATACCCAGACCTTATACCACCGCATGTGTATGAATATCATAATATATCACAATGTGCACCTCAAGTGCTCAAATAATATAACTTGTCAAAATAATTCAACAACAATATTTTTTCACAATAAAGAGCTCACGGCTCATGCCAAAATAAATCATCAATAATATTTTTTCATAATAAAGAGTTCACGGCTCCATCACAATGAGTACGAAAATCTTACATAAATATTCAGGAATAAATAATTCAGGAAAATAATATTTCAAAATCTTTAATACGTTGCTTCAATATCAAATTTAAAAATGTCAAATACTTCATATTAATAATATTTAATTTAAAGAAAATCAAACTTCAAATAATACACAGAATAAAAGAAACTAAGTTTTAACTGAACAGGTAAAACATTTAGCAGAAAAAGGTCAAACAAATTTCAGGTATATATTTCAGATCAATGATGAAGAATATAACAAGATAAAATAATTTAATAAATGCGCAACAGTGATCTACACAATTTAAAAATATAATCTTTCACATTTAGCCCGTGTACACACTCGTCACCTCGTGTACATGACTTTCAATACATTTCAATAATCACACCAATACCAATCCTAGGGAAAATTTCTCACACACAAGGTTAGACAAGCACTAACCTCGACTTGCTCCAATTTAACCAAGTAATATATTTTTTGCTCGATTTTCCGACTCCGATTGACTCGTATCTAGTCATAATTAATTCGATACAGTCAACAAAAATTATAGGAATCAATTTCATAAGAAAATACTATATTTTTCAATAAAATCCGAAATTAGCTCAAATATCGCTTGTGGGGCCCACATCTTGGAATCCGTCGAAACTTGCAAAATCCGACAATCCATTTAATTACGAGTCCAACCATACCAGTTTCACTCAAATCCGACTCCGAATCTACATCGAAATCTCAAAAATTCGTTTTTATGAGATTTCTAAAAAAATTCAAATTTCCATCTCAATACACTAATTAAATGGTGAAAACAATGATATATTCGTGTATATTGACCAAATTCAAGTTAGAATCACTTACCCCAATGTTTTTCCTTGAAAATATATAAAAATCTCCTCTCTTCAAGCTCCAATTCATCAAAAATGGCAAATGGGACGAAATCCCCTATTTTTATAACTTGCAGATCTATCAGGGAGCCCGATTTTGACAGGGAGTCCGATTTTGACAGGGAGTCCGATTTTGACAGGCAGCCCGATTTTGACAGCATTTCCACCAGAAAAATTGCAGCAGCTAAGTCCCACTTTTGATCTGTTAACCATTCGAAACACACCCGAGGCCCTCGGGACCTCAACCCAATACACCAACAAGTCCTAAAACATCATACATACTTATTTGAAACCTCAAATCAAATCACACAATGCTAAAATCACAAATTACACCCCAATTTAAGCTTAATGAAACTCAAGAATTTCCAACTTCTACATTCGATGTCGAAACCTATCAAATCAAGTCCGATTGACTTCAAATTTTGCACATAAGTCATAAATAACATAATGGAGTTCTGAAAATTTTCAGAGCTGGATTCTGACCCCGATATCAAAAACTCAACTCCCCGGTCAAACTTCCAAACTTAAATTCCTATTTTAGCCATTTTAAACCTAATTTCAGTACGGACTTCCAAATAAAATTTCGATCACGCTCCTAAGTCCAAAATCACCATACGAAGCTGTTGGAATCATCAAAATTCTAGTTCGGAGTCGTTTGCACATAGTTCGACATCCAGTCACTATTTGAACTTAAACTTTTAATTTTTCATCAAAATTCTGTATCTCGGACTAGGGACCTCGAAATTTGATTCCAGGCATACGCCCAAGTCCCAAACCACGATACGGACCTACCGGAATTGTCAAAACACTGATTCGAGTCCGTTTGCTCAAAATGTTGACCAAAGTCAACTTAGTTGAGTTTTGAAGCTCTAATTCACATTTTAATCCATTTTTCACATTAAAACTTTCAGGAAAATTTTACGGACTGTGCACGCAAGTCGAGGAATGATAAATAGTACTTTTTGAGGTCTTAGAACACAGAATTAGTTATTGAATTTAAAGATGACATTTTGGGTCATCACATTCTCCACCTCTAAAATAAACGTTCGTCCTTGAACAGAGTTAGAAAAAGTACCTGAGCTGGTGAATAAGGGTGGATAACAGCTGCGCATATAATGCTCGGTCTCCCAAGTCGCCTCCTCGAGCGGATGACCCCTCCACTGAACCTTCTCGGAAGCAATGTTCTTTGACCTCAGCTTTCAAACCTGCCTATCTAAAATAGCCACTGGTTCCTCAACATAAGGTAGATCCTTGTCCAACTGAACCGAACTGAAGTCTAACATATGAGATGGATCGCCGTGATATTTCCGAAGCATAGAAACATAGAATACCGGATGAACTGCAGAGAGACTAGGTGATAGTGCAAGTCTGTAAGCCACCTCCCCAACTCTCTCAAGAATCTCAAAAGGCCCAATATACTTAGGGCTCAACTTGCCCTTTTTTCCGAACCTCATCACACCCTTCATAGGCGAAACCCGGAGCAATATCCGCTCACCAACCATGAATGCAACATCTGAACCTTCTCGGAAGCAATGTTCTTTGACCTCAGCTTTCAAACCTGCCTATCTAAAATAGCCACTGGTTCCTCAACATAAGGTAGATCCTTGTCCAACTGAACCGAACTGAAGTCTAACATATGAGATGGATCGCCGTGATATTTCCGAAGCATAGAAACATAGAATACCGGATGAACTGCAGAGAGACTAGGTGATAGTGCAAGTCTGTAAGCCACCTCCCCAACTCTCTCAAGAATCTCAAAAGGCCCAATATACTTAGGGCTCAACTTGCCCTTTTTTCCGAACCTCATCACACCCTTCATAGGCGAAACCCGGAGCAATATCCGCTCACCAACCATGAATGCAACATCACGGACCTCTTGATCCGCATAACTCTTTTATCTAGATTGGGCTGTACGAAGCCGTTCCTGAATCAACTTAACCTTTTCCAAGGCATCCTTAACCAAGTCTGTACCCAATAGTCTAGCCTCGCCCGGTTCGAACCAACCCACTGGAGACCGACACCGCCTACCATACTAGGCCTCATACGGAGCCATCTGAATGCTTGACTGGTAATTGTTGTTATAAGCAAACTCCGCAAGTGGTAAGAACTGATCCCAAGCACCCCCAAAATCTATCACACACGCACGAAGCATATCCTCCAGTATCTGAATAGTGCGTTCGGACTGCCCGACTGTCTGAGGGTGAAATGTTGTACTCAACTCTACCCGAGTACTCAACTCACGCTGTACTGCCCTCCAGAACTGTGATGTATACTACGTACCCCAGTAAGAGATGATAGATACTGGTACGCCATGAAGTCTAACGATCTCGCGAATATATACCTAAGCCAGCTGCTCTGAAGAGTAAGTAGTAATTACAGGAATGAAATGAGCTGACTTGGTCAATCTATCCACAATCACCCAAACAGCGTCGAACTTCCTCTGAGTTTGTGGGAGCCTAACAATGAAATCCATAGTGATCCGCTCCCATTTCCATTTTGGAATTTCACACTTTTGAAGCAATCCACTCGGTCGTTGATGCTCATACTTCACCTGCTGATAATTTAGGCACCGAGCTACATATTCCTCTATGTCTTTCTTCATCCTCCTCCACCAATAGTGATGTCTCAAGTCTTGATACATCTTTGCACCACCCGGATGAATGGAGTACCGCGAACTATGAGCCTCCTGGAGAATCAACTCACGCAACTTATCTATATTAGGCACACATAGCCTGCCCTGCATCCATAATACACCTTCATCTCCAATGGTGACTTCCTTGGCATCACCGTGCTGAACTGTGTCCTTAAGGAAAAGCAGATGGGGGTCATCATACTGACGCTCTCTAATACGATCATAAAGAGAAGACTGAGAAATCACATAAGCCAAAACTCGTCCCGACTCGGAAATATCCAGTCTAACAAACTGTTTGGCCAAGGCTTGAACATCCTAGGCTAAAGGCCTCTCTGCTACTGGTAAATATGCTAAGCTGCCCAAACTCTCTGCCTTACGACTCAAGGCATCGTCCACTACATTGGCCTTCCTAGGATGATAGATAATCGTGATATCATAATCCTTAAGCAACTACAACCATCTCCGCTACCGCAAATTAAGATCCTTCTGTTTAAACAGATGTTGTAGACTTCGGTGATCGGTGTAGACCTCTCAATGGACATCATACAAATAATTCTACCAAATCTTTAAGGTATGAACAATAGCTGCTAACTCAAGGTTGTGTATAGGATAATTTTCTTTGGCACCTTTAATTGTCTGGATGCGTAGGCAATTACCATACCGTCTTGCATCAACACTGCGTCGAGATCAATACGCAACGCATCACAATACACAATATAAGACCCTGAACCTATAGGCAATACCAACATTGGGGTTGTAGTCAAAGTTGTCTTGAGCTTTTGGAAGCTCACCTCATATTCCTCGGTCCATATGAACGGAGCACCCTTCTGGGTCAATCTGGTCTTAATAGTTGTTCATAATCAATTACAGAATCATCAATTAACTTCATGTTAACAAAAATCTCGTTTCAAACCTTCACAATACTGATAACGAGACACAAGGCATGAAGACCTCATAATTATTTACCCGAATTAATGAGTCACATTTAACGTCACCTGGGCGGGACCCTACCTCGTAGGTTAAAACTCAATAATTACAACACAAAATTGGCAAGTATGCACAAAGAATTTCATATAGAATTTTCAAATAAACCTAAAAGGCATGACTCCCTATTAGTACTATAGTACAAATTAAATTTCACAAGGGAGAACTTAAACACAAGAATTTTTTTCTCACAAGGATCTCGTCCTTATATAACTTCCACCGCAGCTCGTAGCTCGGTTAGACATATCAGTTTATATTAAAATGCAAGAATCTCGTCCTCGGTTCTGAATCACAAGTAATATGCATATCGTGCCAATCAAAATTTTCATTTGCTCCTTCTAAATAATTTTCATTAAACAAAATCACAACACATAATGAACCCAAACTGATAGGGCATAAAATTCACAATTTATAATTAATTATCCGTAAATTACATCAAAATTTACCGAAATGAGTAACAGAAAGCCACATTTAACCTCACAGGTCTTATTAGTGACCAACATGGAATGATAGGCGTAGTTATCTCCATGGAATCTCCCAACATGAGTAAACATATAAGTAGATTATAGAATTACTAAGCTCACTCATAAGTGGAGCACCATAGGAGGACTCATTTCGATACTGAGAACCGAATCAAGTTAAGGAAATTATTCCTTTATATTAAATCGAGGTCGTACTTGTAATGACACCATCTGATGTAGCGACCTCCGCCATACCATAAAACAAATATATCAATAGCTGGGTCTCCACCTCTAGGACGCCTTTTACCCATCTGTCCTCCACCCCTAACTAGTTGTGTGGGTGGTGTAGTAACTGCAATGGGGCACGTAGCCTGAGTGCTTTGATGAAATATGTCTCTCCCAAGTTTGGGACAATTTTTATTTTCATGATGTGCCTAGTATCAACATATTCATAACAACCCCTTTGCGGGTTTGGCTGCTCATATTGAGTCTGTGCCAGATAACTGGAATAACCATTGTAGGAAACTCATGTCGGTGGTCCATTAAACAAACTTATTGGAGCACACCGAGTAATTCGATGTGCGGACCAGGCTAGCCGACTGCCCGAGCCCCCGCCATAATAATTTATACTTGTAGAGTAGAATCCACTGAATCCCCAGAACCTCGAGACATCTTGGTCTCCTTAGTTTCTTTTTTTCATCACCCCGAACACGTTCTAATATCTTGGCAATTTCTACTACTAGCGGAAATGAAGTATCAGCCTATAGCTCCCGAGTCGTACAAAATTTTACGATTATAATTGGGTCCTCTAATGAGTATGTGGACTCGCTCTCTGGTTGTAGGAAGCAAAGTAGGAATATGATGCGCTAACTTATTGAACCTGATGGCATATTATGTCACAGTCATGGTGACCTGACGCAACCGTTCAAACCCTATGCGCCATGCATTACGGAGAGTCCGGAAAATAAACTCTTTCAAAAGTATTTCTGAGAACTGAGCCAAATGGGCGGTGTTGCATTGGCTGGTCTGCCCTCTAAATAGGCTTGCCACAAACACCGGTGGAGAATTATCTCTCCCAAGGCCAATTTCTTCTTTTGTTATGCTGACTCAACACTATTGAGCTGACCCATTTCTTAACATACTCTTCGATTCTTTTTTGGGGTAACTCTTACCCCTATTTATACACAACGATCACAAAAGTAGAGCTCCATATAGACAAATCTTGGCACGAACTACATAGTTCAGAATCTCGTCAACAACTGTACTTCATCCGAAGCACCCCAAAATCCGCAACCGTAACGTCCACGCTGAGTAGACCTTATGTAATTTTAGAGTTGTTTCTATACCGCAAGTCCCAACCTTATCCTCTACAAAATCTCAGGCCTTAAATATATGTAAATTTTAGGGAACCTTATAGTACTACATATATACATTTCAGGCCAAAACTGATATAACACATGACCCCGCAATCCACCCATTGTTAGTGGACTCCCCCACTCGGCGCGAAGTCATAGGTCACAATGTCCGATGATCCACAATAATAATCTTCACAGGTCGTATAAATCAACCAGACGCCAACGTCCGTTGCACCCCCCATATGATTCACTAGGTGATCTCTCAATACGACTGCATCTTCAGTCGGAACCACACGTTGAGGCAATGTTTGAGCATCTCTGGCTCCCTCGTAGTCCATCTGCGGCATCACGAACCGTCGATGCACAACTGATACCGAGTGCGCAATGTTATACACGAGTGGATACAAAAGAATATAAGATATATATGTTTCAAGCTAAATCATTGTCGCACGATAAGGAATCAAAGAAGTGAATTTTTCCTAACAGTTCCATAACCTCTCAAAGATAAGTATAGACGTCTCCGTACCGATCCGCAAAATAAATCATCAATAATATTTTTTCACAATAAAGAGTTTACGGCTCCATCACAATGAGTACGAAAATCTTACAAAAATATTCAGGAATAAATAATTCAGGAAAATAATATTTCAAAATCTTTAATACGTTGCTTCAATATCAAATTTAAAAATGTCAAATACTTCATATTAATAATATTTAATTTAAAGAAAATCAACCTTCAAATAATGCACAAAATAAAAAAACCAAGTTTCGACTGAAAGGTAAAATAATTAGCAGGAAAAGGTCAAACAAATTTAAGGTATATATTTCAGATCAATGATAAAGAATATAACAAAATAAAAAAATTTAATGAATGCGCAACACTGATCTACACAATTTAAAAATATAATCTTTCACATTTAGCCTGTGTACACACTCGCCACCTCGTGTACATGACTTTTAACACATTTCAATAATCACATCAATACCAATCTTAGGAGAAATTTTCCCCACACAATGTTAGACTAGCCACTTACCTCGACTTGCTCCAATTTAACCAAATAGTATGCTTTTTGCTCGATTTTCTGACTCTGATCGACTCGTATCTAGTCATAATTAATTTAATATAGTCAACAAAATTATAGGAATCAATTTCATAAGAAAATACTATATTTTTCAATAAAATCCGAAATTAGCTCAAAAATCGCATGTGGGGCCCACGTCTCGGAATCCGACGAAACTTGCAAAATCTAACAACCCATTCAATTACGAGTCCAACCATACCAGTTTCACTCAAATCCGACTCCGAAATCCCAAAAATCCGTTTTTATGAGATTTCTAAAAATTTCCCAAATTTCTATCTCAATACACTAATTAAATGGTGAAAACAACGATATATTCGTGTATATTGACCAAATCCGAGTTAGAATCACTTACCCCAATGTTTTTCCTTGAAAATATATCAAAATCGCCTTTCCTCAAGCTCCAATTCGTCAAAAATGGCAAATGGGACGAAGTCCCCCGTTTTTATAACTTACGGATTTGTAAGGGAACCCAATTTGTTAGTGAGCCCGATTTTGACAGGGGAGCCCGATTTTGACAACATTTCCATGAGAAAAATTGTAGCAGCTAAGTCCCACTTTTGATCTGTTACCCATCCGAAACTCACCCGAGGCCCTCGGAACCTCAACCAAGTACACCAATAAGTCCTAAAATATCATACGAACTTATTTGAAACCTCAAATAAAATCAAACAACGCTAAAATCACAAATCACACCCCAATTTAAGCTTAATGAAACTCAAGAATTTCCAACTTCTACATTCGATGTCGAAACCTATCAAATCAAGTTTGATTGACCTCAAATTTTGCACACAAGTCATAAATAACATAACAGAGCTGTGAAAATTTTCAGAACTGGATCCCGACCACGATATCAAAAAGTCAACTCCCTGGTCAAACTTCCAAACTTAAATTTCTATTTTAGCCATTACAAGCCTAATTTCACTACGAACTTTCAAATAAAATTTCAATCATGCTCCTAAGTCCAAAATCCCCATACAGACCTGTTGGAATCATCAAAATTCTATTCCGGGGTCGTTTTCACAT
This sequence comes from Nicotiana tomentosiformis, assembly GCF_000390325.3. Lineage (NCBI taxonomy): Eukaryota > Viridiplantae > Streptophyta > Magnoliopsida > Solanales > Solanaceae > Nicotiana > Nicotiana tomentosiformis. The sequence goes on along the minus strand of NC_090819.1, from coordinate 97,913,275 downwards.
AATTCGACATCCGGTCACTATTTGAACTTAAACTTTTAATTTTTCATCAAAATCTCGTATCTCGGACTTGGGACCTCGGAATTTGATTTCGGGCATACGTCCAAGTCCCAAATCACGATACGGACTTACCAGAACTGTAAAACACTGATCCGAGTCAGTTTGCTCAAAATATTGACCAAAGTCAACTCAGTTTAGTTTTAAAGCTCTAATTCACATTCTAATCTATTTTTCACATAAAAGTTGGTATTCGTGGGGTATATTCCAATTATTATGGTATGCTTCACCAACTGATCTTTTAGAAGAAGTAAAAAAACTAGACGTCGGAATATTTGGTCTAGCATTATTTAGTAACTAGTAAAATTTCCCACATCAAAGGCCTCATTGCATTTTTGACTATGCAATAAAGAAAATAAAATATTTGAAACAATGTTAAGCTAATTAATAGTATGTGTTTTGCGGGCGAAATATATATAAAAAACACAAGTTGGAACCTATAACATATCCAATGGTTGGACTTTGTTCTTGTAATACCAATTCTCTGTGTCAAAAGCATAAAAACAAACAAACAAGAAAAAGAAAAAGAAAATCTACTCTACATCACAATCGAACCACACACAAGTCTCACGGAGTGTCGGAGATCACCCGTGCATATGGATCAACTCTCAATCTTCAAAAACTAATAAACACAGAAAAAAGAAGCATAACCATTCTTATATCATGTCAAGATTACTTAATGCAGAAATGATAAATTTTCCATTAGAGAAGATAGAAGGGAGAGGAAGCATTAGAAGTTTCTGAAATATTATTGTGTCCAAAAAAGTAAAAATTGAGCACTTCTATATAAAATTATTATAAATATGAAGAACATGTTAATGGAAGCTTCCCAAAGAATTTATAAGGCAAATTATATTATCCTATAAGTGACAAATCCTTATTTCATGATCTAGTCGACTAATTTGAGGGGGGTGAATTGTAAGTTTTCTTTTCTTTTTCGAGGTAGTCGACTAATTTGAGTTCTAGCCGACTTGACTTTTCAGGAATAAAATATAAAAGATAAATTACAGAAAGCAAACGACATAGTATATTTTTATACTGGTTCGTATTCAGAGTGAATCCTACGTCCAATCCCCTTGGGTTGCAATGGTGATCTCTTTCATGTATGAAGTGTCTTAGTACAGATGTGTTGATGTTGTTATACACCAACAACTTATGTCACTCGTTCTTCTCTCTAGAATAAATACAATGCCTCACCAGTGTTCTTTTCTCTCTCTCTTCTCTTCTTTGTTATACAAGGAATCTAAAGCAGACTACACTGTTTTGTTTGAAGTAGAACAAAGAGATTGAAGTTGGTTTGATCAAAGTATGTCCTTCCAAAGCTAGTGCAGTAAGTATTTATACTTCTCGAGGCCTTCAAGTCTTGTACATCTTTTTGAGAGATTGTGAACCCACGGGAGTTGTATTGAGACGGATTCGTAGATTGATTCTTTCCGAGATTGATTCTTCTTTTGACTTGTCTTGACTCGCGGGCTTGACTGATTTCTTCATTAAATGAGAGAGTATTCCCGTTGCCAAATCCCTTGATTGATGCCTTCAATTGACGTCATTATGTGGGAGAATAGTTAGCGGATGATTTCGTGCCCGTAATCTCCTTTAATTTAGATCCTTCATATAATAACTCTTTTAATTGATTTTGCTATCTTCTTTGATTGATTTGTCCGCTTCTCTTTCCTTTTTCATTGGATTCATTTCCTCCATTTTATTGTTCATAATCTTTTTATGTACATAGAGAGTAATTAGTTATTATGCATCATTAACATTTACTGAGATCTAACAATCTCCCCCTTTTTGATGATGACAAAATAACAATGAAAATACTTCCCTATTGATCAGCCGCCTTGAGTGTGTTGTAGTCAACTCTACTTTAATCCGTGTTTCTTGGTAGATGTGTCTAGTCGACCCCCCCTCAGTTGGACATTCTGTTGTGCCTCATTCCCCTCATTTGTAGTCGACTCCCACTCAATTGAATACCGTATGATGTACCTGCAAGTTGAAAACAGAGCATATAACAGAAGCAAAAGCAGGAAATGCATAGAACTGCAAGACTTAAGCTTGCTTACTATTTTTGCACCTTTATCATCAACAAAACAAAAATAAAAGCATGAAAATAAAAAGTATTTGTCCTAAGAGTATACCCCATGACTGAAACATCAGTCGCAAAAAGAAAATTGTCTTAAACAACCAAACACTAACGACACAGAAAGTAGGTAAGGGTGTTGCAAATTGCCTCATTGAGGCGATCAAATCTAGCAATCACTTTGACATAGACCCCATCAATTCTGTCGTGCATCTCTTTGAAAGCCCTTACTATTTTTTCTGCAGTCTTGAGAATCTGCCCTCGAATCTTGGACACGTCAGACCCTGTCTCCTTTGCCATTGCATGGATATCTTCAATCTACATTGCATAGAGGTTAAGGAGTTCTTGATGACAGACAATATTTCATTGATGGAGTCAAGCTTTTCTGAGAGGTCAAAATCACTTGTACTGGGTGAGACACAAGGGCTTTTGCCTTGGAATCAGAGGGGACATTCTTGGTTTCACCTTCTTGTTTCTTGACCCAGGCACTCTATACAGAAATATAACCCATGCTAGCAAATCCCCTTGAATTGTAAGACTTGGTGACAGTGATGTAGGATGGTCAACAAGGGATATGTTGTTGGCTTCTAGCAGATGGGTGATAACCATACCATAAGAAATTTTCTTAAGTGTCGGAATTTTAAAGCACGCTAGGTAGAATTTTAAAGCACGCAACAATTATGGTGATCGTCAGAATTTTACCACAAATTTTATTACCGGAATTTTTCAGCATTGTGCTTGAAAATTCTAGTGATGGTCACACTTCCTAGTACTTTAAAATTTTGGTGCAAGGCTATTTTCCCAAAACGTTTCTTAGCAAGATAAAAATATAAACAATGATTTTAAAAAGATCCATCCAGTGTAATTTTGTGTGGTGGTCAGGGCTCCGTACCGTAAGGATGCCGGTTAGTGGTATATTTTGTTTTACAACTTTTAAGTTAAAAAATAAAAAGGTAAAGAATTTTGAAGAACAAATGCCAAAGGCTCGAACCTTTTATTTTACTAAGTATATAACTTTAAACTTTATAGTTTTCAAGAAAATTCTTGCAAGTTTGTAACCATGCATGGATCAACTCTCAATCTTCAAAAACTAATAAACAGAGAAAAAAGAAGCGTAACCATTCTTATATCATGTCAAGATTACTTAATGCAGAAATAATAAATTTTCCATTAGAGAAGATAGAAGGGAGAGGAAGCATCAAAAGTTTCTGATGTATTATTGTGTGCAAAAAAGTAAAAAATTGAGCACTTCTATATAAAATTATTATATATATGAAGAACATGTTAATGGAAGCTTCCCAAAGAATTTATAAGGCAAATTATATTATCCTATAAGTAACAAATCCTTATTTCATGATCTAGTCGACTAATTTGAGAGGGGCTGAATTGTAATTTTTTTTTCTTTTTCGAGATAGTCGACTAATTTGTGTTCTAGTCGACTCGACTTTTTAGAAATAAAATGTAAAAGATAAATTGCAGAAAGCAAACGACATAGTGTGTTATTATACTGGTTCGTATTTCGAGTGAATCCTACGTCCAATCCCCTTGGGTTGCAATGGTGATCTCTTTCAAGTATGAACTGGCTTAGTACAGATGTGTTGATGTTGTTATACACCAACAGCTTATGTTACTCGTTCTTCTCTCTATAATTAATACAATGCCTCACCAGTGTTCTTTTCTCTCTCTCTTCTCTTCTTTGTTACACAAGGAATCTAAAGCAGACTACACTATTTTATTTGAAGTTGAACAAAGAGATTGAAGTTGGTTTGATCAAAGTATGTCCTTCCAAAGCTAGTGCAGTAGGTATTTATACTTTTCGAGTCCTTCAAGTCTTGTTCATCTTTTTGAGAGATTGTGAACCCAAGGGAGTTGTATTTAGATGGATTCGTTGATTGATTCTTTCCGAGATTGATTGTTCTGCTGACTTGTCTTGACTCGCGGGCGTGAGTGATTTCTTCCTTAAATTAGAGAGTATTCCCGTTGCCAAATCCCTTGATTAATGCCTTTGATTGACGTCATTATGTGAGAGAATCTTTAGCGGATGATTTCGTACCAGTAATCTCCTTTGATTTAGATCTTTCCTATAATAACTCGTTTAATTGATTTTGCAATCTTCTTTGATTGATTTATCCGCTTCTCTTTCCTTTTTCGTAGGATTCATTTCCTCCATTTTATTGCTCATAATCTTTTTATGCACATAGGGAGTAATTAGTTATTATGCATTATTAATATTTACTGAGATCTAACAATCTCCCCCTTTTTGATGATGACAAAATAACAATGAAAATACTTCCCTACTGATCAACCGCCTTGAGTGTGTTGTAGTCAACTCTACTTTAATCCGCATTTCTTGATAGATGTGTCTAGTCGACTTTCCCTCAGTTGGACATTCTGTTGTGCCTCATTCCCCTCATTTGTAGTCTACTCCCCCTCAATTGAATACCGTATGATATACCTGCAAGTTGAAAACAGAGCACAAAACAGAAGCAGAAGCAGGAAATACATAGAACCGCAGGCCTTAAGCTTGTTACTATTTCAACACCTTTTTCATCAACCAAACCAAAATAAATGCATAAAAATAAAAAGTATTTTTCCTAAGAGTACACCATATGACTAAAACATCAGTCGCAAAAATAAAATTGTCTTAAATAACCAAACTTCAGCGATACAGAAAGTGGGTAAGGGTGTTGTAAAGTGCCCCATTGAGGCGATCAAAGCTAGCATTCACTTTGACATAGACCCCATCAATTCTGTCATGCATCTCTTTGAAAGCCCTTACTGTTTTTTCTGCAGTCTTGAGAATCTGCCCTAGAATCTTGGACACTTTGAACCCTATCTCCTTTGCCATTTTATGGATATCTTCAATCTAGTTTTGCATAGAGGTTAAGGAGTTCTTGATGACAGATATTGTCTCATTGATGGAGTCAAGCTTTTCTATATAGAAATATAACTCATGCTAGCAAATCCCCTTGAATTGTAATACTTGGTGACAGTGATGTAGGGATGGTCAACAAGGGATATATTTTTGGCTTATAGCAGATGAGTGATAACCATACCATAAATAATTTTTTTAAGTGCCAAATTTTAAAGCACGCTGGGTAGAATTTTAAAGCACGCAACCATTATGGTCATCGTCAGAATTTTACCACAAATTTTATTACCGGAATGTTTCAGCATTGTGCTTGAAAGTTCTGGTAATGGTCAGATTTCCTAGTGCTTTAAAATTTTGGTGCAAGGCTATTTTCCCAAAACGTTTCTTAATGAGATTAAAATATAAAAAATGATTTTAAAAAGATCCATCCAGTGTAATTTTTTGTGGCGGTCAGGGTTCCGTAAGGAAGCCGGTTAGTGGCATATTTTGTTTTACAACTTTTAAGTTAAAAAATAAAAAGGTAAAGAATTTTGAAGAACAAATGTCAAAGGCTCGAACCTTTTATTTTACTAAGTATATAACTTTAAACTTTATAATTTTCAGGAAAATTCTTGCAAGTTTGTAACCATGCATGGATCAACTCTCAATCTTCAAAAACTAATAAACAGAGAAAAAAGAAGCGTAACCATTCTTATATCATGTCAAGATTACTTAATGCAGAAATAATAAATTTTCCATTAGAGAAGATAGAAGGGAGAGGAAGCATCGGAAGTTTCTGATATATTATTGTGTGCAAAAAAGTAAAAAATTGAGCACAGCTATATAAAATTATTATAAATATGAAGAACATGTTGATGGAAGCTTCCCAAAGAATTTGTAAGGCAAATTATATTATCCTATAAGTGACAAATCCTTATTTCATGATCTAGTCGACTAATTTGAGGGGCGTGAATTGTAAGTTTTCTTTTCTTTTTCGAGGTAGTCGACTAATTTGAGTTCTAGCCGACTCGACTTTTCAGGAATAAAATGTAAAAGATAAATTACAGAAAGCAAACGACATACTGTATTTTTATACTGGTTCGTATTCAGAGTGAATCCTACGTCCAATCCCCTTGGGTTGCAATGGTGATCTCTTTCATGTATGAAGTATCTTAGTACAGATGTGTTGATGTTGTTATACACCAACAACTTATGTCACTCGTTCTTCTCTCTATAATAAATACAATGCCTCACCAGTGTTCTTTTCTCTCTCTCTTCTCTTCTTTGTTACACAAGGAATCTAAAGCAGACTACACTGTTTTGTTTGAAGTAGAACAAAGAGATTGAAGTTGGTTTGATCAAAGTATGTCCTTCCAAAGCTAGTGTAGTAGGTATTTATACTTCTCGAGGCCTTCAAGTCTTGTACATCTTTTTGAGAGATTGTGAACCCACGGGAGTTGTATTGAGACGGATTCGTAGATTGATTCTTTCCGAGATTGATTCTTCTTTTGACTTGTCTTGACTCGCGGGCTTGAGTGATTTCTTCATTAAATGAGAGAGTATTCTCGTTGCCAAATCCCTTGATTGATGCCTTCGATTGACGTCATTATGTGGGAGAATAGTTAGCGGATGATTTCGTGCCCGTAATCTCCTTTAATTTAGATCTTTCATATAATAACTCTTTTAATTGATTTTGCTATCTTCTTTGATTGATTTGTCCGCTTCTCTTTCCTTTTTCATTGGATTCATTTCCTCCATTTTATTGTTCATAATCTTTTTATGCACATAGGGAGTAATTAGTTATTATGCATCATTAACATTTACTGAGATCTAATAATCTCCCCCTTTTTGATGATGACAAAATAACAATGAAAATACTTCCCTACTGATCAGCCGCCTTGAGTGTGTTGTAGTCAACTCTACTTTAATCCGTGTTTCTTGGTAGATGTGTCTAGTTGACTCCCCCTCAGTTGGACATTCTGTTGTGCCTCATTCCCCTCATTTGTAGTCGACTCCCTCTCAATTGAATACCGTATGATGTACCTGCAAGTTGAAAACATAGCACAAAACAGAAGCAGAAGCAGAAAATACATAGAACCGCAAGGCTTAAGCTTGCTTACTATTTCTCAACCTTTGTCATCAACAAAACCAAAATAAAAGCATGGAAATAAAAAGTATTTTTCCTAAGAGTACACCCAATGACTGAAACATCAGTCGCAAAAAGAAAATTGTCTTAAACAACCAAATATCAGCGACACAAAAAGTAGGTAAGGGTGTTGCAAATTACCTCATTGAGGCGATCAAAGCTAGCATTCACTTTGACATAGACCCCATCAATTCTGTCGTGCATCTCTTTGAAAGCCCTTACTGTTTTTTCTGGAGTCTTGAGAATCTGCCCTCGAATCTTGGACACGTCAGACCCTATCTCCTTTGCCATTTCATAGATATCTTCAATCTGGCTTTAAATAGAGATTAAGGAGTTCTTGATGACAGACAGTGTTTCATTGATGAAGTCAAGCTTTTATGAGAGGTTAGAATCACTTGTACTGGGTGAGACACAGGGGCTTTTGCCTTTGAATCGGAGGGGACATTCTTGGTTTCACCTTCTTGTTTCTTTACCTAGGCACCCTTTACAGAAATATAACCCATGATAGCAAATCCCCTTGAATTGTAAGACTTGGTGACAGTGATGTAGGGATGGTCAACAAGGGATATGTTGTTGGCTTCTAGCAGATGGGTGATAACCATACCATAAGGAATTGTCTTAAGTGCCAGAATTTTAAAGCACGCTGGGTAGAATTTTAAAGCACGCAACAATTATGGTGATCGTCAGAATTTTACCACAAATTTTATTACCGGAATTTTTCAGCATTGTGCTTGAAAATGCTAGTGATGTCACACTTCCTAGTGCTTTAAAATTTTGGTGCAAGGCTATTTTCCCAAAACGTTTCTTAGCAAGATAAAAATATAAACAATGATTTTAAAAAGATCCATCCAGTGTAATTTTGTGTGGTGGTCAGGGCTCCGTACCGTAAGGATGCCGGTTAGTGGTATATTTTGTTTTACAACTTTTAAGTTAAAAAATAAAAAGGTAAAGAATTTTGAAGAACAAATGTCAAAGGCTCGAACCTTTTATTTTACTAAGTATATAACTTTAAACTTTATAATTTTCAGGAAAATTCTTGCAAGTTTGTAACCATGCATGGATCAACTCTCAATCTTCAAAAACTAATAAACAGAGAAAAAAGAAGCGTAACCATTCTTATATCATGTCAAGATTACTTAATGCAGAAATAATAAATTTTCCATTAGAGAAGATAGAAGGGAGAGGAAGCATCGGAAGTTTCTGATATATTATTGTGTGCAAAAAAGTAAAAAATTGAGCACTGCTATATAAAATTATTATAAATATGAAGAACATGTTGATGGAAGCTTCCCAAAGAATTTATAAGGCAAATTATATTATCCTATAAGTGACAAATCCTTATTTCATGATCTAGTCGACTAATTTGAGGGGGGTGAATTGTAAGTTTTCTTTTCTTTTTCGAGGTAGTCGACTAATTTGAGGTCCAGCCGACTCGACTTTTCAGGAATAAAATATAAAAGATAAATTACAGAAAGCAAACGACATAATGTATTTTTATACTGGTTCGTATTCAGAGTGAATCCTACGTCCAATCCCCTTGGGTTGCAATGGTGATCTCTTTCATGTATGAAGTATCTTAGTACAGATGTGTTGATGTTGTTATACACCAACAACTTATGTCACTCGTTCTTCTCTCTATAATAAATACAATGCCTCACCAGTGTTCTTTTCTCTCTCTCTCTTCTCTTCTTTGTTACACAAGGAATCTAAAGCAGACTACACTATTTTGTTTGAAGTAGAACAAAGAGATTGAAGTTGGTTTGATCAAAGTATGTCCTTCCAAAGCTAGTGCAGTAAGTATTTATACTTCTCGAGGCCTTCAAGTCCTGTACATCGTTTTGAGAGATTGTGAACCCACGGGAGTTGTATTGAGACGGATTCGTAGATTGATTCTTTCCGAGATTGATTCTTCTTTTGACTTGTCTTGACTCACGGGCTTGAGTGATTTCTTCATTAAATAAGAGAGTATTCCCGTTGCCAAATCCCTTGATTGATGCATTCGATTGACGTCATTATGTGGGAGAATAGTTAGCGGATGATTTCGTGCCCGTAAACTCCTTTAATTTAGATCCTTCATATAATAACTCTTTTAATTGATTTTGCTATCTTCTTTGATTGATTTGTCCGCTTCTCTTTCCTTTTTCATGTGATTCATTTCCTCCATTTTATTGTTCATAATCTTTTTATGCACATAGGGAGTAATTAGTTATTATGCATCATTAACATTTACTGAGATCTAACAATCTCCCCCTTTTTGATGATGACAAAATAACAATGAAAATACTTCCCTACTGATCAGCCGCCTTGAGTGTGTTGTAGTCAACTCTACTTTAATCCGTGTTTCTTGGTAGATGTGTCTAGTCGACTCCCCCTCAGTTGGACATTCTGTTGTGCCTCATTCCCCTCATTTGTAGTCGACTCCCCCTCAATTGAATATCGTATGATGTACCTGCAAGTTGAAAACATAGCACAAAACAGAAGCAGAAGCAGGAAATACATAGAACCGCAAGGCTTAAGCTTGCTTACTATTTCTCAACCTTTGTCATCAAAAAAACCAAAATAAAAGCATGGAAATAAAAAGTATTTGTACTAAGAGTACACCCAATGACTGAAACATCAGTCGCAAAAAGGAAATTGTCTTAAACAACCAAATATCAGCGACACAAAAAGTAGGTAAGGGTGTTGCAAATTACCTCATTGAGGCGATCAAAGCTAGCATTCACTTTGACATAGACCCCTTCAATTCTGTCGTGCATCTCTTTGAAAGCCCTTACTATTTTTTCTGGAGTCTTGAGAATCTGCCCTCGAATCTTGGACACGTCAGACCCTATCTCCTTTGCCATTTCATAGATATCTTCAATCTGGCTTTAAATAGAGATTAAGGAGTTCTTGATGACAGACAGTATTTCATTGATGGAGTCAAGCTTTTATGAGAGGTTAGAATCACTTGTACTGGGTGAGACACAGGGGCTTTTGCCTTGGAATCGGAGGGGACATTCTTGGTTTCACCTTCTTGTTTCTTTACCCAGGCACCCTTTACAGAAATATAACCCATGATAGCAAATCCCCTTGAATTATAAGACTTGGTGACCGTGATGTAGGGATGGTCAACAAGGGATATGTTGTTAGCTTCTAGCAGATGGGTGATAACCATACCATAAGGAATTGTCTTAAGTACCAGAATTTTAAAGCACGCTGGGTAGAATTTTAAAGCACGCAACAATTATGGTGATCGTCAGAATTTTACCACAAATTTTATTACCGGAAGTTTTCAGCATTGTGCTTGAAAATTCTAGTAATGGTCAGACTTCCTAGTGATTTAAAATTTTGGTGCAAGGCTATTTTCTCAAAACGTTTCTTAACGAGATCAAAATATAAACAATAATTTTAAAAAGATCCATCCACTGTAATTTTGTGTGGTGGTCAGGGCTCCGTAAGGAAGCCGGTTAGTGGTATATTTTGTTTTACAACTTTTAAGTTAAAAAATAAAAAGGTAAAGAATTTTGAAGAACAAATTTCAAAGGCTCGAGCCTTTTATTTTACTAAGTATATAGCTTTAAACTTTATACTTTTCAGGAATAATCTTGCAAGTTTGTAACCATGCATGGATACACTTTCAATCTTCAAAAACTAATAAAAAGGGAAAAAAGCAGCGTAACCATTCTTATATCATGTCAAGATTACTTAGTGCAGAAATGATAAATTTTCCATTAGAGAAGATAGAAGGGAGAGGAAGCATTAGAAGTTTCTGAAATATTATTGTGTCCAAAAAAGTAAAAATTGAGCACTTCTATATAAAATTATTATAAATATGAAGAACATGTTAATGGAAGCTTCCCAAAGAATTTATAAGGCAAATTATATTATCCTATAAGTTACAAATCCTTATTTCATGATCTAGTCGACTAATTTGAGGTTGTGTATAGGATAATTTTCTTTGGCACCTTTAACTGTCTAGATGCGTAGGCAATCACCATACCGTCTTGCATCAGCACTACGTCGAGATCAATACGGGACGCATCACAATACACAATATAAGACCCTGAACCTATAAGCAATACCAACATTGGGGTTGTAGTCCAAGTTGTCTTGAGCTGTTGGACGCTCTCCTCACATTCCTTGGTCCATATGAACAGAGCACCCTTCTGGGTCAATCTGGTCTTAATAGTTATTCATAATCAATTACAGAATCGTCAATTAACTTCATGTTAACAAAAATCTCGTTTCAAACCTTCACAATACTGATAACGAGACACAAGGCATGAAGACCTCATAATTATTTACCCGAATTAATGAGTCACATTTAACGTCACCTGGGCGGGACCCTACCTCGTAGGTTAAAACTCAATAATTACAACACAAAATTGGCAAGTATGCACAAAGAATTTCATATAGAATTTTCAAATAAACCTAAAAGGCATGACTCCCTATTAGTACTATAGTACAAATTAAATTTCACAAGGGAGAACTTAAACACAAGAATTTTTTTCTCACAAGGATCTCGTCCTTATATAACTTCCACCACAGCTCATAGCTCGGTTAGACATAGCAGTTTATATTAAAATGCAAGAATCTCGTCCTCGGTTCTGAATCACAAGTAATATGCATATCGTGCCAATCAAAATTTTCATTTGCTCCTTCTAAATAATTTTCATTAAACAAAATCACAACACATAATGAACCCAAACTGGTAGGGCATAAAATTCATAATTTATAATTAATTATCCGTAAATTACATCAAAATTTACCGAAATGAATAACAGAAAGCCACATTTAACCTCACAGGTCTTATTAGTGACCAACATGGAATGATAGGCGTAGTTATCTCCATGGAATCTCCCAACATGAGTAAACACATAAGTAGATTATAGAATTACTAAGCTCACTCATAAGTGAAGCACCATAGGAGGACTCATTTCGATACTAAGAACCGAATCAAGTTAAGAAAATTATTCCTTTATATTAAATCGAGGTCGTACTTGTAATGACACCATCTGATGTAGCGACCTCTGCCATACCGTAAAACAAATATATCAACAGCTGGGTCTCCACCTCTAGGACGCCTTTTACCCGTCTGTCCTCCACCCCTAACTAGTTGTGTGGGTGGTGTAGTAACTGCAATGGGGCACGTAGCCTGAGTGCTTTGATGAAATATGTCTCTCCCAAGTTTGGGACAATTTTTATTTTCATGATGTGCCTAGTATCAACGTATTCATAACAACCCCTTTGCGGGTTTGGCTGCTCATATTGAGTCTGTGCCACATAACTGGAATAACCATTGTAGGAAACTCATGTCGGTGGTACATTAAACGAACTTACTGGAGCACACCGAGTAATTCGATGTGCGGACCGGGCTAGCCGACTGCCCGAGCCCCCGCCATAATGATTTATACTTGCAGAGTAAAATTCACTGAATCCCCAGAACCTTGAGACGTCTTGGTCTCCTTAGTTTCTTTTTTTCATCACCCCGAATACGTTCTAATATCTTGGCAATTTCTACTACTAGCAAAAATGAAGTATCAGCCTATAGCTTCCGAGTCGTACAAAATTTTACGATTATAATTGGGTCCTCTAATGAGTATGTGGACTCGCTCTTTGGTTGTAGGAAGCAAAGTAGGAATATGATGCGCTAATTTATTGAACCTGATGACATATTATGTCACAGTCATGGTGACCTGACACAACCATTCAAACCCTATGCGCCACGCATTACGGAGAGTCCGGGAAACAAACTCTTTCAAAAGCATTTTTGAGAACTGAGCCAAATGGACGGTGTTGCATTGGCTGGTCTGCCCTCTAAATAGGCTTGCCACAAACACGGGTGGAGAATTATCTCTCCCAAGGCCAATTTCTTCTTTTGTTATGCTGACTCAACACTGTTGAGCTGACCCATTTCTTAACATACTCTTCGATTCTTTTTTGGGGTAACTCTTACCCCTATTTATACACAACGATCACAAAAGTAGAGCTCCATATAGACAAATCTTGGCGCGAACCACATAGTTCAGAATCTCGTCAACAACTATACTTCATCCGAAGCACCCCAAAATCCGCAACCGTAACGTCCACGGTGAGTAGACCTTATGTAATTTTAGAGTTGTTTCTATACCGCAAGTCCCAACCTTATCCTCTACAAAATCTCAGGCCTTAAACATATGTAAATTTTAGGGAACCTTATAGTACCACATATATACATTTCAGGCCAAAACTGATATAACACATGACCCCGCAATCCACCCATTGTTAGTGGACTCCCCCACTCGGCGCGAAGTCATAGGTCACAATGTCCGATGATCCACAATAATAATCTTCACAGGTCGTATAAATCAACCAGACGCCAACGTCCGTTGCACCCCCCATATGATTCACTAGTCTCTCAATACGACTGCATCTTCAGTCGGAACCACACGTTGAGGCAATGTTTGAGCATCTCTGGCTCCCTCGTAGTCCATCTGCGGCATCACGAACCGTCGACGCACAACTGATACCGAGTGCGCAATGTTATACACGAGTGGATACAAAAGAATATAAGATATATATGTTTCAAGCTAAATCATTGTCGCACGATAAGGAATCAAAGAAGTGAATTTTTCCTAACAGTTCCATAGCCTCTCAAAGATAAGTATAGACGTCTCCGTACCGATCCGCAAAATAAATCATCAATAATATTTTTCCACAATAAAGAGTTCACGGCTCTATCACAATGAGTACGAAAATCTTACAAAAATATTCAGGAATAAATAATTCAGGAAAATAATATTTCAAAATCTTTAATACGTTGCTTCAATATCAAATTTAAAAATGTCAAATACTTCATATTAATAATATTTAATTTAAAGAAAATCAACCTTCAAATAATGCACAGAATAAAAGAAACCAAGTTTCAGCTGAACAGGTAAAATAATTAGCAGGAAAAGGTCAAACAAATTTAAGGTATATATTTTAGATCAATGATAAAGAATATAACAAGATAAAATAATTTAATGAATACGCAACACTGATCTACACAATTTAAAAATATAATCTTTCACATTTAGCCTGTGTACATACTCGCCACCTCGTATACATGACTTTTAACACATTTCAATAATCACATCAATACCAATCCTAGGAGAAATTTCTCCCACACAATGTTAGACAAGCCACTTACCTCGACTTGCTCCAATTTAACCAAGTAGTATGCTTTTTGCTCGATTTTCCGACTCTGATCGACTCTATCTAGTCATAATTAATTTGATATAGTCAACAAAAATTATAGGAATCAATTTCATAAGAAAATACTATATTTTTCAATAAAATCCGAAATTAGCTCAAAAATCGCACGTGGGGCCCACATCTCGGAATCCGACGAAACTTATAAAATCTAACAACCCATTCAATTACGAGTCCAACCATACCAGTTTCACTCAAATCCGACTCCGAATCAATACCGAAATCCCAAAAATCCGTTTTTATGAGATTTCTAAAAATTTCCCAAATTTCCATCTCAATACACTAATTAAATGGTGAAAACAACGATATATTCGTGTATATTGACCAAATCCGAGTTAGAATCACTTACCCCAATATTTTTCCTTGAAAATATATCAAAATTGCCTTTCCTCAAGCTCCAATTCGTCAAAAATGGCAAATGGGACGAAGTCCCCTGTTTTTATAACTTACGGATCTGTAAGGAAACCTAATTTGTCAGTGAGCCCGATTTTGACAGGGGAGCCCGATTTTTACAACATTTTCACCAGAAAAATTGTAGCAGCTAAGTCCCACTTTTGATCCGTTAACCATCCGAAACTCACCCGAGGCCCTCGGAACCTCAACCAAATACACCAACAAGTCCTAAAATATCATACGAACTTATTTGAAACCTCAAATAAAATCAAACAACGCTAAAATCACAAATCACACCCCAATTTAAGCTTAATGAAACTCAAGAATTTTCAACTTCTACATTCGATGTCGAAACCTATCAAATCAAGTTTGACTGACCTCAAATTTTGTACATAAGTCATAATATAACATAACAGAGCTGTGAAAATTTTCAGAACTGGATCCCGACCACGATATCAAAAAGTCAACTCCCTGGTCAAACTTCCAAACTTAAATTTCTATTTTAGCCATTGCAAGCCTAATTTCACTACGAACTTTCAAATAAAATTTCAATCACGCTCCTAAGTCCAAAATCACCATACGGACCTGTTGGAATCATCAAAATTCTATTCCGGGGTCGTTTTCACATAATTCGACATCCGGTCACTATTTGAACTTAAACTTTTAATTTTTCATCAAAATCTCGTATCTCGGACTTGGGACCTCGGAATTTTATTTCGGGCATATGTCCAAGTCCCAAATCACGATACGGACTTACCAGAACTGTCAAAACACTGATCCGAGTCATTTTGCTCAAAATATTGACTAAAGTCAACTCAGTTAAGTTTTAAAGCTCTAATTCACATTCTAATCTATTTTTCACATAAAAGTTGGTATTCGTTGGGTATATTCCAATTATTATGGTATGCTTCACCAATTGATCTTTTAGAAGAAGTAAATGAACTAGACGTCGAAATATTTGGTCTAGCATTATTTAGTAACTAGTAAAATTTCCCACATCAAAGGCCTCATTGCATTTTTGACTATGCAATAAAGAAAATAAAATATTTGAAACAATGTTAAGCTAATTAATAGTATGTGTTTTGCGGGCGAAATATATATAAAAAACACAAGTTGGAACCTATAACATATCCAATGGTTGGACTTTGTTCTTGTAATACCAATTCTCTGTGTCAAAAGCATAAAAACAAACAAACAAGAGAAAGAAAAAGAAAATCTACTCTACATCACAATCGAACCACACACAAGTCTCACGGAGTGTCGGAGATCACCCGTGCATATGGATCAACTCTCAATCTTCAAAAACTAATAAACACAGAAAAAAGAAGCATAACCATTCTTATATCATGTCAAGATTACTTAATGCAGAAATGATAAATAGGGCAACAATAACATCATTAGTATCGCTCAACAAATAATAAATACAAGTACACCCAATTAAATCAAGTCCTTCAAATAAATATCTTTCACATATAATTTTTCCAAATAATTCTCTTTCAAATATAATTTCCTCAAATAAATATCTTTTAAATATAATTCTTTCCATATATCTTTCAAACATAATTTCCTCAACTAGGTATCTTTCAAATATAATTCTTTCAAAAAATCTCTTCCAAATATAATTTCTTCAAATAAATATCTTTGAATTAATACTTTTTGAATAAAAATCCTTCCAAATAAATATTTTGAATATAATTCTTTCAATAAAAAGTCACCATGTGACACCCCATTTCATAATCATAAAAATACGGGTCTCAGCCCTTTTCATATTTTTTTCGTAAACACGGGTCTCAGTCCACTTTCATATTTTCACGGCACTTCGTACCCATAATTAAATCATCATATTTCTCTGGCACCTCGTACCCATTTTTTATATCACATATGCACGGACAGTTCACGTGCCAATAATAAAACCATCATATTTTCCCTGGAACTTTGTGCCCGCGTTTCATATCTCAACTGCACAGACAATTCACGTGCCAATATCATCATTATTTACTCACGGCACCTCGTGCCCACATTTTATTTTATAATCCGCCTGGTAATAACCACAGGCTCCCAATTTCAACATAAATCATATTGTTATCAATTTGCCAACAACAAGACAAATTGCACAAGGTATAAAAATAAACACAAGGAAAATCACAACATCACATGAAATTCACCAACACAATAACTCCACATCATCACATATCATCCCTCACAATAGCCACTCTTATCTCTCCTATAGCCACCCTTATCACTCCTATAATAACCTCCATTATTCCTCCGCCCTAACAATATCAATAGCCACCCTTATCGCTCTTATAGCCACCATTATTTCTCCTATAGCCACCCTTATCACTCCGCCCAGACAATATTCCAACACACATAATAACAGTGAAATGCTACCCTTATACCCACATAATATCAACAGTGGAATGTCACCCTTATATCCTCAAAATAACAACTCACACAATACAACAATGTACACGAAAAATTATCACGGCAACATAATAAAATTAATTCATATCACAATTTGCCCAATGGCCACAACCAATTCCAAAGAATACAACAAATCAATTAATTTCAAAAAACAAATAGCCGAAGGCTCCACACAATGTGTATAAGACCCAAAAATAATAATCAACATAGATAGAAATTCCTCAGCATAGGGCAACGCCTTTATTAATCCAAATTCTCAATAATTATATAAATACTTCTTCTTAAGCTCATTTAATTAATTATTTACAGAGAAAAAATTCATAATGAGATTAAATTCCAAGAAATATCAAACCAAGAAACTCACTGAATTACATAAATATTCAAATAACAATCACATCAAATTGTCATATAAAAATAAATTCAACAAACAAGGATTTAGGCATGGCAAATAGATGGTTTAATAAATGCCAACGATTATCCAATTTACTACACATTAATGCCTAAGACTTTAACCCAATAAAATTTGCGCATATAAGCCCGAGTACGTACTCATCACCTCGCGTACATGGCTTTTCATATTTCACAAATGGCACATAAGACTCGATGCCTAAGGGTAATTCCCCCACTCGAGGTTAAGCAAGATACTTACCTTTTTGAAGTTATGCCGATTTTTCAAAATCACCTTCTTGCTTGAATTGACTTCCGGACAGCTCAAATTTATCCAAATTAATTCTACAACTTCATTAAAATTCATTGAAAATAATTTCGGATAATAATACGTCGACTTAAAATTTTATTTTAAAAAGTCAACAAAAATCAATGTCGGGACCGCTTCTCGGAACCCGGCATAATTTTTGCGAAATCCGAACACCCATACCAATTTTATCGAATTCCAATAACAACTCGACCTCTAAGTCTTAAATTTTCGTTTTCCTCCATTTAAATCTGAATTAGACGATGAATATAATCATGGATTCATGAAATATAATCACTTTAGGATATAGAACACTTACTTGAGTTGAAATCGTAAAGAAATACTCAAAAGCGCCCAAGAACCGAGCTCCAAAAATTCCAAAATGAAATGGCAAAGTGACTAATTTTTGGTCCTTATGTTTCTGCCCAGTTCCGCTTCTACGAGCACCGTTCACGCTTCTGCGGATACTGTTCACGCTTTTACGAGCAATTTTCACGCTTATGCGCTGCCTCCGCTTCTGCAAGTACCGTTCACGCTTCTGCGGGCACTGTTCACGCTTTTGCGCTGTTCATGTTGCTGCCCAGAAATCCAAGTAGCTTTTCTTCAAGTTTGAATTGATTTGTTAACCTTCCGAAATCCACCGGAGGCGCTCGGGACTTTAACCAAATATACCAACATGTCCCAAAGTACAATACAAACTTAGTCGAGGCTTTAAACCACGTCAAAACAACGCCGAAATTACGAATCGCGCATCAAATCGAATTATGAGTTTTAAACTCTTCCAACTTTTATATTTTGCGCCGAAACGTATCAAATCAATGCGGAAAAATTTTGCACACAAGTCATAAATGACGAAATGGAGCTATTCAAATTTCCGGAATCGAAATCCGACCTCGTTATTAAAAATTCAACATTCGGTCGGACTTTTTAAAAATCTTTCATTTTCCAACTTTCGCCAAAATACGTCGAATTGTCCTATGGACTTCCAAATCCAAATCCGAACATACGCCTAAGTCCGACATTTACCATACAAAGCTATTAACATCATAAAAATTTCATTCCGGGGTCGTTTACTCAAAAGTTAACTCTCCGGTCAACTCTTTCCATTTAAGTTTCTAAATAGGAATTGTTCTTTCAATTTAATTCTAAATCTTCCGAAAATCAAACTTGACCACACACGCGGGTCATAATACATATTACGAAACTGCTCGAGATCTTAAGTTATTGAACGGAGCGTTAATTCTTAAAACGACAAGTCGGGTCGTTACACTTATATTTCTGATGTGTTAGCAACAATTACTACTTGTGAATGGGCGCAACTGTTCGGAAAAAATTAAAGGCATTAAAACTGACGCTTTTTTCATCTTTGGTTTCATGAAACGTCCCAAAGAATTGAATAAGACAAATTATCCTGTCAGTGTTCAATCCATATTTCATAATCTATGTGCTTCGCTTTTATGCTCCGGGATAATTTTTCCTGTAAAATATAAAATCATAATTCACACTTTATAGACGACAATGTCTTTCATGCAATTCTTTCTGAAAAGTGTATAAACAGAAGGAAATAGATATTCTTACCAGTCACGGCCAATTATGAAAATGGCCGATGTAACATCGTCATTGTTGAAGGCGATTTTGTCGAAATTCATCTAAAAGGCTATTACCGTTGTCCATAATAATCTCAGTGTTGGTTGCTCTTTCAATTTTCAAATTTCTTATATTTCTGCTTTGTTAGCAGCAGTTTGTCAATGGGTGCAACAGTTCGAAAAGTGTATATACAAAAGGAAATAGATATTCTCACCAGTCACGACCAATTGTGAAAGTGGCTGATGGTAGGCTAGGAACTCGTGTTTTAGCTATATTTTACACTCTAATTACTATACTTTTATTGTATTTGAGCCTAACTGTTAGTACTGTGTACTTATTACGTGTGTGTTATGTTGTGTAGGATATGATTTCGAGAGAAGAAGCAAGTTTGAAGCTAAAATGGATGATTTGGAGCTTTGAAGTCTGAGTAGAAGCCCAAGATATTAAGTCAGGATCACGTTCGGGGCTGGAGGACCAAGTATGGATGTCAAAAAGTGAGAAAAAAAGATTACTCTAAGAATAATGCACTACCGTGCCGTGCCGCGCCGCGCCATGCGCCGAGGGGCGCGGGTGGCTAGTGCAAAATTCCTGCATAGTAATAAAATAGGTCTCTGAACTTTTCCACTAATGCGGCACATGGTGCGCTGTCTGGAGCGCCGCGACAGTGTATTTTCTCGCCAAATTTTTCCACTTCGGCTTAGAAAGGATAGTTTCGTCCGGGCCCCTACATGGTATAAGTACATCAAAACAAGAATTTTAGAGGACTTTGACCTTGGAAGGATTTGGAGAGCATTGGAGGCTACAAGACACAAGATTTCATCATCTTTCCATCAATTCAATACAGGAATTTGGATTGTAATGTTAGATTGATGTTTTCTTACTCTTTAATTATATTTGTGATGACTAGCTCCATGATTGTGGAGTAGTTTCCCTTAGGGTTTGACGGATATGGTGTTTTGATTGCTATTTGAGGATTTTAACTCTAGTTCTTTATTCGTTTATGGAGTTTTGAATTGTTTGTAACTTTATTCGCCAGTTTATTTAATCGAAAGAGGAATATTGTGGTCATTATCGTGCATTATTTTATTTGGTTTATTTCAGTGATTCTCTTAAGTAATCGAAAGAGCTTGTTGAATTGTTGATTAAATCAAGTTAAGAGAGTATTCGAGAGTCTTTTTCTGGAACACTAATCCATAAACACATGCTTGCATATTTTCACTGTGCTTATATTAATTCACCTCGTAAAGTTAAGATTTAATCGAGAGAGGAGTCTTGACTACACGTTTGAACTAATCATCGAGTGAATTCGTGAGAATCATTAGAACATTAGAGTGAATTGAACTAGAGTTGGATCACAAATAGCTATCTTGCACATATCATGTCACGGCCCTTATTTCTCGTATTGATATTTCAGTGCTGCTCCATTCTTGTCTTCTAGTGATCAATAGTTAATTGTTTTAGTTTATGTATCACCTCGGAAAATTTCGAAGTAGTTAAGCGCTATTAAGAAAGTTGATATGTGCTAATTATATTATTTTGTGTGCAGACGAGGACTATTAATATGATGGATATCAATTGGATATGATAATAAGTGTACGAGGCATATTATAAATGATGTGTGGTCTAAGGATAGACCTAAGTCCAAGTCAAGTTGAAAGTTTTATGATAGACTAAAGTTCCAAATGAGCACGCATAAGACCAAACTTTCGACAAGCATATCTATATATATATATATATATATATATATATATATATATATATATATATATATATATATATATATGTAGATATACTCGTCGAAAGTTTATATAAAAGGCGTTATGTGATGGAAAACCTATCAAATTAAAGATCTTCGAGTCTGGTGTCTAACTCTTTAAACTGTTTGTCATTTGGACATTCTTACAAGAAGTTATGACCAAATTACCAAAGGCTGGCAGAGTAGTCTACGGATGCGAAGCATCCGGGGCCGCGTCCGAAAGAAAGACTAGCAGTGAAGTGCTGCCATAGCATCCAGGTCAGCATCTGAGCTTCAAAGAGGAGTAAACCGAGGATGCGAAGCATCCGAGGCTGCATTCGAAACCCAAAAATCTGGGCCTATAAATACAAGGATACCCAATGAGTTTAACTTTTACATTTGTAAAGTCTCAAATTGGAGGTTCCTCAAGTTTGGGACACTAGAAATTCTTCAAAAAAAAAGTGATCATATTCATGAAGTCATGGATAATATGGTTGCCCATATTATCTTCCGATTAACCCATTTTTTATCCGTATTAAATATGGGTCGAGTCGAATACTTTATCCATTTTTATTATCCGTTTTCGACCCGTCCCCTGTCCAACCCGATCCGCCCATTTGCCGCCCCTAATTATAACTTTTAGAGAATCAAACGTGTTCCTTCCATCTCTAGTCAATGCATACATGAACGGAATAAAAGTGAAGTGGTCAATTTATTAGTACTATGAAATCACTTTGCACTTACCTTTACAATGACAAATGTCATTTCTCTATTTGCGTTTAGGTTTATTTCATTAGCAATGCCATTAACAAACCATTAATGCACTAAGATCTTTAAAATTTTACCTATAAATTTTACAATTAAAGTATGATTAAACAACATCAAATCTTTATGCCTATGGATTTTTTTTCAATTGAACATTGTTTTTGAACAAAAGAGATTGTACAATTGTGCTAAATTTTAAGTGAACCATTATGATGTAAACAAAATAAAATAAAGAAAATATTAAAGAAAGAGGAAGCATTTTGCTTTTTTCTTTATCCCAAATCAATAATTAACCTATAAATGCTATGAGTAGTCTACGTGTGATTGGTCCACTATTAATTTTATTCTTCGATCAATAATTTGCTTAGATATAAATATTAATATATATTTTAAAACATAATGAGAAACAAATAATTACGAAAATATTTAATAATAGTAAGAGAAAGAGAGAAAGAAAAGTGAATGACAAAAGTCATTTTCTAACACTATGACAAACATAAAATGTAAAAGTTTGGTTTTTCATTATTTGACAAAAGAATTTTTGTGGATAAAGATATAGTTATAATTAAATATTTTATATATGGTGTGAACTAATATTAATAATTTGAATCCTAAAAAAATAAATTATTTCTTTTAGTGATTAAAAAAGATAATTAAGTATTTGAATTAAAAGAAATCAGTATATAAAACAAAATCAATTATAGTATCAAGAATTAAATTGGTTAAAATGCAAACTTTAAGAAATAAGGATAAAATAGTAGAAGACAAAATATATTCATGAAGATCTGTCAAATGAGATACAATTTAACATACTTGTATATAATATTATAAGATATGTATAATTACAAAATAATGTATAACTAATTTAACTAAATTTATCATCTACGCATATTTAGAAGATATTGAATACAATTACTATGTTAGTGTGAAAGAAATTATTTTCATCATTTAAACAAATATTACATTTTATTTTAACCTCAATGTATATAATTTTAATTGATAAACACTACACACACGTTCAACGCATGTATACTAAAATTAGTATATGTATAATTGTGTATAATCAATGTATAATTTATGTATATGGTTAAAAATATCAACAATGAATATAACCGACTATTTGTGTAAAAATCCCTACACTAATAGGAAAGAAGCTGGAAATTCACATTTTTATGAGAATTGAACTTAGATTTCATGATTACAATATCCCCACCTCGTTATTGATGGTTATTTTTAATTGGCTCTTAAATGACTTAATATGATAAAGGTTCTTTCGGATAATTGCAGAGATATTGTCTCAAGTTTCTCTTCGTAACGCTAACCTCCCCTGATTTACAATATACACTTATCTCTCATGTTTTGATTTTTTTTATTCTAATTTTTTTAACCTATTAAAAAAATTATGATATATTAATTTTCCCTTTTAAATATATATTTTTCATTAGTTTAACATTCTTTTAAATTAATGTTTCGTCCATACTACTGTTTCATCGGACTGTTTCTTAGCTAAGTCTGTATAAATTCTAGATAGATTATATATTTTTAAATAATTTCTCTTTGTGTTGTTTTAGGTTTATATCACTTTTTTTTTAATCTTTAATCATCATAATATCGCATTTGTGAACCAGCTCACGCAACATCATTTCTGGCCCTCTGGGTAAAGTATTTGTAACCTTTTCTTCTTGGTTCAAATAAAATATTGTAATTATTTACATCATCTCTGCGAATCCTTTAAAATTAGTACAGGTTAGGTGCTAATTTGCGATCCCGCCAAGTAATGGAGTAAGTGAAGTCTGATTTGGAAACTACAAGCCAATATTTTAATTGTATCAAATCTTTTAAGTCCAAATTATTCTACTCCCACTGGATTTATTT
Organism: Nicotiana tomentosiformis; assembly: GCF_000390325.3. Classification (NCBI taxonomy): domain Eukaryota; kingdom Viridiplantae; phylum Streptophyta; class Magnoliopsida; order Solanales; family Solanaceae; genus Nicotiana; species Nicotiana tomentosiformis. Next base: position 97,889,459 of record NC_090819.1, on the reverse strand, counting down.
TGTATTACTAGTACTCCATCCTTTGTCCAAACTAAAGTAGCCAATTGTGTGATTTCCACGTTACTCCATCTGTCTTATAGCTTTTGTTCGATTTTTAACTTTCAAAAATGTCAAGCTGAACTCTAGTCAAAGTCTAGGATTAATTTTCACAAAGTCGTAGGATGTGAAATGACAACAGCGAAAAATTACATTAATAATACTGTCAGGTGAAGGATCTAAAAGTTTTAAATTGTGGAGTATATATTTATCTAGGCACATTTGACCAAAATTCTGGTTTACTTTTTGCAAATTGAACATGATAAATAATTCTAGGATAAAGAGTAATATATTCTACCACTAAAGCAAGTATTCTTCTACATGATCGAGCAGAATGATTATCTCATCAATCATTAGGGTTGTTAAATGGACCGGCCGCACCGATTTTGGGCCGGTTAAAATGAATTGAGTCATGACCGTCCAAAAGTTACTCGGTTGAAATAAGCTGGGTCAAAATGAACTAAAATATGGGTCATAGTCCAACCTGTCAAACTCTTATCAAAATTTAATTAATATATGTTATTTTCTTAGGAATTGTTTAATTACTAAAATGAGACTTTGTTATTTTGTTATTGTCATATATAACATACCAAACAAAAAAATTATTTTAAAGATATTTTGACAAAAGTTATTCATGAATCAATTTGGGTTAAAAATCAGCAAAACGTTAGATGTGCTGAGATGAATTGAGTCAATATGGGTTGACTTCCACAAATAGATGGGTCATTGACTGTAACACCCCATAAATTTGGACTACGTGGATGTGTTAAATAATTATTAATTTGATATTTTAGTCATGTGAAATCCTATCAGAATGATTATGAGTGGAAATAGTTATTTTAGAATCAAGACGGAGAGTGAGGTGCATAAGATTCGAACAAATCGACTAAGTTTATGGAAAATCTGAGTTCTATCAGGATTTTGTGCAAATCTGTTGAGCATTTTAGAAAACTTAAAACATAAAAGTTGTAGCTCGTTGAAATACCTTTCCAATAATATATTATGCAGTATGTACGTATCTCTGTGCAAAAGGTTATGCACGTTTAACTGGAAAATGTGCAGTCAGCGCGCCCAGGTGCGCGACCAGCTAGTCCCGTGCGCGATCGCGCACTTGTGGTAGTGCTACTGCTCTTACTGTGCGTTCAAATGCACGTTTGGACTTCATCGGTGTGGGAGCTCACCCGAGGGGTTGTCATACCTCCTTTTTCCCGAGGGGGATAGGGGAGTTTTTCAATTAAAGTGACATTAATCGAAATGAGATTATTTATTAGATTCAGAGTCGCCACTTGGAATATTTATGGTGTCCCAAGTCACCGGTTTACTTTAAATCCCAAATCGAGAAATTTGACTCTTATTTATGGTCTGCGAACACAGAAGACCGAGTAAGAAATTCTGTTAACCCGGGAGAAGATGTGAGGCACTCCCGAGTTCCGTAGTTTTAGTACGGTCGTTCAACTATTAATAATTGGCCTAATTATCTGATTTAATACATATTTGAAACTTACGGTGCATTGTTTATCTTCTAACCGCTTTTAATTATTTATGGAATTATTTCTGGAACAAGTCACGATGTCGTACACTTGTCGTTTTGGCACACGTCGCAAACCGCGCCACATGAAATGCACCCGCGATTTACGACATGCTTATTTTTATTATTGTTTGAAGTTTTGGTCGAATCACGTGAAACGCACACTCAAATTAAAAATTATGTATCATGACCATACCACGAGAACCGTACCCATAGTCATG